>NC_142253.1:3051923-3357115 GCF_052056855.1 Sturnus vulgaris | reverse complement strand
TCTGTTTTCTGCAAGCTGGAGTGAACTGGTGTTCACTCAGTGAACAGCTGATTTTTTTTATTTTTTTTTTTTCCTCACACTTATTTTAGAATTACACAACTGCTACACTTGGGTTGTGAATTACCAGAGCAAGTAATATTCTGCAAGCAGTTGGAGTTATAATGATATAAAATGTCCCACTGAACACCTGTTTGAATTATTGTAATGGTTTAGAAGCCTGTGGAGAATTTCCTAGGCCATTCTGTGCAATCACTGCCTGGCAAACCTGGCTGGGGCAGTGCCTGAGGTTCTGGAGCCACTGCTGGTGTGAGTGATGTGTGAGGAAGCTGGAATGTGAAATTCCCAGCTCTGTGAAGCTGTCTGAGGGGAAGCAAAGAGAACTTGGTGCTTTCACTTCTCCTGTAAAGATAGCAATGAATAGAAAAATGTTGCTTTGCATCTGTGAGCTGTGAGATTTTTTTTAAACCCCACGTTGTTGTGGTGTGATTTTTGGCTTGTGGTGTTGGAAGAATGAGATCTGGTCTTGACAGGCACTTGCCCAGCAATTATGACATTTGGTTATGAAGTGAAAGATCTCAATCAAGTCCCTGCTGCAATTCATATTTATCTTGAGTTTTTAGAAAACAGAGCTGAGGAGGGAAACCCTGAAGTGTTTGAGGAGACTTTGCCCCAGTAGAGTCACATTGTCCCTGTCTGCAGGAATGTCACTGATGAGGTAAGGTAGAAAATTCTGAGTTTCAGCCATGGAGGGGTGAGTCTGTGTCCTGACAGGGTTTGTACCTTTGTTGGTTTAATCTATTTTGGCAGAGCCAGCTGCAGGAATGAAGCCAATGTCATTAAGCATCCCAGTGTTGTATTTATTCCATAATCATCTGACTCGACAGTGACTTCAGAGCTCTTACAGCTCTACAAGCTTTATTTCATCACTGAGGACTTTTTGAGGTGAAAAATACCGTTGTGCTCTCTGCAAAAATCTGCTCTGAACTTTTAGGGAGTGTCAGAGTGCCTGACCTCTGTTACTTTGGCTGTGATCACTACAGGATTGCTGTGGGTGACTTCCCTGGGACAGCCCCTGGTGAGGCACAAAGGATGTGCCACAATTTGGGCTGAGGTTACAGTGAGAACCCTCCTGGCTGCATCAGTCTTAGCAGTGGAAGTGTTTAAATGGTTTAATATCCTTTTATGCTGCTGCATCTTAAATAAGAAGCAGAGGCTATTTCACTATTGTTTTTATTATTTGTACCTTTATTCCCCTAGAAACTGACGGAAATGAATTCTGTACAGGGCAAAGATTAATTCAACAAAAATTTCTGTATCAGTCTTTGTGAAAGCTGCTTGAAAACATTTGTTGGGACAAGGGCTTGGAATTTGTGACTTGTTTACTTTTACAACCCCTCATTCCTAGTTGTGGTCATATTTTCATCCAGTATTTTATGTATTTTTGATTATCCTGACTCAAAATATAAACCTTAACCAAAAAAAAGTTGCTCTTGTTACTCAAACTATTTCTCTTCCTACATAATATTTTCTTTTTTTGGGTGTGATGAAACAATGATGATTTCTTAAGGTCTGCTAACTTATTTTTGAGTGACTGATTTGATTTTGCAAAATTGTCATGATTCTGGAGAGGTTCTTCTTGCTGAACATAGAGCAGGCAGTGACTGCTCAGCAAGATTCAGCAGGACTGTTTAATGAGGGGTGAAGACAATACAAATGCAAATCCAGGAAACAGTTGCTTTTTCACAGTTGGTAGGCTGTGTTGCAGGTGCATTTCCTTAATGAAGGTTAATTTGTCTCATATTTTAACCTGACAATACTTGGCATTGTTAGTATATAGGCTCACTTAAAGAGCTAAAGGGGAGTTTTTCTTAGGTAAGATTGGGTATTCGATTTCAAATGTGCTGAATATTAGCTGGAGTTATTCAGAAAAGTCCTGTTAGATTTTTATGAGAGCAAGGGCCTTTTGATTATTTTGACAGATTGGCACAAGGCCAAAATCAGCTCTTTTCCTTGGATATAAATCCTGAGAGGCTGAGATAAAATGGAATAGATTGGTGCTGATCAAGATTTACTGAGGGAGAACCAGAGGCAGGTTTGAGTACCACAGCAAGTAATAAAAAGGCCTTGGACACCTTCTGTCCCATTAAACCCAGAGTAAGAGCCCCTGGCCTGGCTTGGGTTGGCCAAAATCACCTTCTAAAGTTTATTGTGGAACTGTAAAAAAAAAAAAAAAAAAGAGAAAAATTACCCTGGGCATAGACAGAAGAAAAAGCTTTTCTGCAGTTGCTTATTAAGCATCATGTGTAAATTATCCATTGTTATCCTACTGTACCTCAAAGCCTTTTAAATCTCTCATGCCTCCTGTATCGACTTGTTTTCGTCCAATATGAGCTCTCATGAATGCTGGATGCTGAAGGACTGGCTTAGAAATCAATTCCAGCTTCTGAAATATTACCTCTATGCCAGTGACTTCTGCTTCAGGGAATCTAGTTCAATATCCTATCTTACACCCATATAGATGACTCCTTCAGCTTTCTTATTTCTGGAACATGCAAAGGGATATTTCTACTATTGTAAAGTAAATAACACCAGAAATCAATGTGGGAAAAGGGTCTGCGGTATCTCTGGCAATGGTCAAAGGAATTTGGATTCTTTTCCCCTCTCACTTGAGATGTGATCCCAGTGGATAATAACTGGAAGCACCATTTCCCTGATATTTATACAATAAACCAATGACATTAGCTTGGTCCTTGATAGACTCTCATGGAAGAAAAAGCAGCATAATCTGGCATCTGAGTTGAAAGTCTCAGTGAGATGTTGCATTCACTGGCATTTTCATCTTGCTGCTCTTACACAGATACAGAATTGGTAAAAGGATTTCTGTATTGAAAAGATGCTTATCTCATTCAACTGCTGAGTTCACTTTAGGAGTAGCTTTAATAAGAAATTGCCTGTGTAGTAGAATAAAGTCAGATTAGAATCACAGGGGGTACTTTTGAGGGATAGTTTGCTGCATGTTGCTCATGGTGAGGTGCACTATTTTATCCTTTATAGCAGGATAATAGTGTGGAATATAGATAAATTTGGATATTTGTCGAGGGTTGTGCTTAATTGATGTGACAGATTTTTTTTTTTATTTCTCAGAAGCACTTTTGAAAATGATCTCTGTTATACCAAGAGTTTGGTTTGAGCAGTACTTTGGCATTTACACCTGCATCTACACTGTGTGTGTTCCATCAGTGGGAATTACAGTCAGCCTTACTTGAGGAATTCTTTGGAGAAGATAATGTTTAAATTAACAACCCAAGGCCTCAGTTATGCAGAAAGAACCAAGACAGGTCCTTGGCAGAGTCGGAGCTTCTATGAAAATTGAGGATACAGGGAGTTCTGATCAGTTGCAGGGATTAAGGCAAGCGAAGCAATTTAACAAGGGGAGATTTCAAAAATGTAGGTGTTTCAGAGCCTGTTTTAAAAATAAATTCCTGCCTCCAGAGTTAGAGCTTCTCTCTCACATCAGACTCTGTTCCTGCAGCATCCTCATGGCCACACAAAACTGGAGATTTACAATATTTTTAGACAGTGGAGTGTGAGGCTGACTTGCTTTGCAACAGCAATTATTGATCAATCCAAATTTAACTTTAAAAGCACAATAAAGCAGAACAGCCAGAGAGCAGCAGTGTTTCCAGGGAGTTAAGAGCAGTGCCTGTGATGTGCACAGGTGTGCAGGGCACCAGTGCAGAGCTGTGTGCTCAGGAGGGGACACAGGGACAAGCCAAGGAGATCAAGAGTGGGCACAGCAGCCTGGCTGGACACACAGGAAGGGTGTTTGCATGAGCAATCTGCAGTTTCTGCACTCCCAGGTGCTGTGCTAGGTTAATTTATTTCTGTCTAGTCAGGCCAATGATAGACACAAATCTCACTTCTGACTGAAACCAAATAAAATCATTAGTCCCCTGCAGCAGCTGGGGTGCTGACTGTACTTTAAAGAAGCATATCCATCAAGAGTGGAGCTCTAAAATCAGCTTAGGA
Source organism: Sturnus vulgaris (assembly GCF_052056855.1). Lineage (NCBI taxonomy): Eukaryota > Metazoa > Chordata > Aves > Passeriformes > Sturnidae > Sturnus > Sturnus vulgaris. Next base: position 3,353,086 of record NC_142253.1, on the reverse strand, counting down.
TGAGGTCCTGAGCAGAATGGGGCTGGACTTCCAAATCAAATACTCTACTTCTGATTTTAAACAATTGTGTAACAAATGGGGTGATCCTTTAGGCCCTGGCTTTGAGAAAAGACATTTGTTTCCTTTTTCCTTTACTTTGCAGGTGTAAAACTTCACTTTGCACCATATCGGTGTTCTTGGAAGATGTTTTTATTGTATCTTATTTCATGGGCATAAATAATTGTTGGTGCTTCAGGTGCTGCTCACAATCTTAACGATTTATGTAACACATTAACTACAAACTTGCCTTTTATTTTGATTAAATTTCTAATAACCTTGCTGGTGAATAGTGATTACTTTTTTTAGTAGTAAATTCCAGAGCATATTTGAGGTGTGGTTAATAGCACTTATTCCAGACTAGACTGCTCATAAACTGGCTTATTTTGGTTAAATCAGAGTCAAGGTTTCTCATTAAGCAAAGTTCTGCCCTTCTGAATGACGCCCTGTGTCACTCCCTGCCCCTCTCCGGGGAGCTCAGGTGTGCCTTGGCAGGCAGTGAGGATGTGATCTGTGATCAGACACCTGCCTGCCCCACCACAGCTGTCTGCTCTCCTGGCTCCATCCCTTACAGAAAGCTCCAGTGCTTCCATTGACTCTTCTGGGGAAGGTTTGATAGCTCAAAATGAGCTTGGGAAGCTTTCAGAAGCATAAGAACACAGAAGAAATTGTGCACTCGTACATAAAAACTACCCTTGGAAATTAAGTTTGGGTGGGGTTTGGAGCAACCTGGGATAGTGGCAGGTGTCCCTTGCCCATGGGATTTTTTAAGGTTCCTTCCTGCCCAGCCATTCCAGGGTTCTGTGACTCCATAAGCTCTTGGGAAGCAGACTCTGATTTTACTCTTAGCATGGCCCACAATGAGAATTTGGTGTTTTGGTGGGAAACTCCTGACCTGCTCTTCTCAGGGTCCTGGGAGGCTCTGTCTGAGCCTGGCCACTGCCACCTGCCTTTTGTTTGCCTGCTGAATTTACAGAAACCTGAGGAGTGTCTGGCTGATGCTCTTCAGGGTGTGATGCTCTGCATTTGCACACCTTGCAAAAGGACAGCTCTGACACAGCTTCACCTCCCTGAATGCAGTGGGTGAGAGTAAGGCTGTAAATCTCCTGCATGACACAACATAAAATCTGCATGGATCGTCTAATCTCTCCTGTTCTGACTGATAAAAAAGAAGGGTCGCTGGTGGGCAGTAAATTAGGATGCAGCACAAAAGTTTTACCTGGAGGTGCTAAATCATCTAACTCTATCAGGCTTGTAGGACTGTCTTTGTTAATAACTGCAGGGAGGATTATCTGCATTGGGGTGTGGGGGAAGGTCAGCACCTGCTGAGCCTTTCCTGTATGAATAATGGCCTCTGCAGATCTTCGTGGGGATTACTTTTGTTATTTTTGTGATTACACAGTTTTTCACCAGGATATTGGTGAAGAGTTGGGCAGTGTTGCACACCTTGAACAACAACGTAGTGCATGTGAGGGGGCAGAGAAGGGCTGGCTTCACTGGCTGGGGGAAGCAGGGTATTTTTCTTTAGATTTCCCTAAGTAGACAACTAAAATCTCTGGGCTGTTTAAATGGATACTTTACCCATACATCTGAGCCTTAGTGATGAAGCTTATTCTGGACATTCTGCTGCATGTCCTCTGATTTATGTAAAAAAAATTAAAATTAATCTTCTCTAATTTTGGTTGCAGAAATATGTTGAAATATGCTGGTGTCACATTTCCAGTCCCTGAGCTCTTGCAGTGGCTGCAAATGCACAGGTGCCTGTACATGCAACACAATGTTAAAGGTTGCAGTCCTGACTCTCAGTAGATCTTGTTTAGAATTCTCCCTCTTTGCTTTAAAATGGAGCTGTAGGAGCTGCCCTTGGAACTGCATGGAAATCCTGCAGCAGCAGACTGTTCCCTGCTGAGCCCAGGCTGCAGGACTGAAAGTAAAGCAGGTGGTGAACGTGCTGTGACTTGGAGGATTTAGGCAAAAGATGGATTATGTATTTCATTGAAATTTAAGCTCTTCCTCTCTTCTTTCATAAGCTGAAAAGATCAGATGGATCCTAAAACTAAAATCTTGGCGTGTACAGCTGCAAATCTCTACTTCAGATCACTGGTGTGATTTTGTGGTGGTTTTTTTGTGTGTTTTACAGAGGTCTTGGTTAAAACCAGAAATTCAGCTTTAGGAGCACTGAGGAGGAAATGTGTTCTTTGTAAAACAAGTAAGTGTGTGCAAAGGTTGGTTTGTTAAAGACAGTGTTTTGGGATGCAATTAGACCACAGCAACCGAGGAGGTGTAACCCAAGCTTTTCCCAAAATCTGATAGAGATTGACCTGTGCAGAATGAAAGAGTTCTTCTGCATGCTGGCACTTTGTCACTGGAAGAAGCTGCACTGATTAAGGGTTTCCAAGACTCGTCTGAGTTTGCCTCTACTGGCTGAGTTAATTTGGGCCTTGATTATCAGAGCAGCTCATGGTGCTGACCTAACTCTGCTCCTGCTGAAGCTGGAAGGGGTTGGGGTGAGGCCAAAGCCAGGTGGCTTTTGGAAAAGCTGCTGGACTTCGGGTGCTTCCACCCAGCCTGGGAAAGGGAAACTGTGCTCTGCTGAGAGACAGAAAACTTGGAAATTCTTGGGTAAAGTATTAGAGAACAGCATTGCTGAGAAGTGATGGTAGGTTCTCTTTAGCCATCACAGCACAGAAAATATTGCTGTTTATTCCCACGTTGGTGTGCATTGGAGTTCCCAGATAATTTTTGTGAGTTATTTTAATTGACTCTGGGAACAGGGGAGTAAACATTTCCAGGTCTTCTGATTTGTTTATGTGCTGAAAGAAAGGTGAGAGAAATTGTGGAAAAGCTGAGCTTCATCCAAGGTGTTACCTCTTCCAAGGCCCAAAAAGATGTAAATAACCAGCCTGGGAATTGAGAATGAAACTCTGGACAGCAATATTGCATTGCAGTTGCAGCAGTGCAGAGTCCCAGTCCTGTGGGGCTTGTGAGTGGTTTGGGCTGAGGAATCAGGCAGCCAATGCCTTATGAGATTTCTTTGTTGCTGCAAAGGGAGAGGAAAAAGTGAATTGCTTCCCCTGCTGATCAGTGGGGGTGAGAGATGCTGGAACTCTGCCTGGGAGGTGTCAAGGATGGAGCAGAAGGGTCATCCCGTGGGAGCTGTGGCTTGGGCCACATCCAAACAGGCTCAGTGAGACAAACATAGTTTGTCAAAACTATGGCTGGGGTTCTTGTGCACAAATCTTAACTTAATTTGGGGTTGGCAACAGTGCCCCAGCAGGAGGGTTTCACTTGGGATCAGCAGGAAAGGCTCAGATTGCTTTGGGGGCATCTTGCTGCAGAGGAAACTTCCTCTCTGTTGTATCTGTCAACAAAGTTGCTTGAGAGAATCAGGGAAAGTGGAATTTTATACATTCAAAGCAGTGTTTCAATTCTCTCAGGTATTTCTGCTATCCATTTTTTAAACAGTAAATTAATAAAATTTTGAAACTAGGAATAATCAATATTTCATTGCAAGTGTACTAGTGTAGAAGGGGAATGTGAGAACTAGAAGGAAAACAAAATTGTTTCAGGATCTCATAATATCTTGCCCTTCTGAGTCCCCTTATTTTCTCTCTCTTTTTTTTTTTATTTTTTTATTTTTTTGGGATGGGAGATGCCTCATATCTATTGTGGAACAAGGGGAAAGAAATTATCAGCTCCAAAATAATCAGTCAGTGCCTGGTCAGGATGATCCTGTCACTTTGTGTTGATATCATTCTTGAAAACACAAAGCAGTGGAAGTGAGGCTGTCCCTGGCAGATGGGTTTGTCTGTGGCACCCAGCTGAACCCTGGCCCTTCCTCACCCTCCTTGCCCAGCAGCAGACACAAGTGCCACTCCAAGCCAGGGCAGGGATTTTTCCAGCCCTGGCAGCTGGAGGGTTCCAGCCCTCCTGAGTTGCCCCAGGGAGGTTTATGGGGCTGCTCTATGGTGGTGCTGGCCCCAGAGCTTTGCTTTGCTTTCTGGTTTAAATAGGTTTTGGTGCTGTAGCTGTGCTCTGTGCCTCGTGGCATCATTACAATGAAAGATTTGTCAGCATTTTCAGGCGAGGGTGTTAATTTCAGGCACTTAAAACTCGGCAATAAAAGTTGCTTCAAGCAGGAATACAAAATACAAGTGCTTAGTGCTTGTGCTAATAATTATGCCCAATTTTTCAGAACAGCAGTTTAACAATTTTAAAAGAGGTTTCAGCTTAACTCTTCTCTCTGACTGCACTTCAGAAGGTGGATTTCCCTACTGGCCATATGGGCTCCAGGTATGTTTCACACTGAGCATGACAATTTGCCTGCAGGGGACCAGGGGACAGTCGTTCCTGAGGCAGCTAAGAATCCAAAATTATGGCTGCCAGCGGCAGTAACCAAAAATTTGGTGTTAAAACTCCTCATAGCCTCCAGCACCACAGGATCTCCCCTTGCGGCTGAGTGAGGATCCTTTGGGGAAAAAAAACAAACCACCAACACATGCTGCATGGAATAAATCCCTTGCTATTCCTTTTTTAACTCCAGTGAGAGTTTGGCTGAGACTTTGTCCTAGGGTGATGTTATGGTGTTTCTATCTCCAATCGTGTGTCCTGATTATGTTTGGTATTATGTCCTGTGCTTCCAGGACTGAGTCTGAGAGTGAAGCTTTGTTTTGTCTTGTTATCAGCCGGCTCACCTCCCCCATGGTCTATGTTTAGGAGAGGTTTTAGCTCGGCTTGCTTGCCTGCTTGCTTGCCTGCTTGCTTGCCTGCTTGCTTGCCTGCTTGCTTGCCTGCTTGCTTGCCTGCTTGCTTGCCTGCTTGCTCGCTTCTGCCTTTTTCTTTCCTTCGCTTTGCCCTTGCTTTCTGCTTATTAGTTAGTTCAGCTAGGCAGTCCAACTTTTTCCCTGGACTGTTTTCTCTTCCACCCCGTCCCCTCCCTCTCCTGGATACCATCTGAACGGACGGGGACCTGGGAACCCCAAGAAACACCGGGAGGCTACACTTTGTCACCTGCAGCAGTCATCCCCAGCGCCAGAGACTGATAACTGAGCGACCACTCGCCAGAGAGACTGAGTTTGTCATCCCTTCAGAACGGTGAAAGAGTTTTTTTGTCAGCTGGTGTTGTCTTTTTTCCCTGTGCTGGGGAGTGTCTTGCTTGTTAAATAAACAGGTTTTTTCTCCCACTCTTCTCCAAGGAAATTCTTCCCGAACCCGGTGGGGTGGGGGGGGAGGAGTCGTGGGGTTTGCTGTCTGGGGGCTCCTTCTGGAGGTTTTCCCCCAAATTTGCCCAAAACCAGGACAAATAAATTGGCGCCCAACGTGGGGCTCGAGAAAGTGGGAAAAAAACCCTGTTCTAATAATAATAATTTGGTTCAAATTCTTTTGCGTGGGTATAGAGCAGTTATTGGCTATGTTGTTGGAATTCATGTCTTTTGGGGTGGAGGCCTGCATGGGATTTTGGTCCCTAGGGTTTTTTGAAGTCTTAATACCTTTGTGGTCCCTGGGTTTATTTGCTTATCCAGAAATAGCTCCGGTATTGTCCCTAATGCGTAGTTTCTGTAGCAGAGGGGCATTGACCAAAATATCCATCGGGCTGGGCTTGGTTTTAATGGCCTGCAGGAGATTTATAAAGGTGCTGGAATCTGTTCCAGGAATGTATGGTTCTTGGTTGTGGTTGTGCACTCAGTTTGTTAGAGGAGAAGCAGGGGATGAGGCTTTTCAGCCTTTGTTCTCCTTCTTCTCCTCTGAATTTGTTACATCCTTATTAGAGAATGTTCAGTTCCCCCTGAGTGTTAAAGAGACCATCTTTCTGGTGTTTAATATAGTAAGCTTTCTCTATACAGTCTGCAGTTTCTCTAGAATGAGAGCTGAGATTTCTAGAGGGGCTGAGACCCTTGACCCCAGAGTAGAGCCAGGCGTGAGGAATCCTGAATGGTGTGGGAAATGGGAGGATATGGGCCAAATCTTAAAGGAATTTTCTGACCCTACATCCTGGGATTTTCCATGTGAACAAATTCAGAACCCAGCTGAGGTAGCAAAGTACCTGAAAGAGAAGTGCCATGGTAATTCTAAGGAGAAGAAGATCATTGCAGTGAGCTGGGCCCTGGCATATGCTTACCGTACCCTGCTAGATACTGTAGGGCAGCAGACAGAGGAAGGGGGACAGGCAGATAAATCAGCCACTATCCCAGTCACTCAGGCTGCAGCCAACACCCCAGGCTCGAGGCCAACAACTACACCAGACAGTGAGCCTAAGCCAGCAGCTAAACCTGTCAGTAAGCCTCAACCAATGGCTGTTGCTACCAGCACGAGAAGTGGAAAGTGCACAGACAAGACTGATTGACCAGTGGATGATGATGATGATGATGCAGGAGAAGGACCCTCGACGCCTCCTGACATAAAACCAGGAGTCAAAGCAACTGGTAAAAGATCAGAGGCCAATATTGAGTCTTTTTCCCTAAAGGACCTCCGTGGCCTAAGAAAGGATTACACCCGACGACCTGATGAGTCTATAATTAGTTGGTTGGTCCGTCTTTGGGATGCTGCAGGCGAGGCTACAATTCTGGATGGCACTGAAGCCAGGCATTTGGGATCCCTGTCACATGATCCTGTCATCGACCAAGGAATGATGAGAGGGCCTAACCCTCACAGCCTCTGGGCACGGGTCCTGGACAGTGTAGCACAAAGATACCTGTGTGCAGATGATCTTTATATGCAGCAGACCCACTGGAAGACGATAGAACAAGGGATCCAACGCCTGAGAGAAATGGCAGTGGCAGAGATTATCTTCTCAGATGACATAACAACTAGGAATCCGGACTTGGTACCATGTACATCTGTGATGTGGCGAAAACTTGTACGACTTGGGCCCCATGAATATGCTTCTGCTTTAGCAATAATGAAGCGGGATGAGAGGGATGAGACCGTGCTTGATATGGCAAAGAAGCTCCGAGCATATGCAGATGCTGTGCATGGCCCAACACATGCCAGAATTGCAGCTGTGGAAACACGTCTGCAGAAATTAGAAGACAAGATAGAGGAGAATCATAAAAGACTCAGGGAGGAGATTAAAGAGGACCTTCTCCAAATCTCAGCAGTACAAATTAGAGGCCCTGGTATCCAACGCAGACGTTCCCCTGATGGGGAGAGGAGGTACACCCCACGAGCTGAGCTGTGGTTCTTCCTACGTGATTGCGGAGAAAACATGAGGAGATGGGATGGAAAATCTACTGCTGCTCTGGCACAACGGGTGCGTGAATTGAAGGAAGGCAAGACCCAAAGAGGAAGTTCCACCAAAAGGAGAGCAGCTCCAGTTGCCCGTAGCCAAGCTGCCAAGTATGATGATGATGATATATCTGATCCCCTTGAAGGAACCTCTAAGACATATGCCCAAGGAAAGAAGGATAAACAGGCTTAGAGGGGCCCTGCCTCTAGCCAGGGAGAGGCGAGGGAAAATCGTGTCTTCTGGACTGTGTGGATTCGTTGGCCTGGCACATCGGAACCACAAAAGTATAAAGCTTTGGTTGATACTGGTGCCCAATGCACATTAGTCCCATCAAGATATGTGGGGGCAGAATCTGTTTCTATTGCTGGTGTGACAGGTGGATCACAGGACTTTACCTTGGTGGAAGCTGATGTGAGCTTGACTGGACATGAATGGAAAAAACATCCTATTGTGACTGGCCCAGAGGCCCCATGCATTTTGGGCATAGATTACCTCCGAAGGGGGTATTTTAAAGATCCAAAAGGATTCAGGTGGGCATTTGGGATAGCAACTGTGGTGACAGAGGGCATCCAGCAATTGAACACCTTGTCTGGACTGTCTGAGAATCCAAGTACTGTAGGACTTCTGAAAGGAGAAGAGCAAAAGGTACCAATTGCCACTTCCATAGTGCATCGCCGACAATACAGAACAACTCGAGATGCCGTGGTTCCCATCCATAAAATGATCCGTGAGCTGGAGAGCCAAGGGGTGGTCAGCAAAACCCACTCACCCTTCAACAGCCCCATCTGGCCTGTACGTAAATCTGAAGGAGAATGGAGACTGACCGTAGACTATCGTGCATTGAATGAGGTGACTCCACCACTGAGCGCTGCCGTGCCGGACATGCTGGAACTGCAGTACGAGCTGGAGTCCAAGGCAGCAAAGTGGTACGCCACTATCGATATCGCCAATGCATTTTTCTCCATTCCTCTGGCAGCAGAGTGCAGGCCTCAGTTTGCTTTCACATGGAGGGGAGTGCAGTACACCTGGAATCGACTGCCCCAGGGGTGGAAGCACAGTCCTACTATCTGCCATGGACTGATCCAGACTACACTAGAAAAAGGTGAGGCTCCAGAACATTTACAATATATTGATGATATCATTGTGTGGGGGAACACAGCAGCAGAAGTGTTCAAGAAAGGAGAGAGAATCATCCAAATCCTCCTGGAAGCCGGCTTCGCCATCAAGAAGAGTAAAGTTAAGGGACCTGCTCGAGAGATCCAGTTCCTGGGAGTGAAGTGGCAAGATGGACGGCGTCAGATTCCTACTGATGTCATCAACAAAATCACAGCTATGTCCCCACCAACCAACAAGAAGGAGACACAAGCTTTCTTAGGCGCCATAGGTTTTTGGAGGATGCACATTCCTGAGTACAGTCAGATTGTGAGCCCTCTTTACCTGGTCACCCGCAAGAAGAACGATTTCCATTGGGGCCCTGAGCAGCAACAAGCTTTTGCCCAGATAAAGCAGGAAATTGCTCATGCAGTAGCCCTTGGCCCAGTCAGGACGGGACCAGATGTGAAGAACGTGCTCTACTCTGCAGCCGGGAACCATGGTCTGTCCTGGAGCCTGTGGCAGAAGGTGCCTGGTGAGACTCGAGGCCGACCATTAGGATTTTGGAGTCGGAGCTACAGAGGGTCTGAAGCTAACTACACCCCAACAGAGAAGGAGATCTTGGCTGCCTACGAAGGGGTCCAAGCAGCCTCAGAGGTGGTTGGCACAGAAGCACAACTCCTCCTGGCACCCCGACTGCCAGTGCTGGGGTGGATGTTCAGAGGAAAGGTTCCCTCAACCCACCATGCCACCAGTGCTACATGGAGCAAGTGGATTGCCCTCATTACACAGCGCACCCGGATTGGAAAACTGAATCGCCCTGGGATTTTGGAAGTAATTACAAATTGGCCTGAAGGTGAAAGTTTTGGTGTCACAGATGAGGAACAAGAACCAGTGACACGGGCTGAAGAAGCTCCACCATATAACCAACTGCCAGCAGAGGAAACACGCTATGCTCTATTCACCGACGGTTCCTGTCGCATTGTGGGGATGAATCGGAGGTGGAAAGCAGCCGTATGGAGCCCCACGCGACGGGTAGCAGAGGCCACTGAAGGAGAGGGTGGATCCAGTCAACTTGCTGAACTCAAAGCGGTTCAACTGGCCTTAGACATTGCTGAAAGAGAGAAGTGGCCAAAGCTTTACCTTTATACCGATTCATGGATGGTAGCCAATGCTCTGTGGGGATGGTTGGAGAGATGGAAAGAGGCTAACTGGCAGCGTAGAGGAAAACCAATTTGGGCTGCCGAAGAGTGGAAAGATATCGCTACCCGGTTAGAGAAATTACCTGTGAAGGTTCGCCATGTAGATGCCCATGTTCCCAGAAGTAGGGCTAACGAAGAGCAGAAAAACAATCAGCAGGTAGATCAGGCTGCAAAGATAGGGGTGTCGAAGATAGACCTTGATTGGGAACACAAGGGAGAGTTGTTCCTGGCTCGATGGGCCCATGATGCCTCAGGTCATCAGGGCAGAGATGCCACATATAAGTGGGCACGAGACCGAGGGGTGGATCTAACCATGGACAGTATTTCTCAAGTTATCCATGACTGTGAGACGTGCGCTGCCATCAAGCAAGCCAAGCGGGTGAAGCCCCTCTGGTATGGGGGGCGGTGGTCCAAGTACAAGTATGGAGAGGCCTGGCAGATTGACTACATCACACTGCCTCAAACCCGCCAGGGCAAGCGCTATGTACTGACCATGGTGGAAGCCACCACTGGATGGTTGGAGACCTACCCTGTGTCTCACGCTACAGCCCGTAACACCATCCTGGGCCTGGAAAAGCAGGTCCTTTGGAGGCATGGCACCCCTGAGAGGATTGAGTCAGACAATGGGACTCATTTCAAGAATAGCCTTATCAACACTTGGGCTAGGGAACATGGCATTGAGTGGGTGTACCATATCCCCTACCATGCACCAGCTGCAGGGAAGGTGGAAAGGTACAATGGACTGTTAAAAACCACCTTGAGAGCATTGGGTGGGGGATCATTCAAAAACTGGGAGCAGCATTTAGCAAAGGCCACTTGGTTAGTTAACACCCGGGGTTCCACCAACCGAGCGGGCCCTGCCCAGTCTAAGTCCCTGAATATAGTAGATGGAGACAAAGTCCCAGTGGCACATATCAGAGGTTTGTTAGGGAAGGCAGTTTGGATCAATTCTGCCCCGAGTACAGACAAACCCATTCGTGGGATTGTCTTTGCTCAAGGACCAGGTTGTACATGGTGGGTAATGCAGAGAGATGGAACAACACGATGTGTGCCTCAGGGAGATCTGATTGTGGGGTGAGGCAGCATGAGACAGAAGGAAATGTGTCCGAATAAGTGAAAGATGGAAATTTCTACTTGCTGAAGTTTTTACATGCTGTTTAGTATGTTCACGATATGGAGATAAGGGGTGGAATGTCCTAGGGTGATGTTATGGTGTTTCTATCTCCAATCGTGTGTCCTGATTATGTTTGGTATTATGTCCTGTGCTTCCAGGACTGAGTCTGAGAGTGAAGCTTTGTTTTGTCTTGTTATCAGCCGGCTCACCTCCCCCATGGTCTATGTTTAGGAGAGGTTTTAGCTCGGCTTGCTTGCTTGCTTGCTTGCTTGCTTGCTTGCCTGCTTGCTTGCCTGCTTGCTTGCCTGCTTGCTCGCTTCTGCCTTTTTCTTTCCTTCGCTTTGCCCTTGCTTTCTGCTTATTAGTTAGTTCAGCTAGGCAGTCCAACTTTTTCCCTGGACTGTTTTCTCTTCCACCCCGTCCCCTCCCTCTCCTGGATACCATCTGAACGGACGGGGACCTGGGAACCCCAAGAAACACCGGGAGGCTACACTTTGTCACCTGCAGCAGTCATCCCCAGCGCCAGAGACTGATAACTGAGCGACCACTCGCCAGAGAGACTGAGTTTGTCATCCCTTCAGAACGGTGAAAGAGTTTTTTTGTCAGCTGGTGTTGTCTTTTTTCCCTGTGCTGGGGAGTGTCTTGCTTGTTAAATAAACAGGTTTTTTCTCCCACTCTTCTCCAAGGAAATTCTTCCCGAACCCGGTGGGGTGGGGGGGGAGGAGTCGTGGGGTTTGCTGTCTGGGGGCTCCTTCTGGAGGTTTTCCCCCAAATTTGCCCAAAACCAGGACAGACTTCCAACACATTTGCTTTATTTGGGAGTTTGCCAAAGGTTTCTGTACTTATTCTTTAGTTTGCATCATATTCTCTAAGTTGCAATGCTGATTGGGTGTCTTTTCATGTCAAAACTGTAGTATTTTATACTTTAAAAAAGAACCACAGATTTTCTTTTTTTAATCTCTTGCCATTTTGAATCAAATGGCAGCAGTCAATCTCTGTGACTGAGTTTGCTGGGCAGAACCTCAGCTGTTCTCTAGCACAGCCATTGAGGTTGAACCCAGCAAAGGAGTTCTGGGAGAGATGCCTTCTCCATCCAAGAGTTTTACAAGCATGAGGGATCTTTCCAACTTGACCATTATTTCAAATTAATAGCAGCAGCAGCTCCTGAATTTCAAACACAGCAAAATTTGGATAAGGATTTTCAGTTACTTCTCGCAGTAGCTCTATGGTCAAAGCTGAGATTGTGATGCAGAGAAAGAGCTCATAAATGGTGTTACTGACCCATTCCCAGCCAGAATTCCAGAACCAAGGATGCTCTGGAAGGTTTCCCTCGGAGCTGCCTGGGCACTAACACTGGGTAAGGGTCCCCTGCTCGTGACCCTCTGGTGTGTCCTGGCTCTAATTTTCCATCATAGCTTCCAGCTCTGCAGTTGAATATTTGGGATAACCTCAGAACCATGCAGGAATGTGGGTTTGTAGTCCCATGTCTTGTGTTAGAGAAGCCCCATGGGTGTGTTCTCATTTTAGTGGCATCACCTGTACAAAGGTGTTAGGGATTTTGGAGCTTGATCTTACACCTATGTGGCCTCTACCAAAATTTTGGGCTGGAAAAATATCCTGCAAACCTGTCTCCCTGAATGTTTTCCTGAACTGTTGGGCACACTCGTTTCTCTTTACCCTTTCCATGCAGTAAATCTTGCTCTTGCTGACAGGCCTGGTAATTGCCTTACACAGAATGAGTGTCTCTCATTCTCTCTGTTTTTATAGTATGCAGCGTTTCCTAAAGAAATTTAAAAGGACAGAAAAATTAATGGCGTTGGCAGTAAGAGCCTCCCGGCCACAGGACTGCCAGGGCGTCATGTAGCCCCGCCCCAATGTCACGTGACTGCCGGAAGTGTCAAATGGCCCTGCCCCAATGCCACCGGAAGTGTCATGTGGCCCTGCCCCCATGTCACGTGACTGCTGGAATTGTTTTCTGCTGCCCTGATATGGAGGTGTTAGTGGTGCTGGACTGTACTTAAGACTGTGGATGTCTCTTTTATCGTATTTTTTTCCTTTTTTTTCTGATTGTTATTGTGATAAATGTGATTCGTGCTAATTAAGTTGTAACTATATTAACAAAATTGTATTTAGATCAATAGAAGACAATTGTTACAGAGTGAGAAGGGGGAGATGGGTGAGACAGGATAAAAGACATCTCCCAGATGTTGGGAGTCGAAGAAGGAGGTTGGAAGAAAGTCAGATAAGGATAGTCGAAGGATGAAGGTCTGATAAGCGGCATCTAGAAATACAGCTTCAACCTTGAAGCTGTCAAAAATGGAATGATCACAAGCATGGGACTTAATTAAAGTCATGTTATGGAAAACATCTGCTCAGTCACACAGGGCGCCTGCGCTACCTGCAGGTCACACCTCGGTCACTGATGATGATGATGGGCCTTCACCGGAAATAAGACCCTTAAAAGGATAAGAGACCCCCTAACCCATTAGTAGAGCATGCGCCGTGCAGTATAGTTACGTAGATCTTAGGAATAGAAACTAGGAGGAGCTTTCTAGAAACTTCTGTAGCCTACAGTATATAAGTGGGATTGTTAGCCTGGATGCTTTGATACGTGAGGAATGGGAGCCACTCCCCGTACCCCCGGTCGGAGGGGGGCCCCTCCCCAGTCGGTTTTGCTTATGCTTTATACGAACCTCAATTATACTAAATTACTTACTGCCAAATTTTGTATATTCTTAAATATATGCACTTTGATTGTTTCATCTCCAATACTTTGATTGTATTCATTTTGTTACTATTAAAAACTTACTATTAAATTTAATCTTGTTGCTTGATAAATTGAGAAAAATAGAACATCATTCATAACAGTTATTAATATTAAACTTTTCTTGGTGTTTACAGCAATAAAAAAGGGTAAAATCTTGAGGCTTTGTTTTTCTGCTCCTGAACTGAGACTTTAACGAGACTCAAATGGGACTTGGGCTTATTCTGCTTCCAGTGACAGCTGGGAACTCTTACAAGTACGTGTGAGCCTTGGAACACCAGTGCCCTGGGGCTGCAGACTTTATCTGCTCCTGATGAACTCCACACAGAACATGTGCAGTGGACATGGAGACAAATGTCTGAAATCATCATATAAGAAATGAAAATCTGTCTTCCAAGCCCTTGTGCCTGTGGCCAGCTGTGGTGCTGAGGGTTTTACTGCACCCTCTGATGTGCCTTGGGTTGTGCCTCCAGAGTGTGCAGAGGGCTCTGCTGTGCCTTGTGCTGCCCAGGCCATTCCCCCTCTCACCCCTCTGTGTTCCAGGAGATGAGGGGCACGAGGTTCAACTCTTGCTCTGTGATGATTCATCTAAAACTCATCCTGACTTTGGCAGATCATCCTCAGAGCACTGAGGGGAAACAGTGACACGTTTGCTGCTCTTGTGCATATCGGGATCCCAAAGGTTTTACAAGCTGAGCTCAGATTAAGGAATATGTGGTGCTTGGCAGTGGTGTGTAGGGGTGGAAGATAAACTCAGCTGTATGTAACTGCCAGACAAATTTCCACAGCCTTTGATTTAATCACTGGAGCATTGACAGGAGGATTTAGCTGTGTTATTTGGGTCCTAGACTGGAACAGGTATTGTCATGTTAATGGAGGCGTCCCACAGCAAGTTCTGCCCTGGCTCACAGTCTGAACAGCCAAGAAATAACAATTCCTTGCTTGACCCAGACTGCTCATGGAATTGGGCTTGCTGGGACAGGAATGACTGTGCTCAATCTTTGTGAGAGCCCTGCATTGCTCAGGGCTTGGCATATGAGCCCACTCTGACCTGCAGAGGAGGCACAGTGATAAATGCTGACACTGCTCTCAGAAGCTACACTTGCCACCACTTTTGTCTTGTTAATCCCACACCACTGGATTAAGTTCAGCCCTGTAAATAAATATTCGTTGTATAATTATGTAGTGTTGATAAATGTGAGCAGCTTAGGCTCGTGGAAGTTTCCCTGCTCACGATGAAATGATCCTTAAGGTCCCTTCCAGCCCAAGCCATTCTGTGATTTTACTGCTAAAATTTTCAGGAGACCTTTAGCCAAGATGCTGCTCCATTATCTCATGGGAGGGAAGATTCCTTCAGAGCATTCCTCTTTCTGAAGTGAGATTTCCATTCTGTTCTGTGTAAATAAGCATGGAAATGCTCATCCTTTTTTCTGATATTGCAACAAAGGGGATTTATATGTGAAATAAATCTTTGTAAATCTTTGCGAGGGTGCCTAAATTATTTATGGGGGTTTTAGTTTGGTTTGCATGCCATATTGCTCTCTTGTGTTAAACACTTTATTCACCACCCAGCTTTTCACATTAATCACTGCAGGATGTGCTCAGTTATCCCTGCTCAAGGGCCATCTATTACATTCCAGTGGCCACAGCCAAATGGTCTAATTTTTCTGTTGGTTGTTCCATCCAATTGTTCATAAATTCATGTCTGTTATTACAGTAGCAGAGATGTTTTGTTATATCACACTGATGCATTTATTTTCATGATTTTGTCATTTTCTTCTCTCCTTTTGTGGAAGAAATCACGATTGAAATGGGGGCTTGTTCATTAAGCTTTGTTCAGCAGGTCCTGTCCTGAGTTTCTTTGTCTCTTTATGTGCAAATAGGCCTCTGGCATTTCATCTTAGGCTGTTTTCCAAACCAGGTGATGACTGCTTATTTGGGAATGTGCCCAAAACCTTACAGACATTGCAACCTTTTCTCATTTTGATTGGGAAAAAAAAATAACCTTGACAGACTCATGTCTTTTATGGTGTTATTGGCACAGAGTGAGAGGCTGATGCAGGTGACCTCAGCTGGCTGGGATGGGCTGCATTAGAATTGGCCCCAGTCCCTAAATGTGACCTCTGTCACTGTGTCACTGCAATGTTCAGTGTCTGTGCAGCTCTCTCTGAGTCTGGTTTAGAATCTGCCTTGTCTGACATTTAGGTCTCACAGTGCTGTGACATCTCCCCTTGCTTGATTGCAAACAACAAATGGTGCATTAATTTGTATGTGCACACACAGCAGGGCTTTGCTGTGCTTGTGGATATAAATGTGAACTCCTAGAGATGATTAACAGGATGGAGGTGGGAGGTGATCAGTTTTTGGAGTTGTACTTTCCTCACGTACAGCTGATGGTGTCTTTGAGGCTGTTTTGGTGTTTCCTTGGGAGACTGAATTCCTTATCCTTGTGACTCTGAGCTATGGGACCTTAGGGATAGTGCAGGCTTGTCCTGGTGCTTCTCCTCAGCTGCCACGTGCAGCTCAGACCTGAGGCAGCAAAGCTCATGTCACATCAGTGCAGGGCCTGTCTGATAACCACAAACAAATCAAACAACTTTGGTGGAAATAGCCAAAATGATGCATTCAAAATACGTGAGCACAGATGGCTGTAGAGTAAGAAAGTCATAGCTGCTTGCTCTCTTATGAATCTTAAGAACATGTTTTTAGCTAAGGTACCTGAACCACCTAAAAACAAGAGTGGAGGAGGCCAGGAAACCTCCTGTCTTCAGGAGAAAAGCCCAACAGGAGCCTTGTTCTGCTGTAATTCATGGAGAGGGTGTTTCTCTAATCTGTAAAGCATGGCCATGTGTTCAGATCCCAAAGGGGCATAATTATTTCATGGTAACAGCTCTCCCCAGAATGGCCTTACTGGTATTTTAAAAAGCAATTATTGTGGAGAAAACCTATATTTTTAGTGCTGACAGTTTTAAGAATATTGAACGGTAGTTGCAGCTGAGATAGTGATTCACAGAGATTAATGCAGCTCTTCAGACTTCCCTCTTCCCGAGCCAGAGGGAAAGAAAGAATTCTTTACATAAACAGCTGTAAAAGTATAGAACTTTTAGCACATGCAGACACCAGCAGTTGTCAAGTCCAGAGAGAAATTATTCTTACTTTTCTTTTAATAGGCCAAACCGTGGAGTTCTTTGATCCAAATCTCTGCACTGGTGCTCGCTCAGCTTTTCCCAGGTGCTCTGGGAGGGCAGTGAGCCGAGTGTGAGTGACATTTGCTTTGGGAGGGAGGGGTGGTGCTGGAAGCCTGCATGCTGTGGGAGGCGAGCTTGCCACTTTCTAAACAATCCACAAACAATTGCAGCGCTGGAGTTTGGCTTTGTTCATCCCCTGCTGCAGAAACCCATCCTCAGGTGATCACAGTGCCTCACACAGGACGGTTCAGCTCCTGTTTTGATGGAGAGTTTTACTCTGACAGCCTTTCAAAAGCAATTTCAGAGCTCAGAATTCATTATTTTCTAGAGGTTGCAGTGAAAGGATGTGTCTGCACATTTCCCGAGGTTATTCTGTGTTAATTCTTCAGTGATGCACCTTTCTCCAGTGCCCGTAAGAACTGTGTGAGTGAGTGGGATTCTCTTTGCCTGGGCACTCTCCGTGTTTCCTCCCTCCCAAAGAAGTTGGGAATATAAAAGCACATGGTGAGTTTGGCAGCCTGGAATCTCCCTAAAGGAGTCCTGAAGCCTGGATGTCTTTCACCACTAAATTTCCCTTCAGTTCTGGGGGAGGTGGGACACAGAGTAGTGCAGCAATTGTTTTTGTTTGTTTTTAATAACAAGCTTTAAGGCAATAACAGGCAGGCAGTGTCAGCCTGATGTATTCTGCTTTGATTTCAGGCATTACACAAGGGACCAGACTATTTTCACATCTCCCCCTAGAGCTCTTTAGCAACAACAGCAGCAATAATAACATCCAGGTTATTAAAAAAAGAAAAGAAAGGAGAAAGCATCAGCCAGTTCCCTTAAGGAGCAGCACAAAGCCATGGTGAAGGTGCACAGGACTGGGCATCTTTGCTCCCAGGGTAAGAACAGTGCACATAAATAACAATTTCCAGCAGTGTTGCACTTTGAGCATTTCTGATGTTCAGGAAAAATAGCCTTCTTTTCAGCGAAGGAAAAATGAGTCTTTTTGCAAAATATGTTGCCTTTTCAACCTTTGCCTGTGTAGGAAAATGAAATAATTTTTTAAAATCTCTTTATAACAAGCATTGAGAGAACCTGGGGGATTGCAGTGAGTCAGGCTGATGCCCGGGGTGTTGCCTGGGAAAGAGCAATGAGTTCTGTCATGGGGACTTTGCCTCACCTGAGGTGAGGGGCTTGGGGCAAGGGAATGGCAACAGAGGGAAGAGCTGATGCCTTTTTAATGGCAGGAGGATTGATGAACTGCCTCTAAAATGTGCTGTGTGTAATATTGAGGCAGTGCCGGGTCTGTATTTTAGGATGTCTGTCCCAGGAAATGGCACAGACTCACCTTTGCACTGGGTCTTTGCACTTTGTCTGAGTCTCAGACTTACCATCTACATTCTACAGGCTTCAGTGAAGTCTTTCCTTTCTCTGTCCTTTTTTAATCTAAAATGATTAAAAAGACAACCTCTAGGCTCTTTTGTGCCAGAACTCTCAAGAGGATGCAATTCTGGATTTCCTGTGTGGAGATCCAGGTGTGTTTGATGCCAAAGAGAGGAGGTTATGAGAGGAGCTGAGGAGAGGGGGAGCAGTGCTGGAGGGGAGAATTGTGCAAATATTTGGTATGAACATTTCATCAGAGCTGGAACAGCAGAAATGAAACTTCTCTATCAGCTTGGAGGAGGTTGGTAGCATTGCAGAAATGTTAGAGCCTGTGACCTTATTTTTTCCATTCAGAACCATCTGTGGGGATAAACAGAATCCCAGAGCCAGGTGGGAAAACAATACCCTGGGTGGAGCCAGGTGCAGAGCCATTGTCTTCTAGGTTGTGGCAGACATGGAAGATTCTTCTAAGTTTTGAGCCATCATCTGCATCCCTGATGCCATTATGGGCAGGAGATTTCTTTTGCATCAGTAATTTTCAGGATTAATTGCATTAATTACAACGCTTTTGCATTGATTTGGCTGGGCTGACTGTCCTGAGAATCTTTGAGGCAATAGTTGTTGAAGAGTTAAAAGAAATCCTGTTTTTTTTGCAGTGAAGGGTGGTGATGGCTGCCCTGTCAGCTGAGAGTTATGCTAATGGAGAGGGCCCAAGAACAAATGTGAAATGTGCACATTAGTGAGCACACTCCTTGTTAATTAGTGCTTTAACATGTGCATTGTGCTGTGATTCAAAGGCCCTGAAACATCTCTCTGACTGCATTTCCACTGCCAGGCATTTTGCCTTCTATGAAAATGTTTCAGGAATGCAGGTTCACCTAAAATAGCCAATTTTTCAGGTTGAGAGAAGCAAAAAAAAAAAAGAATTCTCTTTATGTCTTTCTTGGTTTAACCTTCTCCTTGTTCTCCAAAACAAGGCATTAATCAATGACAATAGAAACTGCTACTCTTAGGGCTGTCGATGTTTATAGCTTTGGGTTTAATAGCAAGGACATAAATATATACTTTTCATTACATTTTTGCTGTTATTTGCTCATCATCCACAGTATCTGATATTATCATAACTCTTTGGTTGAAGCTATTAAAGTTATGGTTTGTAGCTCACACTAGCATGAAACAGACAGAGAGCCATAAAAGTAAAAAAATCCCTCACAGACTGAGATCAGCTATTAGGAAGAACTGGTCATTTTCTCTCTGTTCACATAACAGCAGCTCCAGTCTTGGTAGATAATCCCTTTCCCTTTCCCTTTCTCTTTTCCGTTCAGATTTGGGAGGGACCAACGCTGCTGAGCAGAGAAAATCTGTTCATGTGCTGTGCAAAAGCAGCACCTTGAACAGGAATTGGAGCAGAGAGGATTTGGGGCTGTGCTTGCAGCTGCCCATGGTGGTGTCCACCCCAGTTCTGGCAGTAAAGATCCCCTGGGTCACACATTTAGCAGGGAAATGGAATTTTTCTCCAATGGAAAATCTTTGCAGAGATGCTTTTTCCTTCTCTGTTTTTGGTTTTGGCAAATTCCCCCAGTGGGGCCCAACCCATGAGCTCCTCATCTGCCCTGGGAGCCCTCTCTCCTGTCAATACTTTGGCCTCTCTCCAGGTGAGTGGGTAGGAAGACAATGAACTGATGGAACCAAGTCATCATTAAAGATGGCCAACAAACAAACAGAGCCTTGGTTGAGACTTGTCAGGATAGGAATGATTGAGATGGTGACCTCATGGGTATAAATCATTCATCTTCTGGTAGAGGATGTCTGGCTTCTTTCAGTTTGAAATAACCAGCAAGACATTCTAGATGAAATTCTGATCTGGTGTGAGCTGTGCTGGTTCTTGTAGCGCTGCCAGGTTCTGATAGACAATGGTGGGAAGGATCCTTGTTCACAGAGGCCTCATCAAAATCCCTCTGGTGAGTTTTGAAATAACTTCTGAGAGCTCCCAAGCATTTTATACTCTGTATTAGTTTCAATTTCTGTTTACACGCTGTATTTCAGAGTATAAATATACAAAGAGTACCAGTCCTCTTTCATATCTCCCCCTTCAGAACCAGTCAGCTGTTGGCAGAGACTTACTTTTTTGGTTTTCCCAGCTTTCTGCAAATAATCCAGGCTAATCCTTAAATAGCCTAATTCTGTGTCAGAGAATTTTAGGATTTATTTCATCCTCTAATATTTCATGTGACTACCAAATAAAATAAAACATCCTTAAAAAAAAAGAAGTCTTTTTACAAATCTAATCGTACTTCTCTTCAAAGCAGCAGCACATTTAGCAGCCTCAGAACAAGTTTGATTTCTATTTCCAGTAAGGTGTTATTCTTTGTAAGCTGCTAAATGCTTGTAGTAACCCACAGAGAGGAGCCAGGGGTGATGGCATTTCCCATCTCCCTTTCTGTGTGTATGTGCTGCTTGCTCACCTGAACCAGCACCTTCAGGCTCTCTCTGGCTGTGGGGTCCTTTAATGTTTGTCCCATTTGCCTGCTGTGATAACTCAGTCCTGGGACAAACCCCAAATCTATGAAACCCAGAGTTTTCTCTCTGACCATGCTGTTTAGGAGATGTTTCTGGAACCATCTACAAAAGTGCTGTGGCTTGGGTTAGCCCTCGTGAGTTCTGGCAAATAATAGTTTGGCAGTAAGAGGAGGTCTGTGTGAGTGAGGGCTTTGTGTCAGTGTCTAAACAAGCTTTTTTTTTTTTTTTTTTTGTTAATGCCTTGGGGAAATGATGCCTTGGGTTTTAGCTTTTATAGTTTTCATATTCTCTGCTGCTTAGTGTGCAACTCTGAAACTTCATATTAGGTGTTAATGAGTTCTCTTCACAGGGCATTAGACAATTCCTTTCTAGCTGGAGAATCAAGGACAACTGGTACCCAAAAAGCAGAAACAACAGTGAGGGAAAGGGGGCAAGCCAGGGAGCTGAGACTTCATAGCCTGGAGCTGTGGTTGGATAATTGACCCCAATGTGTAGATGAACCAAAACTTATAAAAGTTGTGACTGGGATCCATCTTGGATTTGATTTGGGTGTAGCCCTGGCCAGGGTCTTGCAGTGCCCAAGGAGGATCATTTCAATAAATTCCTATTTTATTCCTTTTGCTCTGCCTAGTCTCTGTTCCGGGTCAGCCTTTCCAGGCATCACTGTGTGCAGGGAGGAGCAGACAGTGGCCAGAGCTCTGCTGTCTCTGCTGATGACACAACTGCAGTCTCTGTGTTCAATGCTGGTGTTTTCTCAGCTGGTCACCTCCTGTCCTGTCCTGAATTCCCCTCCACAGTTCAGCACAAGCTGCCAGCCTGAGGGTTTGCCCTTCTGGGTGAGACCTCCCACAGGACTGGCCCAAGACAAGGAAAGTTCACACGCCAAAATCCAGGGCCAGTGAAAGCCTTGCAGTTGCTGTTCCTTGCCACGTTCTCTTCTCACCCTGGGTGTTCATTTCTAATCCCCTTTTAGCCCTACATTGTGGGACAGCTTCACTGAGCATGAACTGCTTTGGAGAAGTCCTTCCACCTCTATAGAGGGGGACAGATGCCTTTTACTTGCCATAGCCATTTATTTATGTCTGGAGACTTCAGGAACATGAGCTCTGCCTGATGTCTGTCTCCAAAGAGAAGGGACTTAGCTTACACAGAAAAGTTCTGCCTCTGTTTGTGAGTGCTGTTGGAATGAAAAATTATATTTTCATCCAAATAGATTTAAAAAAAAATATTATAGTACTTTTTCAGATGAGTGATTTGCTTGGTCTCTGAGCTTGTAACTCTGTGTTCCTGTTTTTTCGAAATGGTTGTTACCTGAACTGATCAGCCAGGAAAGTGAGAGAGGAGGAGAGATGTTTGAGAGGTTGCTGTGGCAGAGTTTCAGGGGAATATTCTGAGTTTTTGCTGGGGTCTACTGCTGCTCTTTGTGGGGTGGCACAGTCAGAAGCAGGTCCCCTCCTCCACCTCTGGAGAAGATGGAGACCTGAGCTGCATTGTTAAGGCACCCTTGCTGCCTCAGATGTTGGTGATGACTTGAGGTTTAGGGCTGTGCTGGGAATACACAATCCCTTTGGCAGGCACTTGTTGTTTAGCAGAATTACTGCATTTTGGGCTCGTGTGCCCCTGCTGATGGCACTAATCTCCATGTTAGGAGACAAAGTACCAGCTGTGCCTGGCCCTATTTGTACTGCTTTAGCCACATGGATGTTCACCCATTTAATCTGGAAATATTTCTCCACGCTCATCAACAGCCACATGCAGGCAAATGAAATTGCCACATTTATTCTGACTTAGTTTTGAAAACGACAGATGCTGCATTACTGTAAAACAGGGTGAGAGGGTTTGCTAGCTTTGGTTTTGCTCCTTGTGAGTGTTTGATATATGAGCTATTAATGCTGATGAGTGAAGCTACTTTTCTTCAAGGTTGGCTCCTTCTCTCAGAGCATCAAGCAAAGCTTCCACTGCAGGACTGGTGTCATTTATACTCACATAAAGGACTTAGAAACTGCTCTGGGACTCAGGAAGGAGAAGAGTTGGCATATGCGTGACTTGCAAGCACAGGCAGATGTGTTATGTGGTAGTTATTACTTTTTCTTAATAATGTGACTTTTTCCCCAGCCTGAATAATTCAAAGGATGCTGTTGTGCACATGCCTGAAGGAGCATAACCTTCTGCATCCTCTGGGTGTGTGGCTTGTGTGCTGCTCTCAGTGCAGGGATTTTGAGGGGACAAATACAAAACCTTCTGCCAAATCTGGTGCATCAAGTGTGAGCCTGGTACAGCTGCTTCTCTTCTCACACCTGACCACGCTTAGGGCTGTGCTGTAACCATTTTGCAGGGTGAGGTTAGAGCCTTGTTCCCATTCCTGACCCTGTAAACCAGCTGTGCTTGGGTCAGCAGTGGGGACAGGGACTGTCACTGCTCCTCAGCAGTGACCCCAGGGACTCTGTTCACACAGGCACTGCCCTGTCCCACATGCCAAGGGCCACTCAGGGCTCCTGTCCAAAATCTGAGCCTCTGTCTGCATTTGGGAAAGCTGGCACTGGGGGACCTAAATGAAAAGCCCTGCAAGAGCAGGACATGAAGGACATGCTGTAGTGTCTGGCAGAAAACGCTGTGGAGGAGAGAGAGCCTGTGTGAAACTGTTAAACCCCCTTGTAGTGTCTGGTTCACTGTCCCTTTGGGATTTGCCTTGAAGCTGCATCCTGCAGTACCTTGTTTGTTTGTTCTGTGTTTGGGAATCCTTCCTAATGCCGTGTTTGAGTGGTGAACGGGGCCAGAGCATCTCCAGAGGTCCCTCCCAGCCTCAATTGCTCTGTAATCAGAGGTGCAGGGATGCCTACAAAGACTCCTGGAAAGAATAAACGAATCAGAACCTCTCAGCCTCTTTGGAAAACTGTGGCACAGGAGCAAGCTCTGTACTTGTAGGTGTAGAACGGGTCAGTCTTTCCTCACTGGAAACAGTTTCTCATGACTTTGGAATGGAAATACTGAAATCAGTTCATTACCAAACAATCATGCAGTGCTTGAGTTCAGTTTGTGAGTTCAAATACAGCAGAGCAGAGCAGAGAGGTGTTTCTGGAATAGCTTTGTAAGTTTGCTTTTGCGTTTTGTTACATTTTGCACCTGTGTTTGCCAGATCTTATCGTTTAAACAAGTTGTCTTTTTTTGTGGAAATAATTTGGATGTGACCTTACTGCTTCTATTTTGGGCTGATTCCTCGAGCACAAAGGAATAGAAATGTTGGGTGCTCACACTGAACTGGATCAAAACAGCAAATTTGATAAACCTTGGGTGCCTTCAATTTGCAGCCTTTTGATTTACTTTTATTAAACCATTATAGCTGGATTTGCCTTTTGGGGAGCCTTTGTTTATGGCATTCAAAGCTAACAAAGCCCAGCTAAGCCAGAGGATGGATTATGGAAAATCAAAGCTAGCTCTCCTAATGGGGACAATGGAGCCTCTCCATGACACCTGGGAGGCCCTCACTCCAATATGATAAAGTATTTTCTTTGAGAGAAGGTCACCAAAAGTTCACTTTTACAGAGACGTTCTTATTCTCGGCTAATGGGGCTCCCCGTAGCAGGGTCCTGCAGTTGCTTCACATAAAAAGGATGGATTGTCAAAGAAATTACCTTTAAAGCTCCTCCCTGGCAAACTGATTTGAAAGGACAGCCCAAGTGTTGTGTCCTGGCCAGAGGAGCAGTCCCTGACCCAGCCACACAAGCTGTGGTGCCTCTTTGCACTTGTGCAGTTTAGGATTTGTCAGCAGTTTGAGCCCAACCCTTGTTGCTGGGCAAGTGCCATTCTTTAGTCTTGTGCTTTAGAATAGAATCTCCTGCCTGGCTTCCAGAGCAAGCCATTTAATCTTTTCATGCTGTGGAAATGAAGACATTTTCAGTCCTTTGGGGATATTATGTGCTTCTCATATCGTGGGTGAGATGGACTAAGTCCTTTTTTGGTCCTGAAGAACTAAACACAAAATCAAAACACATAAGCAGAGCCAGACTTGGCACTTGTTCTGTGTGTTATGTGTGTAATTTCCTGCACATGTAATTGATCCCCAGTCATAGCTGGGCCCACACCCAGCTCTGGGAGACTGTGGGGATTAGTCTCTCTGATCCCTTTCTGGTTTAGCTGGCTCAGTTTTCCCAGAAGGGGGAGAGAGATGTGAGTAGGGTGCAAGAAGTGTGACCTAGAGCCAACATCATCTGCTGAGAGAATTAAGAATGGGCTGTTTGGGCTTGCTTTAACTTGATCATTCTTAGAGGTGATTGAAGAAGATTTTGGAAAAATGTAGTTATCTCTTTAAAATTACATTGGTTTTGCATAGAAGAGAGAAATAATATCAGCCCAGATGTTTATTTGGGCACTGGCTTCACTGATTTGGCTCCACTGATTTTTTTTATGCTATTGGCATTATACTTTTATAAATTAAAACCCTAATTGGAGCATTGTTGCCAAGTCATTATTAATTGATTTGATTAAATCTCCTCTAAGAAACATTCTGTATCAGAAGATGAGAGTTTTTCATAGGAAACTGGTAGATCCTTGTTCTCATTTTGATCAGTAAAAAGCATTGCAATTATGCACTTAGATCCATGATGCTGATGTACAAATTTATGTGAAAGAAATCAGGTAGAGTTTTAATTCCCAGCATTCAAAACTGGCAGATCGACTCCAGTAGAATAGACATGTGGCTTTTAAATTAATTTTGGGTTTTGTTCTCTACCTAGTTCTCAGAGTAGGCAATTGCATTTGTTGTGCTGTAGGAAATGAGGATGTTTCCAGTGTTTTTGGGTATTTTAGGATTCCAGCAAGAAGCTTCAGACCCAAGAACACTGAGCAGTGCTTGCTGGCTGTGAACCCACTTCAGGGTCAGTCCTGCAGGGAATAATTCATTCTGCAGCATGAGCTGGGGCACAGATGCCCCGGAGCTCCTGGAGGAGGGCACAGGTTGGGGTGGCAGTGTTTTAGCAGGGCTGCAGGATGGTTTTTTTAAAGCATGACCATTAGAAAGCCTGTGGGAGGTGTGGTGGGCAGCAGGAAATGCAGTGGTGCTGTGATGGGCTGTCCCTTCAGATCCTTCACTGCCACAGTGCTGGGTAATTAACTGTGTAAGTTAATAGAGTGTTTGAAATCCTCTGGGGCTGCTTGGAGTCGTTCAGCTCACATAAGTGAGCTTTGTGACAGGCCTGAGCATTAAAGCCCTCATGCTTCAGCTTGAAATCAGCCCAGTTACCCTTTATATGTCACCCCTTCTATTTTATAATGTTAAATACATAGCACTGTCTCCATCACCCTCAGCTCCTCCCCCGTGTTTCTGCAGGGTTGATCTGGTGGTGAGATCTCCCCACAGAAACCCCTGAGTCTGGTGCTGCTTTGTGCCGTGACAGACACCTGGAGAGCAGGGAGGTAAATTCTGCACGTCTGCAT
This sequence comes from Sturnus vulgaris, assembly GCF_052056855.1. NCBI lineage: Eukaryota > Metazoa > Chordata > Aves > Passeriformes > Sturnidae > Sturnus > Sturnus vulgaris. The sequence goes on along the minus strand of NC_142253.1, from coordinate 3,327,144 downwards.
TCAAACAGAGAACACATCTCCACACAAACCCCTGTGGCTGAGGTGCTGTACTCGTGCAGACACCACCACTCCCAGCTGAACTCTGGCTGTGAGCTCACAGAGCTGTTCTCGTGAAACCCCCAGCAGAATCTTTGCTATTTTGTCACATCAAACAATTTACATCCAATAAAACCAAGGGCCTTGGGATGGAGGTACAGCATCTGCTGTGTCAGTCTCTGTCTTACTTCTGTTTTTTGAGTTTTCTAATTAGTTTATGTTCCAATAAATCCTTAATACAAAAACTGCTTTAAAACAACTGAAAAGAAAACAAAGAGAGGAATTTAAATTGCTTATGGCTTGCTTTGTATGGCTTCCAGGCATTTGAGCAATTTTGCTAACAAGTATCCGGTAACCTATTTCCAAAGGCCACTAGCAGATAATTATATTTGGTTAATTTACATACTTTCAGTTTATAATCCTAATTAGTTCTCCAACCAGTAGTCCCTAGGCAATATGTAGTCTTACCTCATTTTATTTGCCATCCCTACTGTGCAAGTTCTCTTAATTTACAAAAAAATGCTGTTAGGTTTGGTTCAGGGCTTTCCCATTTCAGTGCACATCTAAACCGGGCGATTCCATGCCGCTTTAAACCCTGTTTGCAAATAACTATTTTACATTTTTATGGATTTTTACATCTAGGAGACACGGTGCAATTCAGGGAAGCTGACCCCAGTTTGACACAGGGCCTGTTTGCATTGCAGAGAACCAGCCAAATTCTGCACCAACCTGTATCCAGGGTGTCCCCTTGTCACCCCTGGTGGGATGGAGCTGTCAGGGGATGGGGACTGAGGTGTTGCCATGGCAGGAGCAGGGACAGCGTGTGGAGCAGCAGGAATGTGCAAGGGCTGTGGGAGAATCTCCAGGAGCCGATTCTGGTTAAACCTCTCAGCTTGGCAATTCCACGTCCCCTCTCTGTGTATTTAGAATCTCTCCCTGCATACTTATTATTCTGGGATCACTTTTGTACCCAAGTTTGAGATTATTAAGTGGTTGAGGAGGAAGCTGGATATGGAGTTTTATACTTCCAGATTTAAATGAACTTCAGAAACCACTTGGAATGAGCATCCCCAGTGGAAGGAGCACATCTCCCAGTGCTGATCCCTGCAGGACTCTGAGTATCTGGAGCTGAAGTTGTGTCCAGCCAGAACCAACTCACCACGGTGTTCCACAGGATGTGGCTGTGGTGGAGGGTGTTGGGTTTTGGGTGCAACCTGGAGTAACCCAGGGGACAAAAAAAGAAAGAAGTCTCTGCTGCTGCCTGGAGATTTCTCATGTGAGATGTCCTTTAGATAACAGCACATTTTGTGTTATCTTTTAAGCACTAGGGTATGTACTATAATGTCATTTTTAGAAAGACTATTGGATGAAATATTTCCTCTTAGGTATCCAGGGCTGCTTTTAGTTGGATTCATTGCTCTGTAATGTCAGGTTTGGATTAACGTTATGCAATGTTTCCTTGCAAGCAATAAAAAGACCCCAAATCTCCCTTTTCAACACCTCATTAAGTACTTTGATAGGGCAATGAGAAGTGGAATGACAACTGAAAAAGGAAAAGGAGAATCTGCAGTTTGCAAAGCTTTTGTTCAGCTTTCCAGGATAACTGATGGATTCTGTGAACTGATGCTAATTAATAAATCCTAGTGTGAAAGGAGAGAGGTGATTTTTAACTGTCCAAAATAACAAGTGTTTATTGAGGAAAAACTCAAATGTGTGTGAGTAATTCTTGGCCAATAATTTTATTTCAACATCTTAATGAATGTAAATTTTATACTGTGGATGCTTTGTAATTCCTGCATATCACACTGAATTCCCAAACATATTCCTGCTGCTACCCAATGCACAAAATGCTCAGCATTGATGTCACTGGTGCCCAAAGGAACCTCTGCATGTGAGGTTATTCCAAAGGAGTCTGTTTTTATGAGGAGCAGCTTGATAATAATTATTCCTTACTAGAACATTTCAAATCTTGCTGTAATATTTCTGGGCAGACTAAAGGTGGCTTAGCTGTCTGTTCATACTCCACACCAACCACAGCTCTGAGTGTGTGGGGTAATATTTTGGGGTGGCTCTCACACCTGCAGTTGGGATGAACAGAACATGAACTCGGGGTGAAGCAGATTTGAGGCAGAGATGGCAAATGTCTCACACTGGAAGCAGTGTGTGAAAATCTGGTGTTTTTCCCACTGTCCCACTGGTGATGGCAACAGCTGGTGCATGTCAGGTGAAATCCCAGCTCTGACAGAGTCAACAGAGAAACCTTTCACAGACTACAGGAGGACTAGTTCTTTATCCCGAAGGAAAATATAATTTGAAGATAAATTTGCAGAGGCTTATTGACAAAAGTGCCAGATTACACGGGCTGAAGGGGCATTTCCAGGTATGTAGAAGTTCACTGTGGAGTGTGGCAGACACATTCCATGGAATTCAGTGCTAGTCCACAGAGGGAGCAGAAAAAATCCTGGACAAATCTGTTGTTTGCTTCTCGATGACAGACAAAATCTCTCCCCTTCCAGTTTTGTACTTCTAGCACAAAGATTGCAATTTTTGCTCATTTGAGTTATGACAGAAAAGTCTAGAACAAAAACTGAGAAGGTTTGGGAGCAAGTTTTCAAGGAAAAAAGGAGAGGGAATGGAGAATCCGGGAACTATTCATAATGAGTCTACATCACTTAATCCAGCAGAATATTCCGATTTATATCTGGATTTTTAATCAGAAATAGAAAATGCAAAAAAGAATGTGATACCTCGTTGACGCTTCTGTTATTTTTTCACTATCTCCTTTAATTTGTATATTTATTTGCTTTAGTTTTTAAACACTTTAAATATTGTCTGGTTTTAATGCAACCCCCCACTGAAGGCTGTAGGTGAGGTTTATACACCACTAAGAAACCACAAAGCAAAGCAGGAGAGCAGAAGTTCTATTTCTTTCTCACAAGTCACCTTAAATACCTTGTGAGCATTGAGATAAGCATTGCTTGATTTTACTCTTCATATTCCTTGTGCTTCTCCCTTGCCTCTTCCCCCAAGAAAACCTTCATCCAAATTCCCCCCAAAGTCAGGATGCCAATTATTCCCTCAGGTTTGGCTCCAGTGGCTGCCAAGGCATTTCTGCAGCACAGGAGCTACACTCCATAAAATTGTATTCTAAGTGGTGAAACCAGAAGGGAATAAAAAGAATTTAAAGTAGTTTGAAATATAAAACAATAATTTATTTTACTTCATTTTACTTGTTAACGTTTGTAGCTAATGATGATTTCATGAAACTGCTTTTATAATTCAATACATTCAAATCTATAAAGCAAACAGTTACTACCATGGGCTTTTCAAATTCCACAAACTGTCTTATATAAACAAATTAGCTGTACATGCACGTTTCTTCAATAGGTTGCAACATTTGCAAACATGCTTTAAAATCCTTTAAAGCTGCATAATAGTGTACTTTGCCTCAGGCTTTTCAGATGAAACCTCTATATTTTCCTCAGAAACCTTAAAGAGAAAAATGCTTAAATGTTGAGCATAACTCTAAAAACTGCTGTTTGATAAATGTTAAATATTACAAGAGAATGATTCTAATTCTGAGTTTAAACCTTGAGCTAAGTATTGATAAACAGCACTCTGTGTAGAAGTGAACAACAGCAAAATAATATCACAAAATATGGTTTCACAAAAAAAAAAAATACGTATGTGCAGTTGCTCTTGTGTGTTTCTTGCATTTTTTTATGTAAAGAAAAGCATGGGTACCTTTTAATATGAATATAGTTTAAGCAAATTACCTGTGTAAGTATGGTTAATACATTTCTGATATTTAAACACTTCATGTAAAAGGTAACAAGTAAAAAAAGTACAATCAGTACTTTTTTGTACAAAAGTATTCCAAAAAAGCACTGCTAATATTGCCTTTGAAGGAGATGGGCAAGCTTCCTCTCCACTGCAGAATGGAGATCCTGGCACCCACGGCTGGAGAGTTCAGTATTTGAACTATAAACTCGGTGACTGTATCTTATATACAAAAATGTTGCCACATTGAACGAGGCATTGATTCCTACCCCACTGGTAGTGTTTTATGTACATAATTTAGCACTGGGGATTGATTATACAGTAGTCACTGACAGGAAGGAATTGTACACCCGTGTGCCGTCCGGTGACTTTGTTCCGTGGGTTAGCAGTTCCTGGATTGTCATCCAATTGTCAAATATTTTTTTATTTCTCTTCTTCATCATTTTTTTGTGGCTCAGTTCAATGATGTTCATCTCCTTCTTCTCCTCCGCGCCTTGCTGCTCCTTTAGGCACTCTAACCTGCTCTGCATCATGAACTCCCTCCTCCTCCTCTGCTCCTTGGCTTTCACCAGGTGCTGCTTCCTCTCCTCCTTGCTCCAGTACCGGCCCATCTTCATCTCACTGATGGCATCGTCATCCGTGGTCATCCCGCTGCGCTCCTCCTTGATCTTTATGGCCCGTTCCCTCAGCAGCCTGTCCCTCACCGGCCTCTTGGTGATGTAGCGCGTCCCGTCGCTCCTCACCTTGACCTTCCACTCCATCCTGGGCTCGCTCTGGCCCGAGGCCAAGTCCTTGCACATGCTCACCAGGCTCATCTGGCTCTGCGCGTATTCCACGGCGGATTTCTGCTGGATCAGCTGCATGTAGCTCTGGTAGTGCTGGGCGTGGGCAGGGATGTGAGCGTGTTTGTAGGGAGAGTGGTGGTAGGGGGACGCGTAGGAGCCCGAGGCTTTCTGGCCGTGAGTGGGGCTTTTGCTGCCATCGCTGCCTTTTCTCTCCTTGCTCTCCAGCTGCTTGCCAAGGTCAGGATCTTTAGCGGAGGCGTGGCATTTGCCAGCGCTGGATTCATGGCTCTCCGAGCCGGCAAACAAATTCTTTTGGGAGACATTATACGCCGCTGCCCCCTCGTTACCTTGACAGCTAATGCCTTCTGCAGTTCTGCGCAGGGAATTGTCGGGGGACATCTCCAGCGTGAGCGGAGTGCTGCGGCAGCTCTCGCCCGTGTTGTAGGCACTCGAGCTGTCCTTGTCGGATTTCTCGGGCAGCTCGGTGATGTCCGACAGCTCGTGCCTGCGGGCGTCGATGCTCGTGTTGTAGTTTCGGAAGCCGCTGTTGTGCAGCATCCAGGGCTCCCGGTACTGCTCCTTCAGCTGCTGCATTTTGTGGGCTCTCACGATGTTCAGGCACTCCAGCTCGATGTTGCGCAGCTCCTCGTTGAGCATCTCCAGCTCTCTGTCGACGCTCTCTTGGTCGCTTTTGCTCATCTCCAGGCTGCTGTTGTGGTAATAGAGGCTGTAGGGGTTGGCAGACTTCACCTGGCACTTCAGCTCCAGCAGCTCCCGGAACCGCTCGCACTCGTCCACGGGGATGCCGAGGAAGTCGACGTCGGTGCAGTCAGCTGAGATGAACGACTCATTGCTGAACTGCATGTCCCCGCTTCCCAGGGTGTCGTGGCTGTAGGTCAGCTTCTTCTGGCTGCCCAGAGTGTTGGAGGAGGTGGTGTGATCGTCCCCATTGTTCTCCTGCTCGGAGCTCTCGTCGTTGCGAGTGCTGTCGTCCGTGCGCCCCACGCCGCTGTCCTTCTCGTGCTGGTTGGACAGAATAGTGGCTGTGTCTGTGGTGCCTCCATCCTCCTCGTGCTTCTTCTAACAACAGAAACAGCAGGACACAAAGAAAAAGTTATTGCGTGCACGTGAAATATTTCAAGGTGTTTATTTTTAAGTAGTTCTCCTAATCCATCACTTTTTACGCTTTCTGCATCTTATATGGAAAGAGTATTGTGAAGAACTCAGAGAAAAGGTGACCAAGCCCACAGCCTGCTGTGGATGTCCTTCTCAGAAGAACCTGAGGTCTGAGTTCCACCTATGCAGCAACAGTGGTAGAAGTCACATTTTTAAATGTTTCTTTCCCACTGAGGTGCACAACAATATCCAGTTCTCCTGCAGTGCCAAAGTGAGAGCATGTCTCCTCACAACATGGGGATGCTACAGAGGGTTCAGAGTTCTAGAAAACTTTAGAAAAAAGAAATCTAGTAAAAAATTTGAGAAACTGCTTTACTCATAGCAGAATGATGGAGAATATAAGCCCATATCTGTGGCCTTGCATAAAATTTGTAATGTAAAAACTTTTCTTTGCCTTTTTCCCTTTGTGTAGATCTTACTTCAGTAATTTGCCTGAGTTTTCCATTTGGGTTTTCAGGTTTTGGGAGGCTGTTTCCAGTCTGTGCACGCACATCAAGTAGGAGATTCTGTAAATCAGCTCTCTACCTGCTCTATCCACACACACCCAGTACTCCTCTTAATGACCACAGTGACAGGGGATTTCCAAGAATTTTGTTGTAAGGGGCAAAGCACAAAAGGTACTATTTCAAAACATATTGGTCCCTGAGATGAAGTTGTGAACAGTCACATAACACCTTGATTTTACAGAAAGTCCTTTTGCCTTGATCCCAGTGTCACTTGAGACACCAAGTGTATTCAGCCAAGCTCAATATTGAATATTGAGTGCAGTGGGAGGTTTGACAGCCGTGCACACCAGAAGGGCAGTACCTGCTGAAGCATGCTGGCAGTAAATTGCATTGCCTGGTGGTGCTGTTCCTCCAACATGTCCATGTGCAAGTCATCCAGAAAATCGTTTCTGTCATCATCCATCCATCCTTCATCCAGCTGTGTGAAAAGGGAGGGGAAAAAACAAACCAATCGTTGTCAAAAGAATGAAGACTGACATAAATTATGGCTTTTCTTTGTGGACAGTGGTTGGGAAATCTCAGGGGATTCCCTCCTGTGACAGTGCTGCCGTGTCTTGGGAAGGAGCCTGTCCCTGTGCTAAGTGTGGGTATTGACTGTGCTGCCTCCTCCCACATCTGCCTCCATCTCCAAAGCAGGGTTTTATCTTCAACAGCCCTCTACATATGGAAAAACTAAGTCTTTTGATCCGTGGAAATACTCGTAAGAGTTGGAGCAGTTTTGGTTTGATGGCTTGATTTAGATGTATAAAAACACTCCAGACCCCAAAGTTTGAACACCCCTCTTGCGAGGCAGCATCGAACTCCAGAAGGAAAATCTGGTTGGGGCTCTGTAGGACATTTTTACTCCCATTCCCAATTATCCCCACGGGAAAGATCAGTAATATCCAGGCTAAGAGGACAGCGATGATCCTGACCCTGTGTCTCCAGGTGCACTGGCAAGGGCTGCTCTCCCAGCACCGGGAGCAGACAGATCAAACAATGGTGCTCCCGGCTGTTTGTTCTACACCTTTGTTGTGCTAATCCCTGCTCTACAAAGGGATCTGGTTCAACCTTTTATTGCAGATGAGGAGGCTTCTTGACAGTATTCAAGTACGTTAAGAGACGGGTGTATGAAGGGCTAAATAATAGGTGTTTTAATGAATGAATAATCAATAGCTATAGGAATTAGAGTTCAGCACGTTCTTCAAAACTGTGGCTCAAAACCATTCATAATCCCTTGCACTGATGTTTGTAATAGCATTGCAGCACATATAAATCACCAGATGTCTTAGAAATTGAATTTTAATATAAAATATATATGTAAGTACCATGACTGCTGAATTCCAATATTTTAGACCATATATATGTATAAGTGCAGTCAAAGTGTGTAATATGGTTTTAGGTAGATCTGGTAGATTGAGGTTAAACATTTTGAAAGAACTGCTTTCTACAAATCAGCAACTGTTTTAATTAAGACTCAAGTGAGGCTTTTTTGTTGCTACCATACCTGAATTTCTGGTCTTGCCACAAGTAAGGAGATATTCTTGCTCTCCTCACTGGAGAGAAGTGCCACAGCTTCCTCTCGGTTCTGCACCTCGATGCCATTGATCTGGAAGGACAGAAGAGCACCGTGAGGTGTTTTCATAGGGACACCTGGGTGCCAATGCTTGGCTGCACGGACCCATGTGCACATCCCCAGCCTTGTGCACAGAAGTGCTGGGCAAGTGAGCTGGTTTGGACATGTTGATACTGTTCCATCCCCCTGCATGGCACGTGCAGAGCCTTGTTTTGAGGGCAGGGAGTGGGACTGTGGGGTTTAGGACATTTTGGAGCACTGCCCACAGGTACCTGGATAATGCGATCCCCTTCTCGGAGCCGCCCGTCCTTGGCAGCGATGCTGTTGGGATCAATCTGCAAAACAAGAGAAACTCTGAGTGCTCTGCAGGCTTGGGAGCTCACTATTTACTCCTCCTTATTTCCTGAGTGGTGCCTTTTAATGGAAGGTTTTAGATTTAATTATGAGTTTCTTTCCCCAAACTGGTGCAATTAATTTGAAATGGCTCTGCATGGCGAAAAGATGTTGATGCATAAAATGCTACTTTTTTTTCATGGAAAGAGACAAAGAGAGACAAATGGGCCCCAGATGTTTGCAAATAAAAGTGTGTGTGGGTTTTTTGTAATTTATATTGTTTCAGGAATAATCAAGAATAAAAATTAAAGGGGGAATATGTGAAAATACTCTGAAGGCACCATCTGAAATAGAACATTGTTAATATAATGAAATTTGACTTCAGTGGGAGCAGGACTGCATTCAGTTTGGAGAAAAGGAAAATAATTAGATTTCTTCCAATTACTGCATTTTGGCCGTTTATCCAACATGGTACAGAGGATGAATGTCTTAACTGCCCAACAATGCAGCTGAAGAGACAAATGATATCTTATGGAAAGCAGCTCAATCTTACCTCACTCACATAAATACCCATGTCATCTTCATCATCTGTTCTGTAACAGACAGTGAGGCCAAGCTTGTCCTGGCTGTTCACTCTGTGTAAATCCACTTCCTGAGTTTAAAAAAAAAAAAGGGAAAATACATTGTCAGTGAGACACCGGTGACTGATGGAAGCAATTTTTCAAATGCAATGAAAATATTTTGCTTAAGTGATATAGTGGATGTCTTTTCATTTCACTTGTAGACGAGGTTAACTTACTGAGCAAAACGGGATTATATGCAGACAATCAATACCTGAGATATTTTTGACCCTTCAATCAATAGGAAGTCATTTTGAAAATAGACCTTTTATTGATCTTAAGGAAGAAAAATTACCTATATTTCATGTAGTGGTAAGACTTCAAAGGCTAAAACACTTATAAAGTATGATTTCAATATTTGTCACAGCTGATACATATTTCCTAATAAACAGGGTAATTCTCTGGCTTTTCAGAAAAAACTATAATACTCTATTACTTTAAATTGTATAATTTTCATGAAGTCATCTAATAAATTTCTCAAAAGTGTGACTGAAGATCAATATATTGTCAGCAAAGCATTCAATATTGGTATTGGTAATAGAAACATAATAAGCATTTCAGTATCTTGCAAGTGTTTGGTTTCAGCAGGTCATGGTGGTCTTGTTAATCTCAGAGACATTTAACCCATCTTAAAAATGTATGTTCTTCCTCTATGCTTTTTTTTCCACGAGGAATTCCTGAGGGTTTGATTTTTTTTTTTTCTGTGTTTGCTGCTGCTGTGTGTCACTGGTTGTTTGAAGGGTTGTAAAACCCATGGAGATACCCCCAGGCTGTGGGATGTTCCTGGCTGGTGACCACCCCTGTGGCATCTTTCAGTCCTGCCTTTTTGCTTCTGAGGGATATCCCAGGGGTTTAAGGTGTTTAACCAACTCATTGTGATTGCTGTGCTGGTCCTGAGGATGCTGCCATGGGGAGGATTTTGCAGCACAGAGGTGTGAAAACACCTGGAGTTGTGTTTTTACTTCCTCAGGCCAGGCAGATCTGTGCTCTGCTGCAAAGAGAAAAGTGGCACCAGGCAAAGGGACACAGTGGCATCCAAGGGTGTCCCAGCCCAGGGCACCCTGTATTTGTGCTTGGACCTGCCACTCCAGAGGAGAAGTCCTGATAACACAGCTCCTTCCTGCTGACATCTCTGTTGCTGTGCCATTTGGAAGGGGCAAGACAATAAAACAAGCTGATATGAATAATTTATTGGTGTGTCTAGCTGACAGCTGCCAAGATCAGCAATCTCATGTTATTTACTTGTCAACATGTGTAATTTCTTTTTTTTTTCCCCCTAAAGAAGCGTAGCTGTAAATGTCAGTGACATTTCAGCTGGTATTTAAGTGGTTTCAATCAATAGTATCCATGGTGAGCTGCTGTGTTTCCCCCCCCCCCCCTCTTTTGTTACTTAAAGGTTTGAACACAATGTTTAATAGCAGGGTTTTCTTCAGATTTCTAAAGCTTTGAAGCTTTCTAGAGAGGAGATGGAGATTCTTCAGAAGAAAGACAGACAAAGTGGATCCAGGTCTGATCTCAGCTGATCCTGCATTTACCCTTGGAGTGAACTGGGGGTGAGGTGGGAATTTGTGGCTTGAGCTTAATTTGGGTCCAGAATGATTCCCATATTCACTGCATACTTCAACAAAAAAGTTTCACTATCTCCAGGAATGCTTTTATATACTTTGTTGATTTGACAATGTGGCAAGAAATTTGTGCTGTGGCTCATTCTAATGCTTGCCACACTGGTAGTGAAAAAAACCCCAAAAAGTTAAAAAAGCCCCACAAAACCAAGCAGAAATATATGGTGACTTTGGCCATTGCTTAAATAGATCCTGTGAAACTACAAACTCTTAGAAATGGAAGGAAAAGAGGGAGCAAGCTGTTATTTTCATTCTTACTTGCCACATGTTTTGACTAACAATAGGTGTTTTTCCAACAGTGTGTAACTATAAAGGGTATCATAATTAAAAATAAAGTATGGGTTTATATTTAAATTGTACCCTCTGAGACGTCACCTGTGATACACTGGAAGGTAATAAATCAGCTGATAAATTAAATAATATATGTTTTGAAAGGAAAAGAGAACTCTGTTGTTTAAAAACACACTCAGAAATAAAGCAACAAAAAATGTGAGAGCAGAAAAAAAATTTATAGAGCAGGTGTTTAGAACCTGAATTTTTATGAGTAATTAGTTGACAGACTTACTCTTGGGTACAATCCCTCTAGTCCTTGGTAGGAAGAGAGAAAGTGGATTTGATGCTACCCAAATATGATAATTTTATGAACTTAAACATAGGAACAGCTGCTTTCTATGGGTCTTTGTCTCAGTAAAGTTTTAATATAATCATAAAGTTTGAAATATTTGAGAGATAAAAGTGTGCAATTCCAGTTGGAGTTGAAAAATCAACACCAGAGTCTTCAAAGCAAAGGTTATTTTTCATATTCAGAGGCAAGTCTGTGTAATGCAGAGATACATGAAAGGGGAAAATGGAAAACTGGCACCTGCAAGTACAGGTATTATGGCAGCTTGAGTAATTGTACCAGGAATTAATTAAACAGAGGAAAATTAATATGGGCCTGGAGAACTTTAAAGGTGTAAATCTCTGTGTTTGCAATGCCACAGGATCTGCCATTTCTTACAGTTCTGTCTCAGGGGCTGCACTCCTGGGCAGTGGAAGGGACACACTGAGCTCACTCCACACCTGGACTGCATCCACAGAAAGCAGCAGGCAGAGGTGCTGCCCACAAAGTGTGGGAATGTTTGGGCTGGGTTAATACCATAAACGTGAAAATTCCATCGAGGAGAATCTTTCCACTCGCAGATAATTCAAATCTGCTCCTTCAGATCAGGTAAAAGTGACATTTTGAGAGACGTTCAAAGGAGGATTTGGATGCTCTTTCAAAATAGTCTGTGCAAGAGAAGTGTCTGAAAGATTATTGGCTCCTCATCAAATGCAGAGCCAAGGAGGGCTCACAGAGCTGGTTGCTGAAATCCATCTGGCATTTGCAGCAAGACAAGAAGAAATGAACATGCCCTGTGACATTATACCTGCAACCACTCATCATAATGAATTAGGAGCAAGTGATAATAGTAAATTAACCTCTATAAGCTCGGTAGATCCTTCATTTGCAGAGGATTATTGAATTATTGTACTGCTGATTTAGAATTATGGCCTGCCTGCAAATTTATAAAAATCAGAGTCCTTTCTCTAACAAGACAGAAATGAGCAGTAGAGATCTGAAATAACAGCGAGGGGTAAAAATAGTTCAGTCACTCAGAAAAGCTCATCCACAGCTTGCATGATAAGTGCTGTGTCCTTCTCCCTCTCTCTGTAAGGTGTGGTGGGCTTTTTTTTCTGTGCTGACCTCTGCCATACCTGAGCAGCAAGACCCCCTTTTTTGCTCTTCCATTAATAGGTTTCACGCAGAAAATAATGTCAGGGAAATAAATATAAAGGACTATTTCCTTTTACACTGCATCAGGTCCTCTCACTACTTTTTGGCAACTGACCCTGCTACAGCAGGAGGGAAAATCTTGTTCGTGCTTTCTTGAAGCTAAAAAAGTAATCTTTACATTTGTATTTTCATATCAAAGTGCTTTTCAACACAGGTAAATGGGAAAAAAAATCCCACCCCTTCCCTTTTCAAAGGAGAAAATGCTATCAACCAGATTTTCTTTCCAAAATCCTCTGCTCTAGAGAAGTAGAAATCTACCTGGAGGTTTCTGTGGCAGCCCAGCTCTGTGATGGGAATTCTCTGTCAGACCATAGAGGCTAGACCAGCTTTTTTTTTTTTTTTTTTTTCCCCAGTGGTGCTGGGGAAGGCTGAAGAAAAGTGTTTCTCACCCTGATGAAAAGAGGTTTGGGATGCCTCAGTGAGATAACTTGGAGGATGCCCAGGCTCTGTGCCAAGCAGATGGGCAGAGCTCCATAACTCAGACCTTTCTCACACAGCACGAGGTGTTGAGGCCAGGCTGGAAACCTCCAGAGAGCCGAGGGAGGACAACCTTTCATTGCTGGCTTGTGAGCCAGATGAAACGTTTTACCACTTCTGCGTTTGTTCCAAACAAAGAACACACAAATATTTGTGTTAGAAAGTGCAGCTGTGAAGCTTTTTAAACCTTTACATATTCAATCAGTGCCTGAAGCAGCCCTGCTCAGGCTGCAGCTCTTTGTATTCCGAGACACAGCCATGCCTTGAGAAGCTCCTGATCAGTGCAACTCCCTGCAGAGCTGGAGTTTTCATAGAGAAGATATATATTCACATAAAAGATGCTTTGAAACGCTTTGCAAACCAGGATGGAATAAAAATTACAGAGTGCCTGTGATGGAGCCTTCCAATCCCCATGTTCAGAGAGTCGCCTGTGAGTCCCTTGCAAACAGATTTTTGGAGAACTAAAAGAAAAGTTTCAACCAAAGTAATAAAGTACAGCAAAGGGGAGAGGTTGAACCCTGGTACTCAGCTTTTATTCATGGTTTCCTAAAAGCAGTGGAGTATTAATTTCAGATCTTGAAACACTTTTTTTTGTGCTCATCTTCTGCTGATCAGCTGTCGTGGTTTCATGCTGGGAACACTGGGAGCTGTGCACTGGGTGGGCAAAAAGCTCTTTGAACGAATTTGGTGTCCTCCTTCAGTCTTTTGACAAGAATGCTTCATTTCTGTCCAAGACTGAGTGAGAGTATCAGAGGGAAATTTCTCAGCAGTAGCAAACATTTCATGTAATTTTCATTTCCAAGCTTCACTGACTCTCAACTAACCATTCAGTTGAGTTCAGTTCTTTTCTTAGAAAGAAAGACCTACATACAAGCTGCATATTGGGAAGGGTGAAGACAGAGAGATGGGAGGGAACAGGCCCCTTTTTGATGTTGAATGTTCTCCTTTGTAATGTGAGAAAGTTCCACTGAGAGCCCTCGGCTTGGGCTGTGTCTGACAGCTGGACAGACTTGTTTGAATAAACATATTAATGCATAACGCTGCTGGGGAATCCTGGAGTGACATTATTCTTCCTTTATGAGCCTGAAATGACTTCTAGCTGGGCCTCCGTGAAGAATGAATGCACTTTTAATTTATAATAAAATAGGAGCTCACGATTTAGTTCCTCTTTACTTGTGGCATGGAAACTTCAAAAGAAAAGAAATTGTATTTATTTATTTTTGTAGCAGAGAATATATGGCAGTTACCTCTGAGTCATCAATTTTAAGACAAATGTTGAGATAAAACCCAGAATACAATTTTGGCACCTCAGCAATACTGCCAACATAAATTCCTTCCTATGGATATTTACATTGGAGGCTTGTTGCAAACTTGGCTGTTTCACCTTTTTTGTCTTGTTTGCTTGTTACAAATCACTAACCAGTCAGTTATAGACCATAAAAGTTTAGATGAGGAGCTTCTGATTTAAATTCAAAGCACATTTTATAGACACAGAAACCCAGAAGGCTGACTTGATGGCTTTCTTACTTTCGACATTCCTGCTGCAGTCAATGAAACAGTGCCTTTGTGGTCTTTTAAAACATATCTATCAAAAGGCAAACAAAAAAGCAACCAGCCAGTTGAGTCCCTGTTAGCACTTTGACCTTACCATTGATCATAGTCTTTACAATTTGAACAGGAATCTTTAGTGGTTTTTAAGAAATACTATTAGGCTACAGAGACTTTCCTAATGTTCATCTGCCTGTGTTACTGAGCTGATCACCTTTTGCCATCAAGTACTATATCAATGTCAAAATTATTAATGTTGTGGTTTAAGGCATATTAAGGTTTGGCTACTGGAGTGTGTGTGTTTAAACTGTGTTCAGCTCAAATGGTTGACCTTCTAATGGAAGCATTATAATTTATCCATAATATTAGATTTCCTAAAAAAGTAGATTTTTGGAAGGATACTGGTAGAAAACACTGATTTGTTCTACATTTTCCTTTGAGACTGAAATCTAGATTGTATTTGTTTTTATTAAAGAGAAAGAAAAGGCCCTTGTTTGAAAAGTAAGGCCTTGAAGTCTGCTAAGTAGCATTTGTTTTACTGGCACTTTGATTTTATCCTGCCTTTGATTTACGTTTGTATACAGAGATGAATTGCTACCAGATCTGCAGAATTTGAGAACAGCTTGCAAACTTTTTATGGGGTTTTAGTCCTTGATCCTGCAAACACTTTTATAGAAGGAAACAACCTGGTGCTCATAGAATGACTGAACTCTGCTCCCACCGAAGCTGTTGATAAATCTGCACTGATTTCAGCAGAGCTTCAGGCAGGTCAGCACTGCTTGCTTTGACAAATAGGTGTTAGCAAGACCAGGATCTAAGAAATCAGAAGTGCAAGAAAGTTAAGGGTATAAAATATTCTCTTCCTGATAATCTTGGGTGGATCAGCTGGATCAGACATTGCCAGAACTATTGGGACACTTTGCTACTATTTATTACCAAAAATTAAAAACACTTCACACTGGGTCAGTACTGCTTCAGTATCTTGCAGAACCCCACAATTTCTGTTGAATGGTTGGGAGCAGGTTATTGAAATTAGGAGTGAGAAAACTCAAGATGAACTTCTGATGGGGTACACAAGCACTAGAACCAAAAGTGATTTTTAAAGATTTGGCAGGGAAAAGGGTTTGCATACCTTCATGACTGGTTCAACTTTTATTATCTGTAATTTCATATATATACATATGTCACTTAAGTAATGAAAAAGGGAGGAACTGCTTAGTATAGTGGCAAATCTATCCTAGCCTTGTCTTGTAAACTTAACATACTTCAAAATTATATGATCAAGAACATCTGTTTCTCAGCCAGGAAATATTTAAGGGAAACTCACACATTTTTACTGTGGTTATGTGGAACAGGTCCTGCCACTCAGCAGAGCCTTTCAGATTTTCAGAAAGCCTAAATCAGCACACTTACACGGAATTTAATCAGAGGAATCAATGACTTCATTATTTATGTTAATTTGTGAGCTGAAGATCAGCAGTTCCTGGCTCACAGTTCAATGAAATGATAAAAGTATCAGCAACTAGTGAACAATGTTATCACAAATATCTACTTTGAAAAGTCTTTTCACTTTATACAATTCAAAACCTTGAGGTGCATATGGAAATGAAACTCAGATTAAGTACCTCTAATTCCAACTCATCCCGGTCCATTTCTTGATGAATTCCTCCCATGTAGTCATTTGGGTCATAGTATTCATGCACAGATGGATGGCTGGGAAAAAAAGGTATTTTTTAGGACAGCACTCAGGACTTTAGTGGAACTTATAAATGCATTCCAAGCTTGTAGGGGAGATGATGGACTAACCCCCACACCGAGGAGCTGCATGTGGTTAATTCTATAAGCTACACCACTTACCCCAGTAAGTGTTTTAAATGAAAATTCCATGTATTGTAGGAGGACAGCCTGCTGCTTTTTACTGCTTGAGCTCTCCCACACTTCCACTGCCTTTACTTTGGAAGTTGTAAGCAGTGTAATGCTCTTGTGATCACTGTTTTCTGTGCTGGATTATTTTATCTGCAGTGAAAGTAAACTCCCTTTAATTCTCTGTTAACTAGAGACATGTCTGAGGCTATTTATGTAACAGCATCTGCTAATTGGCTTGGGTAGTCAAGTTGTGAGAGGCAGGCGAGATAAATCTGAATGGAATTGGGAGAAGTGAGAGGAAACACCAGGAAAAAATGACTCTGCTTTCAGGTGCTGTGACAGCACACCCAGAGAGCTGAGTGTGCCCTTGTATGAGAAGGGATGTGAGGGAACACCAACACCTCCAGCCCAGAGCAAGGGCACTGCTGATCCAGCAGCTGGGATCTGTCTGATGATTCAGGAACAATGTGAAGTTGATAGGGCTAAGCTGGAATAATGCAGGCACGTTGCAACCTAAATCACAGAATGATTAAATTGTGGAATAGTTTGGGGTGGAAGGCACCTCAAGGAAAATCTCATTCCACCCGTGCCATGGGCAGGGACACCTTCCACTAGACCAGGTTGCTCCAACCTGGCCTCGGACACTTCCAGAGATAGAGCAGCCACAGCTTCGCTGGGCACCCTGTGCCAGAGCCTCACCACCCTCACAGAGGAGAATTTTTTCTAAACGATTCATCAGGAATTAATCTTTGCCATTTTCTAAGTGTAGCTGGTTTTGCGATTGGTGAGTCAGAGGTACTAAAAGCCCCCAGTGCAGATGAGGTTGGGAAGTGCAGTGTCTGAGCCCCCAGGAATCATCACATCCTCTCCACAGGCTCCAAGCCCTGCTGTTTGCTCACTGCAGGCTCAAAGCTCCAGCCTTTTGTCAAGTATTTCCACTAAATCCTGCTGCTGTGCTTGAATTTTCAATGGGCTGGGAATGGGTGGCTGTGCTGCAATATCCACCCTTCAAATATCAGCAGAGAGAGTCACGAGAGGAGCAAACACACACAGGGAAAGGTCCTGGCTCAAAGTGTCGAAGTTAATGGTGCAGGATCAGTGCCTGCTTGCAGCCAAACCCCATTTCCCAGCAGGGATGTTTGAGAGGTGGCTGCACACCAGCCCTGCCTCTCACCATCCTCAAAACCAGGAATTGCTGTGGCTGGACCAGATCAGTGTCACACCCAGCACCTGAGAGGGTCAGAATCCATCCTTGCCATCCATCCTTGCCATGCCCTGCTCCCTGGGGCAGGATGACAGGCAATCTGCAGGGGCTCCTTGGGGAGAGCTCTTCTGCTCTCCAACAGCCTGTGAGGGCGGGGGGTGTGTGCGCCAGGAGATAATTGTCATTTGTATTTGTAAGTACAAAAGCATCAAATTACCATTAACAATAATTAAAATTTGATTCTAAAACATCCCTGACAACGCTGGTAAGTAATTTTAGTCCGAGAAAATAACTTATTTGAGTAACAGCGCTGCAGGGTTATAATAAAGTAATTAATACACTGGAACAGAATGGAGCAGCTCTTAGCATTACACAATTTATGGCAGCCATAAAAAATAAAGTTAAAACATAAGCAACCCAAAGAGGCAGTGAGAGGAATTACAAAATGCAATAACTTTATCCATCAAATGCCAGCAAAAAAAAATGAGCTTTACGAGGCCATGTTGTGACTCAGTGGCATTACTCATGTGAGTAATGTCTCGCTAATGTGTAGGAAAAATGAAAATGCTGTGAGTTATGGCTCAGTGCTGGACGAATCCCGGCCGTGTTTACCAGCAAGGGAGGAGAGGTTGTGAACTGCTCCTAACACAGTGCTGGAACCTGGAAACTGAGAATTTTAAACTTTCTGTGCTAACAGGTACTGACCCCCCCGAGAAAACACTGCTTTTGAAATGAGGCCGTGGAAAAGGCTTCCGAAATGAAATAATAAAACTGGAATCACGAATGTGTAGTTTGAATAGGAGAGTGTAATATCACGTAGTGGAAAACTTAAATTTCAAGGTTTTAGAATATAGTAATATATATAAAGCAAGATAAAAGTTTTAAGGTGGAAATTTGTATTTCTTCTTCACCTTCTTCTTCATGAGTTTGGGTAATTTTGTACAATTAGATAAAAAAGTCCACATTGCGAATCACAAGTGGTTAGTTATTAAGTTAAAAATAATTTAAGTAGCTTTTCTTAATTAAAAAGTTGACCCTTAAAAGACCTTCTTAAAAAAAAGTCTCCATTTTTAGCTTGAAGTGCTATAAAACTCAGTTTATAGAACTATAAATAAGAATTAATAAACATCTAAGCCTGAACAAGAAATACTGCCTCACACATTTAATCCCAGCCCTAGCAAAAAAAACCAAACACAGTAACATATAAATAAATAACTAATAAAAAAATTCAAATAAATAATGATATTTATTAAATCATCATATATAATTAAATATTTAATTAATAGATATTTAATTAACAAATATTTAATTATATAGTATAGAAAAATGTAATAGATATACAATTCTATGTAATTATATATATAATTATATATAATAGATATATAATGATATATAGTATATATAATATATATAGTGTATATTATATATAATTATATATAATATATATTATATGTAAATATGTAAATATTATATATACTTATATATACTTATGTATATAATTATATCTAATAGATATATAATATATTATATATATTGTATATATAATATATTATATAGTTATATATTATTATATATGAAATAATATATCTATATTATAAAAGTACCATACATAAATATATACTTAATTATAGAATACCCACAATTATATATCTATAATTAAATAATTATAGTGACGTTATAATTACTTATTTAATTAGATACTCAACAATAATAAATAAGTAATAAATAAATCACATCAAGCGGCGATTTTACAGAGCACGGGGATTTCTGAGGCTGGAAGAAGCATCACTTACTCTTGGGGCAGCAGGTAGGGCTCGAGGGCGGGGCTGGGCGAGCCCATCTTGCTGAGGGCCATGATGTGCTCGAAGGTGATGTCGGTCTGGGTGCCCACATCCACCAGCTGCGGCTCGTGGCCGCTGGGGAAGGCTTTGGGGCGCGGGGCTCTCCTCAGCACCTGCACCACGATGGGCTCCTTGGCTGTCTTGAACGCCTCCACCGCCTGCTCGTGCGTGGCTTTGGATAAATCCTTCCCATTGACCTGCGGGGACAAAGCAGCAAAGCTGTCAGGGACACAGCAGTGCCATCCCAGTCATGCCTGCAGTTCTAGCTGTCGTGTTTTATGGATTCTGTACTACCTTAGGATGTAACTCTGAACTCCATACAAAGAGTTCCCAGTTCTCCTCCCAGCTCAGGCACACAGAACAATCCTTTTCCAGCCCCACAGCCAAGGACAGCTGCAGCTCCAGCCCCAAAAAGTGCAAACAGCAGCGAATGGAGGAGAGAATCTGGGAGGATGGGACTGCAGAACCTGGAGCTGGGATTGCACAATGAACCCAAGATGGAAATGGACCCAAACTGATAAAAGTGTGAAAACTCCTGACCCAGGGTCCATCTTGGGTGTAGCCATGCCAGGCTCTTGTGCTGCCCAAGGTGAATCCTTTGAAGGGTTTTTAATAAATCCCTGCTTTATTCCTTTAACTCTGTCCAGCCTCTGCTCCAGCTCAGCCTCTCAAGGCATCACCCAGGTGTGAGCAGCCAGTGCCAGGAAGGATCCCCACAATCTTGTGCCTCTCTCATTTTCCCTTTTCACTACGATAACTTTACAAATCCTTTGCTCTGCTTTTATTTTGATAGATTTTACTGGGCTTGCTCTTTGAGGTGAAGCACAAACCAGCACCCCATTTGTTTCTTGCAGATTAGAAATCCCTCAGCCCTTGTTCAAACACAACAAGTTATTGATTCTCCTGTAGTTTTCCTAGTTTTGGTCCGCTTTTTAGACACTTCACCTTTTTGCTGATCAAAACCAAAACTACAAAACTATGTGTCTGTGTCTGATAAACAATTTTTCAGATGAAATGTGATGGTAGTACTCAGTCACTGTAATAAAAAACTCAATTTTAGAGTAGTGGATAGAAATAACACGAGACATGCCAGGCCATGGAATCTGGGGGCTGAGAAGAGAATTCACACACTGCACCAAGTGCACACTGTTTAGTCACATTAAAGTAAGTGGGGCACCTGAATGAGAATATTATTCAGCACAATAACTGAATTTAGCCCATGCTTAACATATTGCCCAGGGCAAAAAGCTGGCTGATATAAAGAGGGTTAACTTGAGTGCAGAATAGGTTGAAAAGGCTAAATTTCTGCTGAATTACCTTGTGCAACTAACAATTTTTCCCTGCTGTCATCTGGGGTTTGCCTTAGAGAGGTGATGACACCAGGATTTTTGTGAAGCCAGCTGAGAGGGGAAGGTGTTAGCATGACATTTACATCACACAAACACTTGCACTGCACACGATTTAATGCACAGCATGTAAAGTTTGGCCTGGTCAAATTAAATATCATTAACTCGCCCAATTGAGCAGATTACTTTAAAACAGTTTGTACAGCTGTAAAATTAGGTTCAGCGTAATGTTTTCTCTGGAAAAAGGAAATGCTGATTATGGTTTGAGTTTTATTATTTGCTGCAAATTAAACGTTGCACATTTTACTGCATGCATCCTAATTTTTTTTTTTTTTTTGGTGCGACTAAACCCAACAAGCAATCAAAATAAAAGAATCTAAATTGCAGTGTATAATGTTTTATTCAGAAATGTGCTCAGAATAACTCTTCAGCAGGAAACTATTTATGAAGACCCTTTCTCCATCTTTATAGTAAGACCTGGTAAAATCCTGCAAAGGCCAGATTTCCAGTTCATTCCCAAATGCTGCAATGAACCTGGATTACAGACAGTTTAGTACAGGCCTGCATTTTAATTTAGGTTCCTTAGGACACTTTTATTTCTGCAAATCCATGGGCTGGCATCCTCTTTGTGCTCTGCTATGCAATTGTTACATAAATAATCATAACTTCAAGGACAGGTTGATGTCATGCAGGGAACAGGCGGTTGTGGCTGGACTGTGTCATAAATTGTTACTACAGGAATTATTTCCAAGTAGTTTCCTGACTGTGTTGGCTGCAAGCTGATAATGCCATGAAAAAGAAAAGGTGCTGCAAAGCCAGGAAGAAAAATGTGGGACCAGATTTTAAAACTGGGGTGATGAGCCAGCTAAATTTGAATCTAAACCCTCTCCTTCTGCAGAACAGTCTTGTGTAAAAAAGGTTTGTGACTTTCTGGCATTCAGCTTTCAGTTGGTAAATTGGTAACTCTACAAGCAGAACTACATTTGATGTGGATACAGTTTTAAAGCATGGGTTTGATAAGATGGCAATGATTACAGTGAAATGAAGGCATAAGTCACTGTACTGCTGTTATTATGAGTTTCTTAACCCATTTCAAAGACCCGGTTGGGGATTTTGTCTTTAAAAGTTAATATTTCTATGAACTGTGGCAGCACCCACATCATGTTAGGCAAACAACCCTCTGGACAGTAGCTGTCCACATGATGAATGGTCCTGGGGTCAGTCTGTGGGTGCCTTACAAAAAAACTGATTCCTAAACCCCAGCTGAGTGGAATCCTTTCAGCTCTGCAGGTTCCTGCTCTGCTCAGCAGCCTTGGCCACTCTGGTGGATGCTGATCTGAGACGTGCTCAGAACTACCCTAACAAGTGATGGAACACAAAAATGTGCTTAAAAGTGCTTTACAGCAGGGAATTCCATTTCTGAATCTCGTCCCTAAAAACCTGTAGTAAGTGTCATAATATGTGGTAAATAATGAGCAGTGAATAGTTTGTAATTACTTTTTTTTTTAAGCATTTCCCATCTCAGCACACCAATAATATCATTTTCTACTAAAGGCAAATGAGGATGGCAGTGCTAAATATTTGGATAATAAAAAGCAATAATTCCCAAGTCTGCTTATGCATAACAGAGATAAATTGCTTTTTAGTCTAGAAGAAGTAGCAGGTATTGGTATTTAATTTTTAGTAGCACAAAAATGATGCAGAAGAGAAATATTCTGGGATGATCTCAATGGCCTGATTTCTGGTGTCTGTGTAGTCAGTACTTGTGGCTAATCCTGAGTCTAACAAATATGCTTAGTTTCTATCTGGAGAATTTGTTACAATTGACAAATAATTATTCCCAGTGCTTAAAAGCCAAGTAATACATAATAAATAAATTAATACATCTGTAGAGCTTTGCTTTGTTAAAAAAAGGGGGCTTTATATTCCTACAATTTATTCCTAATGCTGCTGAATTGTGCTCAGCAATTTTTTTTCTTTATAAACAGTTACATCTGAAATAACACAGGAAAAAAAAAATCCATGCACATGAATGCTTCAGGAGACTGCCAAAAACGACAAATATGCATAATTTCTGAGGAGCATGCCATGTGACAGAGACAATGGGATCTTTCATGGCACAAAAGATGGATAAATTAACTTGTCTGAAAGGGTGAAATGCTTAGCTTTTGGACCTTCTTAGCATTGGCAATATACTGAATATGGAGAAAGCTGCAGATAAAGTGCAGAGACTGGAGTTAAACTGAGCTGAATGGACTTGGATGGAATTTGTGGTGCAGCCAGATAGTGGCTTTAGTCCCTGCATAAGGCAGGGAAATAAATAATCTGTATTAGGACCAGACAGTAAATAAGGAAGGGATGCTTGAATTTTTATTATTTTTTTAATAGAAGCTATGCAATGATTATGAACTAGAATAGCATTTACAGTATTTTATTTTATGGTAGGTACTGTTCTTCTGCACTAAAGTAGGCTGGAGAGAGGACCAAGAAATCTATAGAGGCAGCAAGAAATCTATAGATAAAGATGGCATAATCCTGTCTGGGAGGTCTGTGTCTCCTGGCAGCTTTAATACTTGGAATTAAAATAAAATAGTCTAGATGCTCACTAGAGTCAAGGGGTGTTTTGATTTTGCAGTGCCTCAGCTCAGGCTCTGACTGAGAGAGGACATTAAATGCAAATCAGGAAGTTATGAAGCTGAGTGTGCCACCAGCATTCCATGGCCAGACTGAGAGAACAGAAAGGAAAATGCTGCCATGGTCAATTAGGGTAGAAGTGATGGATATTTGTAATTGAGGAAAAGAGAGATGATGCCTGAAGGCAGAACAGGGGAAGCCATGGCACAAATCCAAACGGGTGATCCCAGCAAACAAACAGAAGGAAACGATGTCTTAAACTCTCATTTTGATCGTGGAGCTCTCATTAATTCCTATACCCAGGA
Source organism: Sturnus vulgaris (assembly GCF_052056855.1). Lineage (NCBI taxonomy): Eukaryota > Metazoa > Chordata > Aves > Passeriformes > Sturnidae > Sturnus > Sturnus vulgaris. Next base: position 3,303,694 of record NC_142253.1, on the reverse strand, counting down.
GGTAAATGGTCAGAAAAATAAACAGGAATTAATGAGAAGAAGAATGAAAAAAATCTAATATACTGTATCTGGCCCCAAATAGAAGCAGAACTTCACTGAGGAACCCAAAACATCAGGTGGAATTGCTGAGGAATATCCCATGACAGCTTAGGAGGAGTGAAGGCAGCAAATATGTGGGAATAGCTTGAGATCTGACTCCTAAGAGCCATGAAAAAGTCTGGAAACATTTGAGTGCTACCTTGGAGATAAAAGGGTAAAAACAGGCAGTAGGATCTTGGGGGGTGTAGGGTTGGTAAGAACCAAGTGCCTTCCTGAGTCTGTTTTCAAATCTCTCTCAGTTAGCAGCTACATATTAAGTAGAAAAAAAACAAATAAATCAGTGATGATTTGTGATCAGTGATATTCTCAACAAGGAGAAGAGGGAAAAAAAAAAAAGAAAACAGAAAAAACCCTCCTATCTCTTTAGGCTTGTGAAGAATTTGCTCTACCTCACTAGGAGATGGCTTTCCATATAATTTTCCAGAGCTGTGAGTGTGTAAGGGATTGGATTTACAACAGCTTCTGTCGGCTGGAGCTGTGCAAGGCATTTGGCATCCCTCCTGTTGAAATCTCCTTCTTCTGTTAATTCCGGATATGTCACAGTGAAATACCTTTTGCAAGGGCAGATTTTCTCACGTTTTTATATTTATATACGTGCTTTTACTTTAACAATTATTCTACTGAGAGGTTTGGGATCCTCCAGAGATTCCTGAGCCAAGTGCCACTGTTTAAATGCTAATTTCCTGAGGTCAGAATTGGCACAGGGTCCAGAGGCTGGAGCCTTCCAGCCTCCCCACTGTGAGGACAAGGCTGGACCTCCTGTGCAAGGCAACAGGAATTTGCAGCCAAGGCTGGGATGACAGAATTGTTCTCTGTTACTAGAAAACACATTCTTATTTTTGTTTGAGGTATGAGGCGGGATAGTACAGGGTTCTGCTATTACATAAATGTCATTTTATCAATAGCTGCAGTTTAATTATTGAGCAAGGTAAGTGATTTACAGGCTTTATGTCTCTGGGTGGGAAGAGAAGGCTAATTAATTGCCACTTTTTAATGGCAGACATAAATTAGAGGCTTTCAGGTATATCAAAATATGTCACCTGCTTACAAGTGGACAAAATTCCCCCCTGGTTGCCACCAATTGTGATTTTGTTTTCCTTCTGACACAGTGCTCATGGAAACCCCAGTAGTGGTGGTTTCTCTTTTCCTGTGAGAGCAGAATTAACACACCTGGGTTCTCCACACCAGGATGTTCTGGAGCTGATTCCCATTTTCCCACTTGCAGCCACAGCAGGAGCACACCCAGGAGCCCTGGGAGGGGACACTGGGACAGGGCTGGGACAGGAAAGGGCTGGCAGAAGAGAAAGTGGGGAGGGTGCTCAGGGAATGGGGGAGTTCAGCACTCAGGCATGAGCAAACACCATCTGCAATATACAGATGAAGTGACTTTAGGCACTGGTGGAAGTAGTCACTGAAAAGTTGAGAAAGCCACAAAATCCCCGTGCAGAAGAGTTTAGTTATAATTATTTTGTATTTTATTTTCGCAGCAATAGCGTGTAACATTGTTTTCTGGATGTTGGGAGCACAGAGCAGAAACCAGACAGGTTTCAATAAAAGAAAATTATTATTTTCCATTAATTTAGACTGATTTCTGTGGGTTAATGCCATGAATGATAAACATTTGTATGCATTGTACAGCTTGTTGGCTCTTCTATGCCTCATAAATGTCACAGAGAAAAAAACTTTTTTGCCTAAGAATGAGTAAGCAGCTTTTCTTTGTAGAAATTCATGCAAATCCTTGGGAAATGCACTATAAAAATGCTAGTTCTGTTAGACTACAGACGTCTGTGCTCCATTTAAAATGCTCTTTATGGTCTGATTCACTTCTTTAGCAAGTTCTTAAGGAGTCTGCATACTAAGAAAAAGCAGCACAACTTTAAAGATTTTTATAGAAGCAAGAGCAGCAAAAAGCCTATTTTATAACCCCCCCTTCTCCTCAGGAATTGGAGAAAAAAGGGTTCAAAATACAGGTTAATTCTTCTTGCAGCTCCATCTAATCCCTCTTTTATTTCCCTCATATGTACAGTCTCCCTCTTTTTGAAACCCCAGAATTATATTGTTTAGTAATAGACTGTTTCCATGTGTGTGCATTTCCCTTCTGCCTCGCGAGTCATCCATGACAAAACAGTTCAGACCAAGGGAAAAATTCTTTTCCTTAAGAGCACAGAATACATTTGTTCTCCAAACTGTTAACTTGCAAATGGAAAATCTTGGGAGAAAGACCCTGCAAATAAAGGAATTTTTATTTGGCTAGTAATTAGCACATTTACGTATTTCCAAGGCAGTGCCAGGACTGTCTGTAGCATACTAAGATGCTCTTGGTTGGGTTCTCAGGCTCTGCTCCTGTGGACCACTACTCAAAATAAAACCACGTGGAATTTTATCATTTACTTCAATGAAAACACAAAGCAATGCTGGGGCTTCTGAGATTTTTGGATTTTCACTAGGAGCAAAGTTTACTTGGAGCCCTTTTTCTCTTAAACGTGCATTAATCATGTTAAATGATTTTATATCAGTGCAGAAATGCTTTTCCTTATTTTTAAGCCATCTTTTGTGCATCTTTTAATGGCTTAATAGCTCAGGTCCATCTAACACAGCCAGAAGTTTACAGGCCTCCCCTTTTAATGCCTCTCTCTGCCATTTCTGCAGCGTGACCCAGAGGGGGCCAATCAATGGGATCTCTGAGTGAGGTACAAATGAGCCATAAATAACCATGAATTACTAATGACTGGGATTCAGCAAGTGTAATTACCCGTTTTCTCACATCCTCTGCTTTGTCCACCTCTAGCACTGCACCTCCAGTGTGGCTCCTTGGGAAATGCTCTTGCCCTTCCCACGTGTGCTTTTCCCAAGAGGCAAAACCCTTGGGATGTCTATGTGTTCATCCAGTACAGAAAATTACAGATTTTTACGAATGACAACTTTCAAAAAAGCTGTGTATTCTATATTTATGTTTAAAATAACACACAATGAGAGTGAACAGGATGAAAAACTTAAAACCCTTTTAGTTGAGGGTGCAGTGTTATGTGGATTCAAGCTGAATTTGAGTAGCATAAGAAACAATGCTTGTACTGAATTAGACCAAATCAGCACCTTTTTCTCACAGAAAAAGGGAATGGTCAAAGATTAAATTTGTAGGGAGCTTTCCCCTGCTATGGCCTTCCAGCACTCACAGTTTGGTAAGGAAATATTTAACACCACACCTCAATTAAAATCGGAGCAGTACAAGTTTCTGGTGCACAGACCAGCACTTCAAATAATACTGATATCATTTTAGCAGCATAGCAGACTATGCAAGCACACAGCAAAAGCCAGTGCTGCCTCTGGAGACCTGCTCCAGGCAAACAGACAAAAGGAATCTCGTACAGATGAGAAGATGAAACACAGGAGGAGTGAGTGATCTGCCCGAGGTCACAGGAGGGCACAGCACAACTGATCCCATCTCCCAGGCACTGTTTAAGATCATTCTAATTGCCAGCATCCTGACTGTTTGTTTTAAGTCCATCTTCCCACTCCCTCCTGCTTCCACAAACGCCTCGGGGATGCAGGACAGGGAAAGAGCAATTGTGGGCAGCTCTGAAGATCATCTGTGCTGGAGATGGAAGAACACCCAGAGCTGCTCTTGGGAGCCCAGGGACAGATCCCAGTGGATTTCTCAGTGAGAGGCCCTGCTCCTTCAGGAGCTTTGTCACTTTGGGTCTTCCACAAGCAGAGCTGAAGTGGCTGTAGAAAATGAACCTCAGAAGGGCTCGTGTAGGCAGGAATCTCACCACCACCTCCCTCCGTGCTGCCATGTCCTCATAGTGAGCTCTCACAGTGTGACATGGATAAAAACACCTTCATTTCCCTTTGCTTTTGGCTGAACCTGGTGGCAGTGACACAGATGCACCAGGTCAGACACAAGAGCTTCTGCTGAACTCTGAAGCACCTCGGCCAAATTTAAAAATTCTTATCAGCTGTGATCTTCCAACACCTGAATGATTGCTTTCTCTAAAATGATGTTCAGTTTTCACTTTGCAGGAATGCACAGAGTTTTGGTTTGAAGTTGCAAAAAACCCTCTTGTTGCACTTCTGTTTGTAGTTTTTGTTATTATTTAGGATAATTTTGATCTATTAGTGCCCAGCTCCTATGCCAGAGGACAGCATGTCCAATCACCTCTGTGTCCCTACCCAGGATTATCCCTGTATGGACACAAGGAAGAGAACAGTGCCCCGATTCTGACCATTTGTGTTTTGGATGGTGGCATCTGGCCTTTTGCCTAAAGATATGCCATATTAATAGGGAGTTCTTCTTCAATTGTCACTGCTTAAATTAGTGAGTATTGTAATATGTAATGTTTATGTATATTTGATATTATTTATTCTGCTCCTCTCCTGCCAAATCCCTGACTTGTGACCAAGTTCTAGGGGGCCACTTGGATCTGCTCCCCTTTACCCAGCAAATTTCTGCAAGGACCAATCCCAGTGTTCACATAACTGGAGAGTTGTCCTGTCCCAGTGAAAATGAAGCCTGACCTTTTGTTCCATTATTAATGAACACAACAAAACACATTTACTGAATCTGCACTTTTTCATTACTCCATATGTTTCTTTTTCTCCCAGCCCATGTCTGACATGTGACAGTAAAGCACAGAGTGATTGTCCCTGGTGCCTTCTCCCTTGTGACTGCTTGCCACCTGCTTCATAGCATTAAACAGATGTGTAAGTGTAAAGCATCACAAAACTCATCCCTTCAATCATTCATCATTTAAAAAAAAACCCTAATAAATCCATGCTATGGCTGAGCATTTTATCTGCCCACTGTAAAGATGAAAGGCACTGCAGATTTTAGGAAGATTATGCAGCAGTGAGATATTTCTTGTGCAAAGTAGGTCAAATTATGCATTTATATCACAGGTGACCATTAGGCATTTGTTTATTTCATATCAGATCTTGTTTATGTTCCTTTAATGACCAAAATATTCCTCTAACTTTACAATAAAGAATATCTGCCAGAGAAATCCTAACAGAGGCATTGCATTATTCATCATCAAGTGAAGAGGAAAATTTCAATTGCCAGTTTCTGGTAAATGTCTAATTAGGAAAGGGGACTTGTGAGCCACAGACAGGCGCCACGATCATTAAAGGGCAGTTTTCTGAAGATTATGAGTCTCCAGTCTGTCAAGCACAGTTTTTCTACAGCTGAACTAATGCTGCAGTAGAAAACCCTGTCTAGAACAAAGCCCTTAGAATTAACATCTTGTTTAAGCAAACACATGCCTACTTTGAAGTAAGTGTGATAGGTTCACAACTGTTATTGAGGTCAAGTTTAATGGTAGTGAAGTGACAGAATCGAACTTCAGCACTAGTTTTAATTTCAGCTGCAGCACTGGCTGCACATACAGAGCACTTGAAGCCATACACTGTATTTCAAGTAGAGCAGTTCCCTATAATTGGCACCACCACTTTGGTCTTAACATGGAAAACTACTGAAATGTAGAGCAACTAATTCTCTGGCTGCCCAATTAAATTTGAGGGTGTGAAAAGCATACGTACAGAGGCAATTATTTCTGTTTTGCAAATCTTACAGTTTTGATTAGATTTTTTTTTTTTTTTAGCTGAATGTTTATTTTGGCAAGCTTCACTTTGGCCCTGCTTTAGGATAACATCATTGCTCAGTAGGTTTAAGTCTAGTTAGACTGTTTCCCTGAATTAGGCTTTCTTACTGATTGATTACTTTGGTCTCATTTTCTCAAGTCTGAACGTGCAAATGGAATTCTGATGGCAAAGGGGCCTGCACTGGTGATTAGCTCAGTGCAGCAGGTTTGTGTGGGAGCTCTGCTGCAGAACAGAGCCCTGCAAGTGATGCCACTGGAAGCTGCCAATGGCAAACAGTGTTGGCTTGTTCCTCATCACTGCTGACCTCTCATTAGCACAGAATTCCTATCTGACCTCGGTGCTTATATAACCTTGGCCACAGAGCATCTCAGTCTGCTTCAAAACACAAATCCAGCTTGCCCACCGCTGTTTTTTTACCAACACTGTCATTTTTCCATGCCTCAGGGACGTGCCAGGCCAGGAGCATGTGAGTGAGGCTTTCAAGTTCCCGACAGGCAGAAAGATCATGGCAACAACTGTTTATTTATATATGAACTTTAGTATTTGTGAGGGGTGCCAGCTCAACAATCACGGAGCAGAATCTTCTGACCTCAGCTCAGCTGAACCAAGGGCAGTGGGAACATGAGCTTGTTTCCTGTCCTAAGCCTGGAGGAAGGGGCTGGGCTTTGGGCTCATTTATCTCGGGGTTTCTCAGCTGCAAGGACCAGTTTTGCTGGGTTGTTTTTATGGTAACTTCCCCCTGTGAGCACTGGGTGAGCTCCATCATCTTAAATCCCAGGGAACAGTTCTGAGCATTGCCCATGCAGGTTTAGAGTCCTATCTGTGAGTTAAAATTCTACACTGACATCCTCAGAAATTTTTCCAGTGGAAAGTGTCCCTGCCCATGGCAGTGGGGTTGGAATTACAGGATCTTTAAGGTCCCTTCCAATCCAAACCATTCTGTGATGCTGTGAGGATTCTATAAAACACTGTGTCCATCTAGGAAATTATTTCACTGTGTGTTTACCTCCCATACTGTGCTTAGTGTAAAACAGGTACTGGAAAAGTTCCTTAAATTGCAGGTTTAAACTTTTTTTTACTCTATTTTGTATGCTGAAAAACTCTATCTCAGATGACTCATTCTTCTGTAAGTTTCCTCCAATGGAGTTTACTTTTTGGTCCCTCAGGAATTTTCCATACAAAGGGAAAATCCCTTCTTTCTGTTATTGTTTATGTAGGAGTTGATGACATTTAGAAAAGCACACCAGAAACCTGGTGTTAAACACCCTCCCAATTTTCTGGTTTTCTTTCTTCCCCCTTCTCCTTCCATTTTCACAACTTTTAGTATCTTCTGAAGAAGATTTCCACTTAACCAGACACCCAAAAATCTAATAGTGTATATTAATTAATCTAATATGCAATATTCAGCTGGGAAGCAAACCTTAGGATCCATCTAAGACGGGATGTGCACCCCATTGCTGCCACACTCATCAGTGGTGACACTGCTCTGCATCAAGGCTCCAAGCTGCCACAGTCCCCTTTGTATTTGTAGCACAAAGCATTGATATGCACAGCTACAACAGACTCTAATGAGGAGGTGTCTTAATTTGGTTTTTATTATGTGATTAAAGGTACAATAAGGTAAGTGCTCAACAAGAGGGAAGACCATTGTTCTGCATCATTAAGCTCACAGCGGCCCAAAAAGAAATTGTAGGCAATGTGCCAAAGCCCTTAATGAAGAGGATCTCTTTGAATTATCTATGGATGAGGAAGGGATAAAGCCTGAGCCCTGGTATATTTGATCCTCTTTGTGCTCACTGTTAGAGGACTTACAGAGCCAGCCGTACCGGACCTTCTGGAATTGTAATTTATGGAAGCATTAATTTCCCAGCCACACTAAAGCTCTTGGCCTAATAGAGAAAGTGCAGTTATGTACTATTATTAATTCCTTCAAGTGTTTTCTGAATTCCTACATCTTGGAGTCATGAACTTTTAAAAAATAGGGCTAAGGAGATTTATTTGTAACGATGCTCAATATTCCCTAAAATCAAGTTATGCAAATTTTGTCTAACTCAGAATTCTTAAACAGCAATGACTTCTTATCACATGATATTAGGGTTACATGGATGACACAAAAAACCACTGCAAGAGACATTTTCTACTGTAGGCAGATTTTGAAACTTTTATCTTCTATATTCTGTAATTTCAAATGGCAGTGATCCTTCATCTCCCTCACCGTTTAATTTTAAGTGATTGCTCTTGTGTGTAGGTTACATGAGGACACATTTTTATAGTTGTAGTGACATACAATTATCTGGATGTGCTCCATAAGCTATAGAATTCCCTCCCTCCTATCTTGCAAGAGAGAGAAATCAAAGTAGACCCCTGTTGAAATAATTTTGCACAGTTATTTATATTCTAGAATAATCAGGGATTATAGTCTTAAATAATTCAAGTTTTACTATGTTAGAAATCCCAGTTTTACAGGATTACATGCACCTTTCATTTCTGTGGAAACTGAGGGTATTCCAAGAGTGTTTCCCAAAATACTTCCATACTTAATGAGGAGCACTGGGCACTGACACGTTGCTGAAACCAGGCTGCAGCACTTTGCAGGTTGACAGAATTCTAAAACCAAACTCCTGCCAGGGATCTGCACCTGCAGATCTGAACTATCTGAACTATCCAGCACCGGATAGTTCACTCATCTCACATATCAGCAGGAACCGTTCCTGGGACTCATTTCAGGACACGTATTTCAAGAATCTTGTCCTGCATCTGTTGGGAGATGTCAGTAAGTTGCAAAGGTTCTCTGCCACCTTCCCTTCGTGACACAAATTGAGCAAGCTGTGATCGGCTGTTGTCTCAGTCTCTCCTGGTTGTTGCACTCCTAAATGTGACTCACTGACAGTCCCCAAGCCCAGACTGCCCAAAAACTTGGCAGGATAAGGAATTATTCCCACAGCCACTGCTGTATCTGAGCGGAGCAGTCACACAAACCATACCTGGCCCCAGGTGTGCTGCTGCAGGCAGCAACTGCACCTGCTTCTCAGTTCAGAACACTGCCCAAAAAACCTGATCACCTCCCTCTAAAATTCCTCCCCTCATCACATGCAAGCAGCTCAGCAAGTGGAAGTGTGCTGGTATAAATAGAAATGACAGTCAACATGTCTTTCTATTTGCTCCCACAGGTTTTTTTTTTTTCATTCTGCAAAGCGTCAGCGTCCTTTGGGTGAGCGAGCGAGAATTAGATCACAACTACGTGGTTAAAATTTAATCACTCCCCTACTAGCATAACATACAGACCACATCTTTTATTCACTTTGTTGTCAGTGACATCAGTATCTGGGATCAGCCGCAGGTGGGAAGGCAGCAGGACACGGGATTGCTGAGCAATTCCCTCTGCCGGCAGCGCGGAGCAGCGCTGGGAATGTCACCCAGCATTGTCACTGATCCTAAAGCACCTCAGGAACGGCAAGGGGAGGGGGGGAAAGTACGGCTCGAAGGATCTGGGTAGTGTCTGAGCCTTTGCACAGACAACCCAATCCACCTTTTCAGTACTATGAGTGTATATGCCTGTGAGTATTTCCAGGGGGAATACAGCCTGAAATACTTGGCCATCACTTCGCAGGGCTCCATCCCACTACCTCAGCCCAAACTATGATATGTAGATATGACAGAGTAAGGAATCTCAGAGGCACGCAAAAGGAAAAGCAGAAACAAGAAATAAAATCTTTGTAATAGAGGCTGATGTGTTAACACACTCACAGAAAACTTCTCAGAAGGTTCATAGGAGTAATCTGGTATCTAAAGATCTGTAGGGCAGTAGTTTTAATGTGCTGTCAAATCTGTTTGTTAGCTGGTAATTTTACACATCAAGGCGCAACACCTACAACAACTAGCTACAAACTCTCAGTGACAGACACTCACAGACCAGGCTGAGCATCAGTGAACACACTGCACACAAACAAGGGGCTCTAGGCACTTGTAAACAGATACAAAACCTTCCTCAGACATCTTTTCACTTGTGCAAGGAGCGTGTGACCAAGACGTGATCCTTGACAAGAAATTTAACCTAATATACACTGGAGAAATAAAGACAGTCTTATTTTGTGATGAAAGTTTTGTGAAAAGTTTGATGTGTAATAGCTACATTTATATATCTGATGTTGTGCACATGTGAATGGGAAGACACAGGCTAAAACCATAATCATTATCACACAGATTTCAAACACGGCAAACCCACTTTAACTTCCAATTCCTGGTATTCCAGCTTCCCTGCCCTTAACCGTGATGACAAGCCTAAAAGAGAACATTTGCTTTTAGAAACGAAATCTAATTCTTTACCTGACAAACTTCATACAGCAACTTGTACTGCTCTTCTGGCTTCTGCAGAGTGCACAAACTGCATCCCATGTTTAGATTCGGGCGGCAGAAAGGATCTTCCTTATTCCCCCGAGCAGCCAGAGCGATGCCAGTGGCCAGCACACATCCAGGTGGGGCAGGGACCCGCAGGTGGGGCGGCTGGAGCCGGCTGTGAGCACCGCGGAGCTCTGCCTGTCCCCGGCACCGAGAGCTCTCTGCTCCCTCCCTCTGCCTCTCCCGGAGCCCAGGCACGGCTATATACCGCCACTCATGCATATTAATCACCCCTCATTGCCTATTCATAACAGACAGTGATACACAAGCTATAATTGCCAGCTATGACAGCTGAAATTTCTCTAATTAACAGGCAAGTGCTTCAGTAGCAGGCGTAATAAAGGACACTAACAATTTTGTAAACCATTTTGTAGCAATTACAAATAAACACGACTGCGTTTTACTACGGTCCCCCAGGATAATTCTTCCCACATTTCAGCAGGCTGGGAGCGGGGTTTGAACGTAAGGCACAATGAAATGAATGTCATGGTACAGAACTCAGCCATGGTGAAGTTGAATATGCTCAGTAGCATTTATTTCCCTCCTGGACTGTGGTGCTATTTGAGAGCCTCAGTTTAACAGCAGCAGCTGACTGAGCTGGGTCTTTAACAAGCACAGCAGAGAAAGGCATCTCTGTCCCTGAAAGCCTCCACAGCCTCAGGACTTGGCTGCAAAGCAGAGATATATGTGAATGTATGTGGATTTAGGAGGAAAAAAACCGACAAAAAAAGAGCGTCTTGTATTAATATAGATTAGCTTTAGATTAATATGTATTCCAAGTGAAAAATGGCCATTTATGCTGCTGACTCCCATTGTGTATTTGAGTGGTCTAAACGACAGGTTCACATATTATCTGTGATATTAAAAATATAAACTTTATGAGATTATAAAAATACGTATAATAAAATCAGTATGGCATTTATGAGTATTCAGCATTCGAGTGTGTAGATCTGCATTAAACCTGTACCACAGATGTAAAGGGTAAGACAGCACTGAACTGCCCAATGAGCTAGAAAAGTACTCGTAACTCACAGGCTTTATGGATATTTTCCAGTCTGTGAGAAGCACTACCCTGAGTTGGGAGGGTGGATTGACTGTAATTTTCCCAGTTGTTTAAGCATTCAGAAGGGGGTGCATTTTTATAACCTCACTGCAACTCATTCTGCCATAAAGGAGGGAAGGTGGCAGAGAAGCCAGGAGTGAGACCAAGGGTGCCATTCCCACAGGCATGGCATGGAGAGATGGATGGATCCTGGGCCCTGGATATCTGACTGGTTCTGACTGTTTGCTCAGAGAGTTTCTGTGGAAGGGAAATGTTGTGCAAGGACCATCTTTTCTGTCCAAACTCTGTACACAGGTGTTTGCTGTAGGGATCTTGTAGAACACTCAGCTCTTGCTGCAATGGCACTGACTCATGGTTTGCATTAAAATGTTCAGTTACTGCAATGCAGCTCGTGCTTTAGTACAACTTTAGTAAACAGACACTGACAAGAAGGGATCCCTTAACTCTGAGGCTTTATTTTGGTAGCAAAAATTGCCTGCCTACAGAAAGAAAGGAGACCTCGTTTCAGTGGTGTCCAGCAACAGGACAAGGGACAATGGGCACACATTGAAACACAGGAAGTTCTGTCTGAATATGAGAAAAAACTTCTTTATTGTGAGGGTGGAAGAGCCCTGGAACAGCTGTCCAGAGATGTTGTGGAGTCTCCTTCTCTGGGGTTATTCCAAACCCACCTGGACATCATCCTGTGCAACCTGGTCTGGATGACCCTGCTGTAGCAGAGGGGTTGGACTGGATGATCCCCAGGGGTCCCTTCCAATCCCACCCGAGACTGAAACCCCTGCCAAACACCCAGAACCAAGTAAGAGCTTTATCCCTGAGCTGTGACTGTGCTGCTTCCCTGTTGAGAGAGCTGCAGCCATGGTGGCAAGGTTGGAGCAGGGCAAAGGCAGCCTGGATGTCACTGCTGCCCTCAAGGAATGGTTCAGGCTATCCCTGGTCACATATGCCACTCATATACTACAGCTTTCCCAAAGCTGGTGGACAGCCAGTGACTGTGGATCTTGAACAACTGGAAAATTCTTGCATGAGGGGACTAGTGTTTCCTAAAAACAGAAAAAGATGATGATGATAAGTGAATTAAGTAAAAAAAACCCCTCTCAGACTCTATGGAAATTGTAAAAAAGTTTATGGCTTCGATTAGATAATTTTTTGGTTATGTAATTTGATTAAGCAACTTAAGGTAAAGCTTCCAAAAATATTGTCTGTGATTTTGGTTTTCTTCTTAAATGCAATTAAGTTTCTTCTCAAATACTAGATGCCATTTAAATAAATGTTAGTGTTCTGTTCAGGTGGCTGAGGTCAGTCAGGAATTTTTTCTTTAGGAATAGCATGCAGCTGGATCTGCTTAGAAACAAACCAGAAACATGTGGGGTATTTAATTTCCAGTTTCAACGGAAACACACCTATTTGTTATTTCCCTATAGCAACTGATAGACTGCAGGAGATAATGTTTCATCTGATTCAGAGAGATAATCCCTAAGTCAGGCCAGGAGAGTGAGCCCAGCAGAGGACTTGTTTTGATGTGTGAGTGGAGGGTCCCATAAATGTGATGTTTGGGATTCTCCAGCAGCAAAGAGCTCACTCTGGTAAATGAGCTGCTCCTGGAGCCAGGCCAGTGCCCATCTCACTGGAGATGTTTCCATTATTGAAATATAACTTGTATCTCCCCTATTCATCTCATAGGCAAAATTGGCAGCACTGCCTCGGGTCAATATACACTGGTTTATACAGCACTTTGCCAAACTTCAAACATTTGGGCTGTAAACTTGTGTCCTGGGCTTTGTCCAGTGCTGATTTCTGCCTTTAATGGTACACTCGAGCTGAAGCTTCAGTCATTTCCAAGAGTGAGATTACAGGGAGAAAAAAAAAAGTTTGCCTATGTTCTGAAATTCTGGATGCTTGCTTTGGGAGGGTTTTAGTATCAACACAATTTGAAACAAGAATTTGAAGTTTGGCACCGGGATGGTTTGTGTTGTCCCTGTGAAATTTGCTAAATTTGGTCAGCTCCTCCTAAGCTGTTGCAATTCGTGTGTTCTCAGCACAAAGTTGGTACAAGTTCAATTCCTGTGAGACTTTAAAGGAGTTCAGTGAGTGATGGCAGGTCTGAGGAGGCCAGCTCCATTTCCTAGTGGCTCTTTGTGGGGTGGCAGGATGGATACCAAGAACAAAGGGATGCTCTCTGTGCTCCTCACTGCTGGACCCATCCGGGCAGGAAGAGCCACACGAGCTGCTGGGATGGGCTGGGTGTTAATGATGTGACTTGTTTGACAATATTGACCAATATTGACCAAGGAAGCCTGGTGCCTTACAGGAACCCTCACCTGCTGTACCTGGGGCAGGTAAATCCAGGCTTCCCTGGGTGTGTCCAGACCAGGCAGCTCGTTCTGGGACCTGTCATCATGCTAACAACTTGCCATGTGTGGTCTCGCCAGGGCCACAGATAATGAGCTTAACCAAATGGACGCAGCGGAGGGTTTACATCACGTGTAATGGGAATGTTAGAGTGGTCCCAGCTGAATGTGAGCAATCCAGGCTGAATGGGAAGTCAGCGAGCCAGCTGACTGGGAACAATAGGAAATAGCCTTTGAATACACAAGGTGCCAGCAAGAGCTTTCATTAGCATTTATCTAGATTACTCACTCCCCGACTGCCTGCGTGTGACCGCGGCTGCAAAATCCCCTTTGCCACAATACCTGGCTCCGACTATCAGACATTTGCTTTTGTGTCCAAAAGCTAATTCCCAGGGAACAGGAGAAGGTGGGAGGCAGCCAGACTGCCACCACAAAGGGGAGGGTGCTGCTCTTGTCCCCGGGGAAGCTGGAGCTCCCGGACAGACAAGGAGGGAATGCTGGTTTTGCTTTTTGCAAACCAGACATTTCCTTTTGTGTCTTAGTTTCTGTATGCAATCTCTCAGCTTAAAACCACAAACCCAATATAAATTTTGCCGTTTAAATGTTTGATTTATTCCCTGATGAAGCCTGCCAGGCGCTGGCAGGTAAGGAGACTCCACGGGAGACTGATGCACTTCAGGTGTCCTGCCTGTCTGCACGGGATGGTGAATCAGAATAAAGAGGGAAATGAAGCACTCATGAGGGACCTGCACCCTGGAGGGGATCATTATTAGGGAACTCAAAGGCTAAAAAGCACTCTCTGCCAGCTTTTCAAGGGTAGGGACTGGCGCTGCCAAGGGTTGGCTCTTGGACAGCAGTTCCCACCAGCAAGAATAAACTCGTGTCCTTTGTGCGAGGAGCAGATGGCACACAGCTCCTGCACAGAGCTGGCCACACACCAAACCCAGCTCGGGCCGGGAGCTCCTAATGCTGCTGGGATATCACTGATGGCTTGGCATTGTTTATTTTGTTTCTTTAAATGCAAGTTGGCTTTCCTACTCTGCTGTAACTATTTAACATTGTATTTCTGTACATATACTTAGCGAGTTCTGTTTAAACAAGCGATTCCTATTTAAGCAGAGTGGTTAGGGAAGCGTTTGCTTAATGTATCAATACTTTAATTACATTTCTTGTTTCTACAAATATTTAAGACTTGTGAGAAACAAAAGCTAGGAAAAAGAACAGCTGCGACTTTATAAATAATTCTTGCTTTGGTGTGTTAAATAAACAGAAGTCATGGAACTGTACAGATTATAGGTACCCAGTGCGGTGTGAAAGAGAACTGTGTTACACAACCATACTTCAAAGTTAAATATCTGGGATTTTTCAAAGTGTGAGAAGGTGTTTTTTAATTATAACCATTGGGTTACCTTTATTAAAGCTCGAGTGCATCTGCTGGGAATGTGTTCAGACTGAGTTCTGTTTCCCTGTGTTTATTTGAAAATGTTCAATAATACAACCCACTGATAGCTGTGAAGCGTTGGGTTCTTAATAATACATGTAATTAGTGTGGATCTAATTTTAAAATACCCTCCTGAAAAGTTCTTTGTTGAACATGTGAAAGCAAACCAGGATTTTCTATGGAATCGTGCAGGCACAATAATTAAATACATACTCTAAATATAACAGCAAAAAGATCTCAATTCTGGTGGGGTTTTTTTGCATGTGGGCATAGCAATCTGCCTATGCATTGGAAGCTTCAAGACTGAGCCAAAATATTTAAACTAAAACATACCACAAGAGAGGATGTGAAAGCAAATGTAAAACTTTGGCTTTATTCCCATCAGTTAATGCTGAAGTCTTGAGATCCTTATTTGCTCCACTTAGCATCTCTGAAAGAGTTCCAATCCTCAGAAGTAACTTAAATGAAATGATACTTATTGTTAAACTGCTGAAGGAACTGTTCTGTCCTTGAATCTCTTTTAAAAGTCTGATATCTCTGTAATTTTTACCACTTGAGGAAGGCAGTGATGCTTCAGGAGCCTCACAGCACCATCCCTGTAGGTGCTGCAGGGCCAGCAGATACAACACTATGGGGTTAATTCAGTCTTCCATGAAGCAGAACGATGAGGTCAGAATAGGGTAAATAACTGTTTAATATGCCACTGAGACCTTGTGATGGGGAGAACCAGGAGAGCTGACCCATGGACCAGGAGACTCCTCCTCCCCTGGGCTGCCTCTCTGCGTGTTGATTACGGCAGTGCCAAGAGGTCTTGGTCAAAGCAGAAGACAAAAGGTGATCCCTGAACCTGGGGATGTTCGGGCTGGATTTACAGTGATGACACCGTGATGGAAATAGGTGAAACAGGGTTTGAGCTGCCGAGGCCAGAGAATGAACTCATCAAAAAAAGGAGTGCTCTTTCACCTAAGCATAACCAGCTCCAAAATCACCATCTGCCAGCTGAGACACTTCCAGCCTAGCAATGCCCAGCTGAGGGAAGGAGCTGGAGGCAGATCACACTCCTGGTCCTTTAGCTCAAATCCCTCGTCCCTTTTCCTTTCATGACACAATGGGAGCAGCCACCGCGAAGCACAAAACCAAAAGTACGGAAGGCTGGCAAGGAAATGAGAAAATCTGATTATAGGCTGGATTTGTGTTCTAAAAGCTTCTTCCCTGTTAGCTGAAACCTCAGCTTCCTCACAAAAAAAAAGCATCTTTGATTTCCTGGTTTTGATGCTGCAACAGCCAAACTAATCTCTGTAATTTTTACGGGTTATTTAACTGGACAGCTTCTATTTAAGAAGAATGACAAATTTAAGCTTGCACAAATTGTCACTTTTTACATGGTGAAAGTGCTGTGGTTATTGTTAGCAGTTACAAGAATATACAATAGCAAATTAGGAAGATTTAAAGGAAGAAAGTGGATAATGAAAGTACAGGAGTGTGAGTCAAATGTTAGTTCTTCCCTTGTGTTTATAAGGTTCACATGCTCTCAAATATGAAATTACTTACAGAGCATCAATCCCCATTTTGATTTTGCTGTGAAATATCACTTTAGAGAGACAGTATTGGTAAGCACAGGCTGCTCTGAGTGATGGTTATTTCAAAACAAGAACGTTTTCTGTACAAGTGATAATACACTTTTAATAATCTCAGAGCACGCCAAATGATTCGGTGGGCTTGAATGCTGCATAAAAACTATTGACATAGTAGTTCATCTTTAAAACTGATAGACATGTGCCTCAAAAGCTAATAAAGTTCATTCTAATACAAACGAGGAAGTAAAATAGTATATCATAGCCTGTGATAGCTTTGGCTCCTGATCATATAACTGTAGCCCAGGGACAAAGAAAATTGAAGTGATTTAGAAAGGTACCCAGTAGGATATATCTGATATTAGGCAGTTTGCTGAAGCAAAACAGTAATGTCAGATAGATACAAAGGTGTAAAATCCATTTGACTGTGTCCAAGTGCTTCTACTCTCTGACCTTAATGTCTCCAGATGAACTCCCCTTAGGGTCAGCTGAATAATGCTTAATAACCTATGGCCAGAAACTGCCACGATGTGCTAAGGATCACAGTCTTCACTTTTGTGTTTTAGCTACTGTATTCATATTAAGAATTTCAAGCCATTTCTACTTGAAAAGATATTATCTTTCATTTCTCAGTTTTTACTGCTCCACACTTAATATGAAACAGAGCAAAACAGGAATGCCATCTATGGTTCATTAGGTTTTATATTAACCACCCGATGAAAAGAATATGTGGGAATATTAAGTATTAATGGTAAATGGCAGTCAGAATGAAAGGACTTGCTTATGTGTTTGCCTTTGTTTTCATTTCCAGGTTCAGGTGGACAATGAGGGGTTTGATTGCTAATTCTCAGCTGGAGCTCCTGTGCAGGGAAGGCCCAGGAGACGAGCAGACCTTCAATGAGACAGGATTCGAGTCTTTTAGGAACAAAGGGAATGTAAGTGTTCATTTCTGGCTTTGAAGTTGGGAAAGATGTGTTTGCACTGAAGGAGATTGGCATTAGCTCCAGAGCTGGTGTGTGTGATTAATTCCAGTGTGGGCTCTCAGAGGGGACAGCAGGGACTCTGCTGGGGACGTTGTGCAGCAGCAGAGCCTGTGCTGCAGCAAAAGTAGAGCAAAACCAGAGCAGGTGTGTGGGGTAAGGGAGAGGACAGAGGGAAAGGGGACTCTGGCTGCCTGCAATCCCAGAGCCAGGCTGTGTCTGTGCTGGGAACTCACCTGTGCTCCCCCAGCTCTGCCAATCTTGAAACTATGAGAGGATACAGGTGGTGGCTCAGGTGCTACCCAGGGCAGATTTCCATTGTTTAGCTCACAAAACACACCAACAATGCACAACAATATTTGCTTCCCATTTATCCCGTTTGCAGTGTAATCTCACCAGCCCATGGAATTGCAGAGATGCTGGTTCATGTCTCATTTCATTGTAAAATCAATCCTATTGCAAAAACATTGATTGGATAAAAGACACTTAGTATTAATGCCTTCACTGACACAAGAAGGACACTTTTTATGCTTAACTTGGCTCGTATTGGACAAGGAATTCTGGTTCAATGAGGAAAGTCATAGAAGCATTTAGGCTGGAAAAGATCTCTGAGGTCATCCAGTCTGAGCATTAATCCCTGTTGGAAGGCACATAACTCCCAATTTTGTTCCTTCTCCAGGCCACATCACCTGGCTTTATCTTCAGTGGCAATGGAAGTGATTTCCACCTGTTATTAGCACTGTATTTCTGGGCAGCCCTGTGAATCAATGTTTACCTTAATGAAAGACATAAATTACCCACATTGGCTCTTGTATTGGCCAACTGCATGGAGCTATCCCACAGCTGTACCTCCTCTGCCATTCCTTCCTTTAAAATACACATCCTGATAAGCAGTATTGATCAGGCAGTATTGAAATGAATACACAGATATAAATATTTGATAAAAGAAAAGGCAAAGCACACAGGAAATCATAACCCAGAAATGATCATTCCTATCAGAAGACACATCCACCCACTCATCTTGTCATTTTCAGTGAAGCCTCAGAGCTGCTGGTTTTCCCTAATCCAGAAACTGCATTCCAGTTTTCCTGCAGACTGATGCTTCTCTGCATTTTTCTGCAGAAACAGACTAATGTCCTTGATAATAATTTTACAGACAGAATGGAAGTTAGAACACAAATATTAATTAATGAGATTGTTTAGTAACAGACAAACTAAGTGTTTGTGTTTCTTTCAAAGTCGTATTATGTGTGCAGAATTTTCATCCTGGTGGCTGACTGCAGCACGAACCTGGGATGCAGAACTTGAAAGTTTGTGTGATTTATGGTGTGACTGTATTTATTTTAAATATTTTTATGGTTTGGGTTGCAGTTTGACTGTTTTGGGGTATCAGGTATAGACGGGAAATGAGATTTCAAGGACACTTCTTATCCTCTGCCTATCTTTGCTCTCCTCTGTTGTTTCCCCAAATGAGAAGGTTCTGCAGAGTGCTGTGCTCTCTTTTCAAATTATTTGTGTCTGTTCTGACCATGATGATGACAGAAAACTCAGACTCTGTTTAGGACACAAATGTACTGGACTGCACATACATATCCAGAGGCACAATCACATGGCTGGGGGGAAGAGACCTTGGATTTCTGAGAAATACACCTATGAAAACATTAATTAAGTCACAGATTAACCCCAGATGATGGGGCTGCCTACTTAAAACACTACATTGGTTGCCAGTATGATGATCAACACAATTTTCTGTGCTATTTAATTTTTTTTTCTGTTTCTTGGCTGTAGTTTGAAGGTTATAAACTGCCAGGCATGTATTCCTAAGTCTCTGAAATTCAAGTTGCTCTCTGCTTTCTTTGAGTTTCATGTTCTTAGCGGAGGAGAGAAATCACAATAATTACAGCTTAAAATAGTCTCATTTCATGGTGTGGCTAACAAGTGAAACTACAAGTAATGATGTAATCTAACATGTCAAAAAAGAAAATGAAAAGAGGAGACAGAAGGCAGGACGGAGCCAAGGGATGCGATGTGCCATGTCATCTTCTAATTAACTAACTGATCCTTTAAACTGTCAAAATCAGCCAGCAACTCCATGGCCCAGTGTCTTATTAATATTCATACTGGGCCACGAGAAGCTCTGATTCCAGTCCCAGTGGTTATAGTTAAACAGTAAAAAAAAACCAAAAAAAGCCCAGCTACCCAGGGCTGCAGGAGCATCACAGTGATGGGGAAATGAAGGCAGGCCACCCTGCTCCCCACCCCTCTGCTGGGGAACCCTCCCAGGGTGCACATTGATTTCTGGATTATTAGCAGGGTCATATATTTAAAAAAAAAAAAAAATTATTTTTCCTCTTTCCACATTGTTAATTACATTAAGCTCCACGTTGTCAAAGGAAAGAAAGATGCATGGAATGTTTTGCAATGTAAGCCCATTTTTAATTTTGCCCACACCAAAGGAACATGCAGTTAATAAACCCCGGTTGTTTGGAGGAATGGGGGAATTCATTTTGCCATGTAGGATGCAATTCAGGATTGTTTTTGCAGAAATCTGGGGCCCACAAGAAAAATAATCTTCCATAATCTTCTTATAATGCAATTATTCTCTTACATTTCAGCCTGCCAGTCTCTTCCTACTCCCACTAAGCAGTTTCCTGAACCTTGAAGTCTAAGGGAGCAGCTGACATTTGGTTTCTCCATTCATTTTCTGTTTAATTCTTCATGGCAGGACAATGCTTTAAAAAAAATAATAAAAATCCTCTCTGCTCTGAATTACATGGACTATTTTGGGGCCCAGTCTGCCACAGACAGAGATGTGCCTGTGTGCAGTAGGAGATGGGGATGAGGAGGTAGTTCAGCACCTTCTGAAGTCAAAAGGAGTTTTGACACCAGCCTTTTACAATTAATTTCAAGCCCAGACTATTTTGAGGGCAGTTAATCCCGTTTTATACTTGCCATTTCTAGCTGTGCATGGCATAGTAGAAAGCAATATATTATGTAGCTCTTTATAGCAGCATGATCAGTAAAGGAGTAGCTGAGCCATAAATCACATGCTGTACCTCTCAATGAAAAATAATTCAATTGTTAGAATCCCATTAATTGATATCCTTTATTTAATTGATACACTAAAGGAAAAATATCTTGGTTTACCCCCTATTTCTTCTGTTCTTTTCCCTGCCCTTGCCAGTTTCTTCTGATAAAACTTTTTGCAGTTTGACACAGCACTTAGAGGAAATAAAGGCCGTATTTCCCAGCTCAGGCACCCACGGGCAGAGCCTGTGTGGGTCCCTGTTCCCAGGAATCAGCTGGCTGAGGAGTGGCATTCCCTGGGAATTGCCCTCCTGGTGCTGTGGGCTGCCCCTGCATCCCACCAGGACCATCCCAGCTCATGGATTTTGGGTTCTCACCACAAAGCCCCCTCAGCCCTGGGTCACAGCAGCCCAGTTTTTGGCAGCTGTTTTGGTACCTTTCCCTGGTTTTCCACCGGCTGTGGAGCCTGGCTGTGCCCCTGGAGCAGTGTCAGAGTATTCTGGGATAGACACCAGAATGGTGCTGTGGAGTTCTTGTCTTCTTCCCTGGCCATAAACACACAAACCCTGGGGAAAAATCTGCATCAAAACATCCACGCTGTGCCTACAGAGAGCTGGGGTTTGTCTGGGAACCACTCAGTGATTTCTCACCCCCAAAAAAATTTATCTTCAAGCAAAGCTATCAACCCAAATATTTAACATCACATATTTAACTCTGTTGTTTAAGCCCTATTATGGATGAAAGGCAGGCTCCATTAAAGAAAAAAAAAATAAAATTAAATACTCCAAAGTGTCTATCAGCCGGGTTAACATCAGGCACTGAACTGCCAGACCACAAATCTTGAATATGTTGACTCTAAATGTCTACGAGGAGCATATGTTATGGATCAAAGAACACACTGATTAATCCAGCAGAGACAAAAGTCTGTCACTTTGGTCATGGTGCCATGATACCACAGAAGACAGGGCTAAGGAAGCACATGAATAGAAAACAAATGCCAATGAAAGGAAGAAAAGAGAGGAAAGGAGGTTGCAATCTAAAATAACAGTCAAATGCTTTCACCCATGGATGCAGTTTCTTAATGCTTTTCCTATTTTTTAAAAAATAAAGTTCTCAAGGTTTTGGGACAGAGAAGAATTTTTATCTATTTCCCTGCTATCATTTTATTAATATAATTTTATATTCATTCAAGCAGACCATAATTTTTCTTGTTAAAGTTGTCTACATGAGGCTGTCTATTTACATGGGTACACCATGAGGGAACAGGAACCTGGAGTCACAGCAATGCATTCCGAGCTAGGCTGTTTTTCTCCAGTAGTTTGTTGCTTTATTTTGCATTTCTGCCAAGCAGTTTAGCAGAGCAGTGTCTTGTTCGTGTGCAGTTTTACTGCAATCCTTCAGCTGAGGTGTTAAAGCAGAACTCTTCTCTCTACTCTTCTTAAAATCTACTTGAAAGCAGAGAAAGACTTCTTCTTTTTCAGTATTTTTAAGTCTTTTTCCATTCAGTATCACAGGCATGAGCACATCCCTGTATCTGGTATGTCTTCCTTAAAGAATGCTTCAGAAAACATTTCCCATAACTTACAAAGGAACACTCACTTCAAACATTTTCCCTTTAGTTTCAGTGTTTGCTTGAAAGCGTTTCAAACATTTGCTTTCTCTGCATTCATATCTTCTTCCTTACTGTAGCATTTAGTTTTTAATTAGAAAGGGGGATAAAAACAACTCAGGAAAACTTTCCTAAATTCAAGTTTTAATACTGAAAATATTTCTCGTGCAGAAGCTGGCAAAGCCAATGGTTAATGAGGATCCCCTGCTTGTAAACTGGGGGATCTGTACACGGATTACATTCGGGGCCACCTGATTTTCTGGCAGCAATGGGATTCCCAGCACCCTTTTTAGCTCCCAGAGGAGTCTGTGGTTGAGCTCTGCTGCAGGGCTCCCAGTCCTGGTGTCCTTCAGTGGTGTTTGAATGCGTCCCCTACATTTTGACAAGGTGGCCACCTTCATCATCAATATCCTGTCCATGCGTGTGCAGTTGGCTAAATTAATGTATAATGCATGAACGAGGTTTCTCAAAAGAAAAGTCTGTGAGGGGGTATATTAAGTATACATGTTTTGTCAATTTTCCATCTCATTTGGGTGCAGATAAGTTATCAGTAATCTCAGACAGGAGATATTTGTGTGTGAGCAGCTGTGCATATTTTATGTTGGCAATAGCTACTTACACCATGGTACCTAGCAAGCATGTCAGGAAGTGCACACACCCTCAATTTTACCTGAATTTATTCCAAAGTGATGCCACGGGTTTTCTGAAGGAATAACCATGGCTGTGTCCAGGAGATTCCTTCAATAAGCCACTGCTTGGTTGTATTTGTCCTCAGCTTGCTTTTCTGCATAATTTAAAAGGCAGCTGTCACAGCTACCTGCTGTCCTGCCTGGACAGTGTTAAATAAACCTGACATTTGTACAGTGCTAAAGAAACCCCACACGGGGCCCAGCCCTCTCCATGAGCCCCCCTGATCCCATTCCCAGCAGCCAGGCTGGGATACAGGGAAAAACAACAGCAACAACTCATCACATCACATTACACTGCCAGAATGAGCAGCCTTCCCTCAGAGAAAGAGTTAAAGTTAATTGCATGGTAAAGACCATGAGATCAGAATCCTGGGACTCAGGAACTGATTTATGCACTGCAAATGTGTATATCCTTTGCAGAAAAGGCCATTTCCTGTTTAAAAATGTAAAAATACTTGATTAAACTCTGCGGTTCCCAAACCAAACACATTACACTCTTTAGTCCATTAAAACTCTGCGAGCCCGTTACTTATCGTGCTGTGATGGATTGATTGTATTTAATCTCTCCTCCTTCTGAAGTTGTTTTCATTTCCTGCAGCCCTGTGCCCTCCCAGCACCAACACACCAGCAGGGCATTCACTGGCCGCCAGCAGAGCTGATTATAAAACACCTATTGTCACTTGGACAATGTTTATATGAAAACAGCTACATTTTATGAGTCATTATTATTATTGTTATTATTGTCACAAACCCAGATGGAAGCTGGAGCGGGATGGCAATAAGGAGACCTGAGCACTGAAAATTCTTATCTTCTGCCATTAAATTAAGTCAGTGTCAGAAGGTCTGATACATTCGAACGATGCTGC
Source organism: Sturnus vulgaris (assembly GCF_052056855.1). Taxonomy (NCBI): domain Eukaryota; kingdom Metazoa; phylum Chordata; class Aves; order Passeriformes; family Sturnidae; genus Sturnus; species Sturnus vulgaris. Next base: position 3,279,999 of record NC_142253.1, on the reverse strand, counting down.
ACTATATTACTCTACAAAAAGCACTTTTTAGCTGAAGCTGAACACAGAGTAAACATGTTTCTTAAAGGGAGAAAAAAAAAAAAAAGGTGGATCCTGACCTTTCCTCTAACTGTCCAATAATAGTTTGCTATTTACCAAGAAACAAAGGTAAATACTATTAGTAGACCAACCTTCTCTGCTGTATTAGAAATACACAGGGGCACCAGTGCTGTCAGACCTTTTCTTTCTCACACCTACTCAGGGACTTTTTGTACAGCTGAGACTCTCTTAGAAGTGTTAATCAGGCTGGTTGAAGGAATTTATGAAATAGAAACTCTCACCAAGTTGGAGCACAGTGCAAAGCCCTGGTGTACAATATTGGTGTCATAGATAATTAATTTCCTTAAAGATCAAGTTCAGGAATCTTTTTCTGTGGAGTTTCTGAGTCATTGCTCATTTCATGGTTTAGGGCTCTGTTTATCCTGGGATTGGTGAACACATACAAGCTTCTTAAAGCTGTTTTCCAGGTCTGTGCTTCTAAATGATTTCCTTTCTCTCTCCCACTCGCACATTTAAAAATACAAAGTGTAATAGCAAAAAAAAATTGCAGTATTCATAAGTTCACAGAATTTCGAAAGAATGGAGTAATTTTTCAAAGATAGTGTGTATTCATGAAAGGGTGTAATACAAATAAATTCTACTGTAGACTTTTATATTGAGAAGGGAAGCTATCTGCTTGGTGTTTGTTTTCACTTGAAGAATTCTTGGTAGTGTCCACCCTAATTTTCCACATACCCCCTTGTGTATGAGTTCTATTGTGAACTTTAACAAACTTGGGAAAATGGTGATGGAGAGTTACAGACTTCATAATTCATGGAACACTAAGGTTGATGCTTTTTCATTTCTCTTAAGCACAGAGATCTTAGCTAAAACTCAGGATTTGCATTAGTGCTTTTTCAATTCAGTGTGGTGATGAGGAGGCAGAATGAATGGGAAGGCTTCTGAATCACTGCATGCAATCTGAATATGAGGTTCACACATCAAGAACAGTAGTAAAGAAGAAGGGAAGAATTACTGTTCTTCCAACAAACACATGGCTTCTGAGTGTGGGAGGCAAAAATTGCTGTTATAAAATATAATGCAGACAGAAATTTCCAAAAGGTGGCATGTTGGGATTTTCAAATGCCTAACATCAATTTAATTCAAAATGATGCCCCAATGGAAACGGGATTATTTTATCTGTTAACTTATCTCCAGGAATCTAAAAAGCTTTGACTCATCAGTCAGGTACAGTTAATGTTACACCTTTCAGTTCTTCACTAAGTCATTTTTCAGATCAGTCTGACTGTGTGGCTTTTAAAACTGACCATTTGCTGGAGAAAGTGAATCAACAGGAAGAAGTGGTGTGAATTTTTTCCTGCTGCTGTGGATATAGCCTTTTGGTTGCTCTGGTAATTACTTGGATCAGACCACAGGACTTGTGTGATTAGCCTGCAAACTTTGCTCTGACCTGCAAGAGAAAAGATTAATCCTCTTAATCTTTCCAAGTGTCACAGCACACCCTGGCATTGTGCTCTTGGTCAGGGGGGTAATTTCTTAAATCGCATGTTTGGGGTTAAAGTCTTGCTCTTGAGTTGCAATATGTGACCAGGGTTTAAGTAACTGTTATGTGTGATTAAGAGTAATTCTAAGCAATTAAAGAAAACAGTTCATTTGTGGCAGGTGGCAGAAAGCTAAAGAAGATAATTACTCTTTTTAGCCATCTGTGTTAAGTGCCATTAGCAGAATTAAACTGGGATTCACCACTTTGAAATTTGAGGCAAAGTTCTTCTCCCTTAACTACATAATACAACATTGTCTGAAGTCTAATTACAAAAAAAAAAGAGTAATTTCACCCTGCTTGCCATGAGGTGCCTATTTGCTAATTTTCTTAAAAATGTTGGCACTCCAAGATATGATAAATTAGACAACTGCTAAATGTCTTTGAATTATGTGTTGGCTCTGAAAAGCTGCTCCACTTTGAGTGAGTTTATCCTGAAAAGCCCTGATCTGGAGCAATGAACTTTTGCTGAAAAGAAGAAACATTTCTCCCCTTCTGTCAGGTGTATTCTGGAATTCCCCACTGCCCTTCCCAGGTCTGCTGAGGACCTGAGCATTCCCAGTGCTGCTGTGCAGGGATCAGCAGTGGGCACTTCCAGGAATATGTGCTGAGATGTGGAAAATCCACATCACCAAAGCAAAAAAGGGAGCAGGGGAAACCTTTCCTGGAGGAATGAACACAGTGTAGGAATCCCTGCCTCCTGTCAGCCCTGGAAGCCTGCAGGGAGTACAAACCAATCCCTTCTCTCTCCAGCTGTGTGATGATAGCACCAAGCACTGCTGCAAATGAAAAGCACAATTCTGGAAAAGCAGTCATCTCTGAAAGTCTGGAATTTTTTCCAGTTTCTCTATTTTCTGGTGATTATAAGGAGGCTGAGTTTCATGACTCTAGGACCTGGCTCATGGTTTACTTTCTGGTATTTATCAGTTGTCTCTGCTCTGTACTTTCACTATGGGCATTAGGATTCTGGTAAAATTCATGTCACGCTGTAACCACACACAGACACAGTCTCACTCACTGTATTAAGGTTACTCTGGAAAAATTGCAAATTTTCCAAATACTAATGGAGCTTTTGATTATAGAAGTACTTGGGCTTGGGATTTTTTACAGTAAACTTTAATCATCAGTAAGAGTTTTCACGTTCAGAAGATGATCCCAGCTAATTAATGAATCTTTCTTACTGATTAATACCAACTACATTTCATTTTAAAATGGATGGATTAGGTTAAGGGAATTTTATCAGACTTTAATGACTGTAATGACCAATTATAAATTTAAGGGTATATTAGGATTCCTCTCTTGTGTGAAACACTTTACAATAGTATTTTTTCATAACCTGAAGCCGTGTTTATTGGCAGTACTTGTGTAATTCTGTGCCAGAATCAGTCTTTAGCAAGGACAGGAACAGGACACCTACAAGGACACTACAACAGGGCTGGGTTCAGAAGGTGCTGCTCTCTGAAGGCAGCACAGGACAGGGATCTGAGATGTCTTTAAATAAGGAAGAGGTTCACAACCTGAACCTCAGTGATGTAACAGATGTATAAGAAATGAAGCACTGAGGATGGGAGCCCCAAAATCTAATTTATCTCCTAAGAGCACTAAGAGAAAGCATCAGGGCTTTCTGATGCTTCTGGAGCAGCATCTCCAGCTCTACCAGAGGTTTTGATCCTTTCCATTTTCAGCAGACTTGATATGAACAGACTTGACTTGAGTTCTGGGTGATTTGTGTTGGCAAACTTGGATTAACAAAGCTGCTTTTTGTTGTCAAGAAACACTACATTTGTCTTAGCATAACATTAAAATGGAAGTGTAGATACAGGCACCCAGAGTCATCCAAGATTCCTTCAGACATCCATGCACCTGCCAGGTGGGATGCAGGGCTCAGGAGGACCTGCAGTGTCTGGGGGCCAGTCCTGACATTCCACAGTGCCTAAAATGCCACTGAATTTGGATGTTGAGGCAGCAAAATCCCAGTTCTGGCAGGGTATGAATGCTACTGCCAAGCTGATCAGGCTGTTAGAACAGGCTGAGTCGTAGCTACATCCAGACGAATCAAATACACATTTACACAGATTAGATGTTATTCTGTATAAGGTTTCTCACTCTGTTTATTGTGCTTTGGTCTGTAAGTCATTGCACTGTTCCTTTAGCTGGTGAGATGTCTTTGTTTGAAGTAAAACCAGTGTTTGCTATGGAGGCAATATAAGCATGTTGAATTCTAATGAGTAGGTTTATGTTAAATATACAGGACAGTTATTCAAATCTCCTCTGTGAACCAGACATACTGGGAGTGATGTTGCTAAGCCAGTCCTGCTGTGGAGCTGTGTGTCCTTCCCAGATACTTCTCCCTTCATTATTTCCTTCCTGAGCTGTGTTCTGGGACCGGTAAAAAAGAAAGGAGTGGGAGGCAGAGATTGTGCAGGAGAACAAAAGCCCTTCAAATAACTCTTTTAGACACTTTTCACACTTTAATTGAATAAATTGTACAGAAAATCCTATGTCTGTGGTATACAACTCCCCAGGTGCTCTCAGCTACCATATCCACAGCTGCTTATATTCAAACTAGGTAATTTAATACACTTTTATCTGTATATATTGTACAGTGTCTTTTAAAATCAAATGGCTGTGAATTTTGACTTGGAACAAAGCAAACACCCTGTGAAGGGACACTGCCTCCCTCCTTGGATGCTGCTGTTCATCTCTGAGTATGTGAGCACTGATAAAAAAAGCCCTTTATGCTGATGTACAAACTCTGTTTTCAACCACTGCGTAATGTCACTAACATGACATCCATGCACAAAAAAATGTATGGCTCATGGCAGTTGGCAAATCAGCTCCTGCCTGGTGCTCCCCAAGGGGAGGGATTCATGCATGAGGCTGCCAAAAGAAGGGTCATGATTCAGTTTGGCAGGAGCATAGCCTGGACACATTTTCCTTTAATTGCTCCTTGTCATGTGAGATGCAGTCCTAGGTGACACTGTGGCTAGAGCAATACAGAAAATAAATGCTCACTATCTCATCCATGCCAGAATCTCTAAATGCTCTGTTTATTTTGCCAGTGATCGTTAAAGAAAAAATAATTAGCGTTTCATTTTCTCCCACCTTTTCCCCCCCCACACTTCTGAGTGATGCAGGAATCAACATAAAGGAATGGCAGTGCATTAAACCATTTTTCTGGCTGATCTCTAATCTTACAATCAAACTGCTCGTGCCTCACTTTGTAACTTCATCAGCACAGGGAAGAGAGGCTAAAGATATTTCCTAAGTGTCCCTGTAAATCCTGATGGCCAGGGATGTCCTACAGGTCCTTCACAGTGGGAAGTGCTGTAATTGTCAGCTCCACGTCCCTCCCCTGAAGAGCTGCTCTCTGGTGAAGGCAGGGAAAGAAATGTGAACAAGATTTTACAAATCTGGCATATGGTAGAGCAACTGCAGAGGCTGGAAGTGGCTCAGCAGCTACAAACTACAGGGAAGAACATAATTCTGAATGTAATGAGGCTCCTCCTGCACCGGGCACCCTGCACACCAGGTTGGGTTTATTGGAGGTGCAGTTTGAGAACTGGGGAGGAAGGAACTGCCTCTGCTCCAGAGTGAATGTGCTGGAGATGAGGAACATTACAGGGAGAGATGGAATGGTTTTTGTTGTATTAACATGACTGAGATACATTCCCATTGTGCCTGCAGGAGGCAATCCTATGGTTTGCATATTATTGCAGTCTTCTAACAGTCCCTGTACTGGGCTCAGGTCTCACAAAATGATACAAACTGACCATGCAGGACTGCAGAGATTCCACGGCCATCTCTGAACCCCTGGGTACAGGAGAGTCCTGTTTGATGTGTCCCCTGACACAGGGCTGAGCTCTGCCAGAGAAGCTCCAGCCCAGGGCAGAAAGCAGAGGGGACACTTCAGACAGAGCACGAGCAGTGACCCAAAAAGTCCTCCAGAAGAGCCAGACCACCCTGATCCAGCTGATCCTTTACAGGCACCAGGAGAAGGGTCTTTGTCTCACTTGTCCCCAGTAAGCTCCTTGTGCAATTATCATTAAGATTGTGTCAAGTGTTTGAAGGAGTCGGCCATTCAATTGTATGAAAGCAAAGGTTTAACCACAAAAGCTGCCAGGCACTCCCACAATTATCATTTATCAGCCAAACACAATGTCCTCGGGTTATGTATTCATCAAATGGATATTGATTTAAGCTTTGGGCATTTTACAAGATTAGAAATTATTACTTGTGATTTAAATAGTGTTTAGAGGACAGAAATCAAATATAAACTAGTGTGTTTATAAAATGACAGGCTTTTATAAGATTGCACAACAGAAATATTGTAGAACAGGAGCCTCTTTCCAATGCTTTGAAACTAAAGAACGGTCTCCATACACAATTAGCCAAGTATTAAAAATACAGTGGGCTCATTTTTCATGTCAAGGGTGCTCTTCCCTGTGACTCTGTTCAAAGTATTAGAGAATATCAGGTACTCTGAAAGTCTCTGGAATTAATGTGAGAACACAGAAACATGAAAGGCTTCTTCTCCTGCTTCTTCCTCTTTTGTTCTAACAGCCTCATTAGTCAGAAACACCTGAAAAATGACAAAACTCCTTTGGTTTTCATTTGAAATGCAGACAGCAGTGATGGGTTGGGTATCTGGAGCTGGTGGCTGGACACTCAGGAGAGGTGCTGGCAAATCATGAGGGAACTGATCAGCCCACACACATGGTCAGCAGCTCATGGTCTCACACAGAAATGCTGAGCTCCTTGGCACTGGCAAGCTCTGTCCAGGATGCAGATCTAAATAAATAAATAACCTGCTGAACTATGTCTGAAACAGCTTCATCACATCAAAGCAATCCTGCCCTGGAGGTGGAGCTGATGTTTGGGCAGAGCTCAGGGAGGACATTGCAGGTGCTGAGGATGCTGAGGATGGACCCACCCAGCACAGGGTGTCCCTGCCCCAAACATCACCCCAGCCTGGGCACGTTCCCTTCTGGAATTCCCTTCTTCCCAGCCCTTCTGGAAGCTCTATGTTTATATGCATAAAAACGATTATCATTTAATGTTTTCCCTTGGCTTTGTAGGCTTGGCCTGGCCAAGTGTGAGTTTGTTTACAGGTGAAAGGTGTTTTAAGTGGAGGGCATTTCTCACAGCAATTTGTCTGTGTCTAAAGAGCCCCGGGCAGGGGGTAGACATTTACTTAAAGAATCTTTAGACTACTTTAACCAGGCCTTTGGGACCTCCCTAGTGACCAGCCTATAACATGGCCTTCTGTAGCATTTCTCTGTGCTATTTCCTTTAATTGACTAACCTCAACTCTGGCTGTTCAAAATCACTTTAACCCAAACATGCCCCCGGTCTGAAGCGCCTAATGACCTTCCCCTGGCCCTAAACACATATGCTGAGACAATGCAAACATCATTTGGAAGATGAGTAAATTCAATAACCCAATTACCACTGCACCAAAATACCATTTATCAAAGCCTGGCCAAGCAGTTCAGATCTTTAGCTCTCTCTGTTTCGATGGCCCGGCATTTGGGTGAAAGTAACTAATCGATTTAGGAATGATTAAATAGAAATTTGTAACACTTGGCATTATTAAACCTTCAATCTTCATTACAACTGCTTAACAATTACATCATGGGCTGTGTAAAATACATTAACAGTAGCTGGAAACAATCTCCTCATAAATAAAGACAGCAAAGGTATTAGACTAGCATTCAATAGGAAGTCTAATAAAAATACATATATTGTGGCATTATTAGTAGGTTGTAAATTCTGAACTTTGGAGGCGCTTCAAGACTGAAAAATTTTAAAAGTCCAATGAGAATCCCCCAGCTGGTATCTAACATTGAACTCATTTATTTTAAAAGGTCTAATTTAGTGGCAGAGCCAGCAGCCTGAGGGCTAGAGCTGAACAACAGGTCACCCTCCATCCTCCTCCAAGAGGAGAACATTTCTTTAAGGCAGCCCAAATCCCAGGTTCTCTCATGGGCTCCACATTCTCATCCTTTGCCTGAAGTTCAGGGAATTTCTAGTTCCACCTGCTCCTTTAGATATGCAGGAGAAGGTCCCCTTTTCTTCTTTCAGTATCAAAACATTCAATATTTTATATAATTTTAAAGTTTAAAAAAATTTTTCAAAGTACTTTAAAATTCTTTTACTGAATTTTCCTACCATCTTTGTCAAAGCCTGACCTTTCTACAAACATCCAAACTGGGCAAACCATTCTAGTCATTTTGGAAGCTTCACTTATTGCTGAAAGAAATCACAGCATTTTTAAAAAATCACCCAGGCTAGCTATTACACAGATACATTTGGTCTGTGGATCACTAATCTAAAATATATGTTTATGTCCTAATGCTTGGATGCTAATACAGCAGATCTCACAGTGAAATATTTGCCTCATTGAAATGCAGTATTTACATTAACTTTTGTGTGTACTGAATTAGCCCTAGACCAGCTCCTTCCATAATCTGACAGATACATTATTCTAGTAAAATGTTTAGATTTAGAATATGTCCAAAGAGTGTTTAGAAAAAATATGGCATATTTTGAACAGTTTAAGTGAAGTTTGGTATGAACTGTCACTAAATGCATCTCAGTCATTAATGTGAAATACATAAAATACTTTTCCCAGGCAGAGCAATGTGTGTTCCATGGATGTCTAGTACACAACAGGGCTGTTATTAAACTTCCACAAATCTGATTTTGGGAAGTTCTGCTCCTCTTACCAGCCAGTTCTGATAATCAGCAGTGAAGTCACACATGTTAACTATAACAATATTAAACCATGGGTTGATTGTGGGCTGGGAACTGGGAAAGGTGTTTTATCTCAAGGCTACTGCTTCCATTTATCCCAGGTCAGCTGAAATTTGTTCCAGCTGAGTGAGCATCACTGTCCCATGGGAAGGAGCTGGGTGGGCCTGGATCAGGATCTGGGGAATCTCATTAAAATCCTACAGCAATCAGTATCTTTAAAACACAGCCAAGATGCTAAAAAATAAGGTATTAGCCTATTTCTCCAAATCAGCAGGCTTACAAGTCGTATTGAAGTAATGGGGGAGGAAGTTTGTTTTGTTTCTGGCTCTCATATCCCACAGTGATTCTCTAAAAACAGAGCTTGCCCTTAAAAGGCAAGGAAAGCTGATGACACTGCTCCAGAGGGATGGAGCACATTTCCACACCCACAGCTTTAAAAGCCAAGTCCCAAAGTGTCTGAAGTCAACAGAAGGATTTCTGCAGACTTCAAACGCCTTCACATCAAGCTCTGGGGAGCACACGTGTCCCGTGGGAACCTGAAGAAAGTATCAAAGAACTCGAAATTCAGATGCTTCCAGTTAAGTTTATTTTATGACCACACCACACTGCATCAGAGATTATCTCCGTGACTGATATAAAAGTAATTTGTGTAGGGCAGGGCTAACGTCACCAGTGCCCCAGCCCAGGCAGATCACGTCCCAGGGCTGGCATCTCAAACCCTGGTGTGACAGAGTCTGTTTTCATTATTTTTCAAAATAAGATCTTTACCAGAAAATGTAGAATATGCCTTAACTTTCGATAGCCTAATGAGGTGTATTTGCATTAACTCCTCAGGCTTGAATACAAATTTAGGATTCTGTTGGTGGTCTGAACTAATTCCCACATCACTGTCTGCAGTCCAGAGGTTTTGAATCCTGTTGATGCAAACAGGTATTTCTAGGCTAATTATCTAAGACTGATCCTGTATTCCATGTACAAATAAATTATTTAGGTCATACACCTGTGCTTTGCATCCACCTTCGTACACAAGGCTTGTATCTGAAGATCTGAATCTTTATTTTGACCAAAATATTTAGCAGATGTTATAAATCTGAGAATATCACAGCATCAGTAATTCAGGCATTGAAAACAGGCAGTGAGGAGCAGACAGCTCCTTTTAAATGAAGATTGCAAAGGTACTGCAGCCAGGACTGAAGAATTAGAGCTGAGCCCAGTCCCAAAGCCTGTGACAATGTGTGTTATTTAACCTCTGCCTGAAGGTTCTCTAACACCAAGTCATGTCTACTCGGACTTTCCTTCAAGTCCCAGGATGTGTGAAGCTTGGACAGACAGCTGAGCTTGGTTAGGAGTGACAATGACTGGGCATCTTTTCAAATGTTTAACTTTGCTGAGCTTTGTTTAGCTTTTGCAGACAGTTTTAAGAGCCGCTACTGACGCACATCCCGCCAAGCTCTGCGCTGGGAGAGCTGCGGGGTAATGGGCAGCAGATGGGGGAAATCCTGCAGCAAGCATGGCCAGGGTGTTATCAGCTCACAGGACACGCTCCTTCCTGCCTCCTTGCAAGAAAGACACTTTGAAATGGTTCCTAGAACAGCCACATATCCCTCATGGTATGGCTGTAAGGACCAACTGCCCCAGGGTTAACACCGCAGTCTTGGGGATGCTGGGAACAGCCAGAGCTCAAACACAGTAAAATGTTTGAGATCAGCTCTCTACACTTCCCCCTGGTAGTTCTTCTGTTTTTGTTTATTTACAGAGAAATAAAGAGTATAATGGGGAACAGTAAAGCTAATCGAAAACATTTCAGCTGGGTGTGTTTGAGTTGGCAGCACAATAATAACTGCAATAATCTCACAACAGCACTGGGTGTCTCACAGAACGAATCCAGCCTTCACTCATAAATGTCCAAGTGTTTATGGAGGAGGATAAATCCATTCCCTGAGTTCACCAGCTGCTACTGAGAGACTTATCAGCACCGTGTCTGAGATTTTCTGTGGGCGTTGCTGGGGAGCTGTGCCTCGTCAGACACCCAAATCATCCAGGCGTGGTGCTGGCTGCAAACACCACCCAAGTGTCACCTGAATACCTGACACTGCTCCTGTTTGGTGAAAAACTGCACAGCCACTGGTGTCAGCCTGCTGTCTGGGAGATGCTGGCACAGATATCCTGATTATGTTGTCATTAAGTGTCATCTCTGTGCTGAGCCTGCTCTGTACTGCTGTGATCCTCTGGATTGAGAGGGATGTTTGAGGATACAGCAGGTGGTAGATGAGGAGACCCACTGCCATGGGATACCCCAATCAGTTCAACAGTCAAATTAACAAACTGATAAGAACAGGGAAGAATTAATGGCTTTTCCTTGAATTTCAGCCTCTCCTGTTTCTCCCTCCTGAATGTGTAAGGTTGGCTCTCTAAAGCAACCACAGAGAAAAGGGCATCAATCTCGATGTCCATTTCGTTCATTTGCTAGAGCCTAAATACCGATTTTTATCACAGAACATATAGCTCAAACGCACTCTTTAATTCATGCTTAAAGTTCTGAGGACTTCATCTAAAGTTGTAGCTAAATGAAGAAAATCCCAGAGTAACCAGGTGATTTTTTTAAGAGCAATTTCAGTTCTCAAATGTAATTTTTGTGTTGGTATCTTTGGCATTCTCAAACAAACTCAGATTTCTAAAGCTGAATTACAACCTATGAAAAATGCAATTACTGATGAGGTAACTCCATACTTGTATTGGTGCAAATGATACCATTCCAACACAATAATCAAATGAGTTTCTCATAAACTCTCCTGTAATCCAATAAAGTAACAGCCTTTGTTATAAAACCTTTATCAATCTCAATCTGTAATATTTACATACATATCACAGGGCATGAAAGGGACCTGGAACAACTGACAAGCAAACTGAGATAAATGACAAATAACCATCATTATGGCAAAAAAAAGCAAAAGGCAGCATTATGTAGAAACTTTATCAAGTAATTAATGATCTATCTGGGAATAATTATATGTGACTCACCACTCCCATTTTCATAAGTGAATTTAAAAGCTATTAAATATCCCCTCAACAATAACCAGCATGTGAGACACAGCTTTGCCTCTTTTGTCCACAAAATCTTATCTTAATCAGAGAATATGGAAGGTCTTGAGGAAGAGCAGGGGGGGTGGATCCAGCAGTCAGGTAGTGAGGGGTGTGTGTGCTTGTAAGGACAAGCTGGAGAAGGGATGGAGATAAAAACCCTGGGTGTTATCAGTGGGATGTTACCCACAGAGTGATGTAGGGATGAACTCGTGGGCTGCATCTTTTGATAGCTGGTACTGGATGGGCCCAGTGAAAGCCTGTCACAAACACTGTGGCATTTCTGGAGTGCAAAGCCAGGCTGGGAACAGGATGTTCCCTGGTCAGGGACCCCAGAGAGCAGAAAGCTCTGAGGGGGATTTAAGTGCAGAAGATGTTTCATGCTCCCCTAATGTCTCAGTGTCACACTGTGATGCTTCTTGTTAGGGGAATAAACACAAGTGATGATGGTGTGGCCATGAGGACCTAAACTGGGCTGAATCAAACCCAAGCTCAGCAGGAGAGATACAAAATGCATTTTCAGCCCTTTTCCTATGCAAAGGTTAAGGTGTTACTCAAGGCTGTGGACAGTGTGGGTTTGAGGACAGCACTGCACAGAGGTTTCTTACTGAGTACCCTAAAGACTCTGAGATTATTATGAAAGTTATTTGCTGCACTATTTTAAAAATAAAGCAATTAAACTACTTTTCTTGCTGTCATGGGCATAGGGCTGGAGGAGCCTCCCCACCAGACTGAACTGCTCGGGGTGGGTGACTCGAGCAAGGAACATTCTGCTTTTGCAGCTTGGCTTAGGTAGAAGGGAGGTGCTGAAATGCTTGGAGTGGTGATAGCTTTGTGTAAAAAGATAATTTAGGGCTCTGGGGATTTTTAAATGGAACTAAAAAAATGAACCATTTCTACTGGACCAAATTTTGTACCAAGTCCTGTATAAGTTCTACTTCTTCTCCATGTTTTAGGATGAGATTATTTGGCCTTTATTTTAAGATTTTATCCCATTTATCTACCTAGACTGCAACCTTTCTGGGCAAGGTCTGTGTTGATAAAGGTATGCATGAAAAAGTCCGTGCAAAGAATGCAGCAGAACTCACATGCACAGACACCAAAGTTTTCTTCCTCATCAAACAAAACTCCTTCTTACAGTATGCAGATGTTTCAGTTCATGATTACAGCTGGGTTTTCTCCTAAAGCTAAAATTTGCTTAAAAATTGTACAGAAATTTCACTTATTGCATTTCACATACAAGCTAAATATCCCAGGAAAAAAAAAATCATCAAAACATCAGCAACCTTTAAATCCTATTTCAAAAGACACAGTCTTTGCCATTAAATCTTTTTCTTTTCACCAACAAAACGATATTATGCAAACTTAGTAAGTGTATGAGATAGTTTATTGTCATTATTGGTGTTCTGTATGAGTGCTAACGACCTTGCATAAAGCAGACATAAATTATTTTCACATATCATCCCTCGAGTAGCTTTATGGAAATGCACAGAGAGATTGTGTACCGAGCTCTTCAATTAAATGCCAGAGAAAAAGTGACTTTGGTATGGTTTTGCCATTTGATTTCATGGGATGATCCCATTCCCCAAAGTGACAGTAACCTACTTTTATGCTAAAGGGCAGTGGTTTGAAGGCCCATATCAAAAATCTGTGCCTGTTGTAGCTAGCATTTAATTTCAACTCAATTAAATTGAAATCTGACTGGGAAGACACATATTTAAAATATCCAAATGCAAGAATTCAAGGGCAATATTTTCATCTGAAAGGAAGAAAAATGAACACTTCTTGTGCAAAATTTTCAAATGTGTATCAAACCACAGGCCATGTTCATGTTGGACTTTTCACAGCACACAGGATGTGTATGAGATATGCAGGAAATAGATGTTTAAAAATGTGAGTTGGCTTGATGTGGACAAACTGCCAGGAATGTGGTGCACACACACACCTACTCAGTTTTGTAGTTATTCCCAAGGCAATGCACATAAGGAGGGAAAGACAGTTTTATCCAGGCAGTCTGTATGCTAGAATTAAAATAGATATATCTGTAAACGTGTCTGTTTGTGGAGGGATCAGGTTTTGCTGCAACTTTTGGATCCAGATGTGAATTTTGGAGCTGGAGCATTCCCAGCTGCCATCCTGGCTTTGGCCATTTGCTGTCCTCTCACTTGAGTGCTTGATTTAGAACTGGCTTCAGCACACACCTGATGTTTCCAGGGAAGCCTTCTGGAGCTAACCTGCTGTGCTTAAAGGATTCTCAAAGAGCTCCATGAAATGCAACACAATGGAGGAACATGTGTGTATCCTGTTTGTGTAACTTCAGCTTCCCCAGGTGCTCCTGGACTTAATACTCCCATCTTCAGCAGTTTTTCTCAAAAAAAAGAAAAAACAAAACAAAAACCCCAACCCCCCCCCCCCCCAAAACCCCCAAACCAAACCCCTCCAGATATTCTACACTGAGTAATAAATATGCAACTACTTGATATATATTACTTCATTTTTTTATATCTCAGGATCAATATAAAACATGACAAAATAGGTGCATTTTTGGTTTGCAACAGATTTTTTTCTGTGCACTAGGCAACATACCCTGACACCTACTCACAGGAAAGTTGGTTTTCCTTAAAGAACTCCTCTATTGTCCTCTCAGTTTGAAGGAGAGCAGCCTTCTTCTGGGAAATAACACCTGAGCTGACAAAAAGGATTGTGCAAGCAGCTTGTGAGCTGCACTAGCTCAAGCTGCTGCTTGTGACAACATGGAAATAAAGCCAGTGCTCCTCTTGGCCTGGGACTTGGTGCATGGATGGGCTCCAAGCAGGGCAGCACTTCCTTCCAGCCCCATTTCCCAGAGACAGGAGAGCTCCAGAAGACAGGCACACCGTGTGGGGTTTGCAGCAATTCCCCAATCCTGCCAACCTTGGCCAAGGTTCCCACTTCAGCCTGACACAATGGCTCACTGTGCTCCCTGTGCCAGCCAAGAAATGCACACTGAATTGCATCATAAGGAAAATAAAACTGCGATTATTTAATTTGACATCGATTTCTCCTGAATTCGTGCTTTAGCAATTTCTCAGTGCAGTGACTGAGCACCTCCTCCAAGCCTGGGCTTTTTCTGTGTGTGAGGAATAAAATCACAGCCTTGGAAGAGTTTCTTGTTGCCCAGCACACAGGGAAAATGTGGGGAATTGTTATCTTTGGCCTCCGTATGACGCTATGAAAGTGATGCATATAAAATACGTGTTGACAGAAAGCTGAAGTGCCCTGCTCTTTTCTTTTTGATCATCTCCACTTTAAATAGCTTCAACTCTGTGTAATTCTTCCTTTCCATCTAATTTGCGGGTTGAAGAAGTGAAAACAACTGTTTCCAAAGATAAACTCAAGGAATTAAAATTAAATTGTTCTTTAGTTCCTTGCTCCTATGATGGTAAATTAATTCATAAATGGAAATATTAATACTTATGATGAAAATACATCCTATAATTGCCCTGCTTAATAGATAAAGAGCCATAAGAAAGACAAAGCAAAAAAATGAATTAAAGAAAATTAGTGTTTTCATTTTGGGGACGAAGTTTTGAGTTGCAAATGAAGATAAGAAAATGAACCACATTTCCTGTTTATGTTACCGAGATTCTCATTAAGGTGTCTCCTCTTTGACCTATGTTGTTATGAGAAAGGAGCTAAGGCAAGCAAGCTTATCCTAATGAGAGGCAAGAATATCCCTGCTTTTTCACAATTAGAATAAATGTACTGGGGAGCCAGATGGGGCCTTTAAAATTTTCCACAATTATATGCCTACTGCAGATAATGGCAAAGACCTCACTGGCTGTGTTAAGGCAACACTTAAATGAACAGATTAGCAAATTTTTGGTTTTTAGCTTCGTTTCTCCTCCTTTCCTTGTGTTTTGATGTTTGGTGAGTTCTGGGGAAGAGAGAAGAGGGGGGAAAGAGGTGATTTACTGGAATGTTTTCATTTCAAATGATAAATTTCATACAGCATAACCAGAAAGAGTTTTTTACTCGATAAAAGGCGAATGAATGAATGAATTACCAAAAAAAGAGGCAAGCCTATGGTGGCTTTCACAAGCATCAAATAGTTCTGTCATTTTTATCCAACTAAAACACCAGTGTCCTTGATACTTCCACAACCTTCAGTGTTGCTTCTCTGCTCATAATCCCCGTTTTCCTCCCGTGTCCCATGTCCCTGGCTCTGCCACAGCAGCTCCTCCAAACCCCATCATTCCTGGGTTTCACATCTTTCTCTGTACTGAGAGCCTTCTGCCTGCCTGTGGTTCTGTATTTCTGCTTCTTGCTGATTTAAGAATACCCTTTTTTTCTTCAGAATGCCCTTTTCCTGGGTTGGCTTAGTTGTGATGTTTCTAAATATTCTGGGACAGAGTGACTACAGGAGTCAGAGATGTGCTCAAATAGACTGTTGTGGTTCAGTGGCTTCAGAGGGACCTGTGCACGAGATATTGGTAATCTCCAAAAATCAGGAAACTGGATGTTACCAATGAAGTGAACAGAGAGACTGACCGAGCATAATTTCATTGTGCTGTTTAGTGTAGTTCAAACATTTATCTCCAAACCCTCCACCAACCCTTTTCTTAGAAAGCCCCTGGCAAGAACAGGGGTGAATTTGAGTGAGTTTGGATGACCATGAGGAGGAGAAAACTCCACACAGAGACTCTGTCTCAATACAAGTACAGTGGAAGGTAGTGAAAAGCTGCCTCAAAATTTAAACCCAGTTGTGCTTCACTTGATTTAAATGTGAAGATAATCAGGAAGCAGATAACCAATACCCTCCTTAAACCTCCCTGCAGTATCTGGACCACGAGTTTATTTAACTGCACTGACTGCTGAAAACAGTCATTCAGAAAAGAGTATTTTGGCACCATAAACAAAGTCCAATTATTTCATCTTTACCGTGGCACTCAACAAAATTACCAATAAATAAAACAACTGGCAAGGCTTTAAGATCCATGAGAGTATCCAGCAGGGCGACAAACAAAACAATCGAGTTACAACTGTTATAAAGTGGGTAATAGACACAGTGGGCCCAATTTTCCCAACTTTACAATAATTTGAAAAGCCCTGCAGAGCTCTTTTCACTTGTTCATCTTACTTCCTTCACTGGGGCTCATAATTAATTTAAACCGTGCAATTCACGAACAGTTGTTCCATTGTATTGTCAACTTGGTGGAGTCTTAAAATTGTAGGAGCACTTATTGGAAACAATGATGGAAAAACTGGAATTGCAGTTGCATCTACCTTGGCCCCTTGCACTGAATTAGCATTGCTCCAGGTCTGTCTGCCCTGCACCCAGGGCATTGAACAATTGCTGGGTCAGTTTTCCACCAGCATTTTTTTACTCCTGGGGCAGGAGCTGCTGGATGAGCACAGAGCCCAGCTGGAGCTCAGCCTGTGTGACCCTCAGGATGGTAAATCAGCTCACAGAAATCACCTTCTTGGCAAACTGCCCGTGTGAGTGCACCCCTGTACCAACCAAATTCTGGCCAAAAATGGCATGAGAGCACGCTGGCTTTCCATGAAGTTCTGCAAAGAAACGATCACAAAGGATCACAGAATGTCCTGAATTGAAGGGATCCTAAAGATTTTTCAGTTTCAACTCCTCTGCTATGGACAGGGACACTTTCCACTATCCCAGGTTGCTTCAAACCCTGTCCAACCTGGCCTTGGATACTTCCAGGGATGAGGCAGCCACAGCTTCTCCAGGTAACCTGTGTCAGCACCTCATCACCCTCACAACAAGGGATTTTTCCCTAAAATCTAATCTAACCCTGCCCTCTGTCAGTGGGAAACCATTCCCCATGTCCTGTTACTCCAGGCCCTTGTCCATAGTCTCTCTCCATGTTTCTTGCAGGCTTCCTTCAGGCACTGGAAGAGACAATTGGGTCACCCCAAAGCTCCTCCAGGCTGAATAAAACTGATACAGCCATCGCCCCTCTTGCCTGCACCCTGTCCTGTGACACAGATTGTGTGCACCCAAAATTAGCACAGAAATAGGTTTTTTCCTTCTCCTGCAATGGGTGCACTCAACACAGTTTCCTGTGGTGGGCCTGAATGTGGAGAAGATCTGTTTGCACCAAGTCCACAGCACTCGCTCAACAAACGTCTAAACTTCCAAAGGCTGGGTGTGATCTCAGGGCGATTGGAGATGCCAAGATTGCAGCCTGGCATGGCCCTGAGCAGTGCAGGCTGCCAGCCCCTCCCAGGACAGGGAGACTGGGCTGGATGGCAGCTTACAGACAGCAGCTTATTGACAGTCAGCTGATGAATGGTAACTCATTAAGCCGTGGGAATATTATTGCTTGCAATGCTCTGTCCATACAGGTAATCAATTTTCTAAGTGAATGAAACTGCATTAGGGTCACTTTAATTTCCAATGAGAATGTCGACACAAGCACTTAGTGAAGTTTGACTAATCTATTTAAAACAAACTTAGATTTGTTTCTCTCAGTAGCTGTATCCTTGGACAGGATCAAGGCAGCTACTTCAGGATTAACATGCCAAGGAATTCTGCCACTTCTTATTTCTCAAAGTGTATTTCACCTCAACATCTTCCAGATACAGCTTCAAGCACCTGCCCTTCAAGCTGATATTGAAGATTTATTTCAAATCCAAAGAGACAGCAGACTTACTTTGTCTTCATGGTAAATGCTTTACTTTTTCATTATAGGGCTAGATGGAAGCAACAATAAAGTGAAATTTAAAAAAAAAATAAAAATAAGAAGGTTTGATAAAGACCAACAGTTGTCATATCAAGTAATCCACAGGAAACGTGGGAAAAGTAAAGCATTAGCACAGTGTGCCACACAGAAGAAATCTCACACTGAGCCCAGAGAATTGAAAAGACACCCTCATCCCCTTGAAGCTGATGGGAATGTTGCCACTGGAGTGGAGACGGGTTTACACCCACACTGTCTAAGGGGAATGCTTTGCTGCTGAAGCACACCATGGCAGCCACCCCAGAAAAACAGCAGCCTGCTGCACCACGACAGATGCTGACTCAGTCCAAAACCTGTTCTTAGCTCAGTGACTGAGTTTTTGGCATGGCTTTGTACCTGCTCTTGTTTTATTTGCTACAGCCTTATGTGGGGATGGCACAAAGCTCCGAGAAAGAATCTTCTAACAAACATGAAATGGAGATGACAGGATCCCAGAATAGCCAGGACAGTGAACATTGAAGTGGAAGGACGAGAGGACTAGACACAAATGATAAAGGAAATCAAGATTTATTTCCTGCCCTGAATATTCAGACCAAAATCAAATGATTAAACTTTACTTCATCCCACGAAAAAATAAAATTTTTGAAATGCATCTCCTATGTTCAAAACATTTTGTATACAAAAATAATAATTTTTCTTCATTTAGTTCCTTTCTATGGAAGCAATTTTGCCACTGCCCTGGATGTTCTGGTAGGCAGATAAAAATCCCTTTATTATACTGACTGTTAAGGGAGCCTCAAAACATGATGTGGCCACTGTCTTATTTCTGATTTATGCCTCAAGTTACCTGTCCTGTTGGTTTAACATGGATTTGTCTAACAAAAGTGTCAGATTATTTTAACTACTAACCAGCCTTCAAGGAATAATTACAGCAACAAAAGAAGCAATCACCTGAGCACAACTGAGTATCTCTTATCTCTTACTGGTCACCCCAACTGCCCAAATAAACCACAGCAAAGTCCCTGATTTGTTCTGAGCACTGATGGTTCACTCACAATAAAGCCTTTGACCCCCAACAACAGACTTGGTGCACCACAGTGAAGAATTCTTCATGCTTGTTCAAGAAATTCATGTACCCATGAATAGCTGAGTACAAAAAGCTCAGAGTTTTGAAGTGATTCTCTGCCAGGTACAGACTTTCTGCAATCCAAGAGGGCACTGGACTGCAAGGACTCGAGCCCTGTGCACAGGAAGGGTTTTCCTGGGAGGAATTCCTTTGCAAAGGAGCTGCAGTATGGAAGTCTGGGGAGTGCCCTTCCCCTGCTTTTCCCCAGAGCTGTCTCCATGGAATCCACTTCAGCAGCCTTGTCATGGCTCAATGGGAGCCAGGCCACGAGGTGAAGGATGGTGAAGCTCTTCTGTCCAGTGGGATTGTCAGCCATGGACAAAGAGTATTCAAATGATCTCATTAGCCAACAATCCTACTTCCAAAGATCCTTTCAGATGCCCAGGAAAGACAATTCCTGTTAGCCTGGCATAATTTCCATCTGATATTTTCTTCTTAAAAAGAACTGTGCACAGTTGGCTGCAAGCTTTCCATGCTTATCTGGGAGTAAATAAATTTGGGGCTCAGCAATGTTTTTACTTCTATTAATGTTTTTTTTTTTATTATTATTACTCACATGAGAAAAGATACCTAATTCTAGAAAATAGCTGCCATATATTTCATACTGTGCAGGAAATCAGCTTGCACCTAACCCAACACAGGCATGAGAGGGAGTCAGATATTATGGAAGAGAAAAAAAAAATTGCTTTTAAAGTATTCCATCTCCATTCCCTTCTTGCTGTTTTGGATGCTGAAGAGCCATCCATCTCTGCATGTCTACAGCCAGAGCTCATCCCTTTCCCAGAGAAGCCAATGCCATTGATTAGGAGGAGAACTGCCTAGTTAGCCACCTATCCATTCTGGAGAAGGGAGAGACCTGCCCATGTGTTACAGCCTAATCTCCAGTGTTACAAACAGGCCCTGCTTTGCCTGGAATTAATGGTTACAGACACATCGATCCCATGGCAGAAAGGTCACACCCCCCAAAGCCAGACACATAAAAGAGAAAAATGGAGATGGAAAGCCTTCACTCTTCCAAGTGAGTGTTCTGGCTGCTGAGCATCTCTCTGAATTTCTGTCTGCATCCAGGCCTGGCATGGGGAGCTCAGATCTGCAATATCTCAGTTCACAACAGATTATCCTGCAACATCCCAACCTTTACAAGGCTCACTGTGATTACAACAAAGCCATGTTTTAATCACAAAGAATGTCACCTTCATGTTAAAACCATCCAGGCAGTTTTCAGTGGATGTGGTTCAGCAGGGTCCTCTGAGGCTGAAGTGTGCCCGTGGTATTATCATTGTTTTATACTGAATGAAGAGAGAAACTAATTCACTGTCCTTTTGTACTGGGGATAGAATAATGCATGTGATTTTCCACTTTGAAAAGATATTTAATAATCCCATTTAATGTTGAGTTAAACATTTCATTGTTTGCCATGACTAATCCACAGATTTGAAGGGAAAATTCCACTTTAAAGTGTAATGGAGCTTCCCTGCTCCTTCACTTTTGAATTAGTACTAACGCAATTTTAAAAATAAGTACCAATTTGTGGAGATATTTTGCAGCACGTGTCCTAACACACTTATCCTAAGTGCAGTTAAATAGAGGGTGCTTTGGATAACAAATGCAAATTCGGTCAGACTGGTAAAACCAGTGCAATCTTCACACAGAGAAACCTTCTAATTAAATGAATAAACTTATTCTGAAAGATGTTCAATGAAGGATGCAGAATAGGATTATTCTACTCCATCAAGCACCCTTTTGATGTTTAATGAAACTACAACACCAGGTAAATTATGGGTTTGTGTTCACTGCACAATTTTTAATGAGATTATAAAGTAAAATCCAATATATTACAAGTGGGTTAAATATATTTTTATATCTCTGTCTGGAGAGGCAACCTCCAGAACGATCATTTAGAAATATGCAGCTGACTACTGGAAAATATTGAAAGAAACACACTGTTATAAAAACACAGAAACCACAGAACTATTTTCAATCTGTCATGGCCAGTGAATACAGCATAAAAATATGTAAATATTTATGGGTGCACAGTAATGACCTATAATAACAAATTCCATTACAGTATTTTTAAAGAAATACAACTGCCGTAGCCACTTTTCATATTTCCATATTTATTTTTTTTTTTTTAGAAACACTGTAGGTGTCAGGATTAAGGGGAAAGAGGCACTGAAGCATCAGGGGCCATGTGCCACGCTGCACTGGGTTACAGCCCTGTTAACATTTCTAAGGAAATGAGCCTTATTATTCAAATACTTCAATTATATGAGCTCTCTGCCAATGTGAAGCAATTGAAAATGTCACACCTCAGCGAAGGAGGGTGATACTGGTACCAAATGGTTTCTGTGTAACCAGCCCTGCTGCTTGGTGACAGCAGCGATCAAGCTCCCTGTGACTTCCAGGGGCACAGAGTCAGGCTGTGGCAGCTCCCACCTGGAATAACCCACGGCACCAAGCCAAGGATGCTCTGCTGTGTCTCACCTGTGTCACCAGAGCAGCTCCCAAGGCCACCCAAACCCACCGAGCTTCCCTTGAGAGGTTTGCTACGATCTCCCGAGCAAAAGTTACACTGGCCTAAGTGGCTCAGCACCCAGCCTAGCTCTGAACCAAACAGGAACATTTCAGCAGCTCTGATTCTGCCCAGAGGAGGAGCCCAGCCCAGGCACTGTGTGTGGGAGCAGGACCCACTGCTCTGGCACCTCCTGCAAGCCAGGCACTCTGCCTGCAAGACAAAGCCTTTAAATCCTGGCCAAATGGCTAAATCACTCCTCCTCCACCTGTCAGTGCTCGCTTTTGTGGAGAGACAACTTGTCTGGGGAAGGCTGGATGCACATCTCAGCAGTCTGAACTGGACACAAACGAATTGGAAACTTCAGTGCAGATGAACTGCTGTCACCCCTGCTCTGCCAGCCGGGCAGCTCTGCACCAGCAATCAAAGGAGGGAGGCTGAAAAAGAAGGATTTGAACATCACAGAATTCATCTTGCAGTTTCTCCTGAGATTATGGTGTTTCATGGCTCCAAGGTGTCACAGATTCCTGGGAGTTGTGACTGGAGACAGACAATCAGACATTTTCAGGCACAGATTTGTGAAATTTGGAGAAAATATGAGTTCACTTTCTTCTAAATCCTCCATAGTTAAAACCAGTATTTGTCTGATAGCCAGGTGACATAAATTGAGTTCCTCTATTCAGCAGTTACAATTTTGATGAAGCTTTCTCTTTTACTCAGAGACTTTGAGTCAGTAACACCAGTTCCAATGCTAAAACCATCTTCATACAATAAAACTTGTACCTCAGGGAAAAGAATAGAACTCTTTTTCACCAAATCAACAGGAAAAACATGATTACCAGGCTTGGAAATAATGGGAAAGAATATTCTTTTTTCTAAAAATAACCAGGTTATACTTCAGGCTCACTCACTGCTCACCCTGTGGACCTGCTGCTGTCTCTGAAGAAGGAGACCCTGCACAGAACAGGTCTTGAGCCTTAGCTCATGTAAAGTACTATTGGACAAAGGAACATGAAAAACTGGAATAACGTCAGAAAACACAAAACTGCAAGTAATTTTAATTTTAATAACGAAATGGAAGCCCCTCACTTTGACTCCTTGTTCAGAACTGACTCAAACTTGGTGAGTTTTTGTGGGCTTCGATTGAGGCATTAACACCTGAGGCATTCAACCTGAAGAGGATGAGATTGAGAAGGTGCTCAGTGTTTTGTTGGCAGGGCTGGACTGACACACACACAGACACACACACAGAAACACAGACACACAGACAGACACACAGACACACAGACACACACAGACACACACAGACACACAGACAGACACACAGACACACACAGACAGACACACAGACACACAGACACACACACACAGACACACAGACACACAAACACACAGACAGACACAGACACACACACAGACACACAGACACACAGACACACACACTTCTGCAGGTCTGGTGACACCTTTGGCTCTCTCTGTCACCCTCAGCTGTGGCTGTGTGTCCATGCCAGCAGAGAGCAGGGAGTGTGTCCATCCCTCACTCCTGTCTTTCCCAATCCCCTCACCAGTTCAGCTCACTGAACTGGGCCATTCCAAGTGCTGGCACACGTCCCACGGTGTCACCCTCTCCAGAGGATGCTGATGCTGGCAGGCTCAGAGGCATTAGGTGAACAGCTGGAGGTGCTCATGGCTTAGGCCACCCCAGCTAAACCTGCCAAACCTCATCAGTCAGAGCTCACAGTTCACACATTCAGCTCCAGTGTGGAACCTGAGGATCACCAAATTGCTACTTTAAATACAATGCACCAGCCTGGATGAGATCGATTAAAGAAGAATGCAAGTAACCACCGGAACATCTGAGTGCTTCAATAAAAACCACACTGTTAACACGATTTAGAGAAAATACAGGATGCCTAAACTTTGCACGTAATTTAATAATAGTCTTCAGGATAAAGAAAAAGAAAAAAAGATGTTATCTGCTCTCTTGATAAATGCTTCAAACTCACAGATATCTGATCTTCATCTGGTTTAACTCAGAGTGACTTCACTTAAAGTCAGAGGAGCCACAAAAGTCAACAGCAGATGAAGAGCTGGCCCTAGTTTGTTATTCACTAATCTTCAGGGAAATAGTAAGATTATGGACAGAATACTTTCTTTCTCCAAGATAAGGAAATATAATATCCCTAGAATACCTCTTATCTACCCTCCAATTCAATCTGGAAAGTCTTTTCTCTTTCCCAAGCTTTCTGTCGAATTTCTGTTCCACAAGCACAGCCCTTCCAAGTTTGTTGGCATTTTTAATGTGTTAAAGCTGTCGCTCCACTTTTGGCCACAGCTCTTTCTTTTCTTGAGTCCTCTCAAAAAATTAAAAACCTGTTCTTTTCCTGCTCCTTCCACCCTTCAGAGAAGCTTCTTCCGTTTTTTGTGGACGGAAATACTTGCTCCAGTTACAATCCCCTTGAGGCTCTCTCTGTGTTCCAGGTCCTGACCTCCTCAGTGCAGTGTGTGGGACAGGGCAAACCCGTGTGTGTGAGCTGAGATCTCAGCATTGTTTGCTCCGTGGCAATTCTCATCACCATCACACCTCATCTGTGGTGTGAAAGCAAATTCCAGATAGACTCAGGAGCTGAGCGTGTCCTTCCCATGTTCCTGGGGCTGTGGTGCCATCTAGTGAGTCAGTTGCAATACTCGGTGTGTCCACTTTTGCACAAAAACCAACATTTATTTTTAAATGTGACACTAAATAAATATACTGTTGTCCTCGGGCAAAATTCCATAAACAGAGTAATCAAATCAAATCAATTTTCCCCAAACACTGCCCTGAAGCATTGCATTCCTAAGGCACATGATTTAACATTCCACTGGAAGTATAAAACTCGAATCTTTGATAAAGCCATCCCAAGCAGAAACAAAGGTGCTTTAGTTAGTGGTACCCAGCTTGTAGACTAAACACATCACTTGTATAATCGGTCTTAAAAAGCTGTTTACATTATTTGCCACACTGCCAAAGGGATGTGTGAGGGGCTGTTATCTGCCTCCAGTATTTTCTTGAAATCTGAAGTCCTGCAGAGCTTCTTTGTAGCAGATGCTCAAAACCACCAAGAAAAGTGGCTCAGTTTGAAGCAAATTGCTTCAAATTGGAAATTTTCCATTTAACCCTTCCTCTACCTCCAGGTGGGACACAGGATTTCTTTCTTTAGGTCTTCACCTCCTTCAGGTGAGCTCACTCTGAGCCACAACGGGGGCCCGTGGAGGGGACCCCAAGACACCCCCATGAGAGCCCCAAAGAGTTTTTAATGTTTTTAATGCTTTTAATGTTATCCTGCAGCCCCTGACCATTGCTCCCAGCCTGGCTGCTCCATGTCCAGACCCCACAGAAATGAAAAAACAGAGTCCACAGAGTCAGTGAAATCACACAGAGCTCCATCCTTGTGTCATCTTTGTCTTAAAACTCCCATAAAAAATACCACAAGATCAAAAGCGATTTCTTTTGTCTTATGTGTTTCCATCTCACCTCTACTATTGCTGCTCTTTATGATGCTGTAAAAACCAGCCCAGACCCACAAACCAGCTCTCCTGTGTGATGGCTGTGACAGCTTCCACCCAAGAGATTGCAAATCCCAAATCTGATCCGAAATCAGTTAAGGAACATCTTCTCACCCATCTCCGAGGGGTCTGGAGCAGGCCTAACACCAAAAATGTTGTCTATTAAGTTAAATTCTGTTTTGGATGACATTTTGAAACTGTTGGCATAGTTCATATTTCAGTTTCCATTGTTTTCAAACAGATGAACTTAATATTTTACAATAGTTTTATGTAGGGATTGGAAATCTGATCTAAATTATTCCAACTGCTGCTTTACTTCATTGAAGGAAATTGGTATTAAATTGTTGGATGTATTTATGTGTCCACCTTTGTTAGTACTTTAGTCTGTCTGAAGTACCTGCAATCTCCAATACTTCATTCTCACCATTAATTAAAACTTTTCCAAGCTTAACACACCCAGGAAGGAGGATTGGGGAGCAAGTGTTGTGTAACAGATGAACTCATATAAAATCTAAATGTGATTTAATTAGTTGATAATGGATCATTAATTACAAAACTAGTGAAATGAAACACATTGTTGTGGAAACACATAATGGAACTATTGAGAAAGAATAGATTTGTTTTTACTGAGTACTTGTCTGCTAAGAAAACCACCTGTGCAAATAACCAGCTCAAATCAGATGACAAGCAGATTTTTTATTGCCCAAGAAAGATTTGGGTTTCCATGACAACGCACCCAGGTCAAAACAGCAAATTATATATTTTTCTGCAATAAACATCTCATTTACTCTAAAAGGTTTAATGTCCAGGTTTATAATGTGTCTAAAATATATTTATTAGCCAGCAATTATTTAATACAGCAGCTTCTGCCCAGAAATGGCTGTCCAGTGACTGGGGATTCAGCTCCAAGTGTATGGGATCTATCCTAAGCCTTCTGGCATTTTAAACAAATGCTGTAATGCTGTTTGGCTCATAGTAACCTACTGTGAGCTCTGGGGAAAGCTAAGCAAACAGTTTAAATGTTACACAAAAATTTTTATTTAATTGAATTCAAGCATTTATGAAATTATATTAAATTAGGTCATATTCATAGGTTATCCAGTATTTAACATTTTCACCAGTAATTGCCTATCCATTTAATTTAAAATTTAATGACATTATTTAAGAAAAAGGTTTTCTTGATCTGAGGGCAAATATGTTATATTTATAGGCCCTTTCTCAGACGGAGAATGGAAAGTACAAATGTGTTACTCATTAAGGCCACGTTGTTACGTGGCTGCAGGACTGAATCACGGCTTCCCCAGGGCGCCTGCACCAAAAACTGCTGCAGTCAGCACAGGGGCAGAAGAGGTGTTCTCATTTCCAGCCTTCTGCATCGCAAAAACCACGAGTAAATCTCCCTGATAATGAGGGGCTCCATCCACCAGGGCTGCCTGGAAGTGCCTCTGATCCCTGAGACCTGATGGAATTTTACCAGGGAAACAAAAGGCAGGGACGGGACACGGGCTGGAGCACAACTTTGCTTTAGGTGTGACTTTGTGCCTTAGAAATGCTGGTATATAAAATCCTCTCCTTCTCAGAGTAATGCACAGGGAAAAGGAGGAGGTAAGGACAAGGAGAAAGAGAAGGAGAAGGAGAAGGAGAAAAGGAGAAGGAGAAGGAGAAGGAGAAGGAGAAGGAGAAGGAGAAGGAGAAGGAGAAGGAGAAGGAGAAGGAGAAGGAGAAGGAGAAGGAGAAGGAGAAGGAGAAGGAGAAGGAGAAGGAGAAGGAGGAGCCTCCTCAGTGTCCAGCAGATGTTTCCAGGCCCCTTTTAGCCTGACTTTGCAGGAAAATGCAGCTTGTACAGATGTGCTCTCATCTCCCTGCAGTAACTCCTGAAGTTTTTGGCAGCCTGGCAGCTGCCCCAGCTGTCCTGAGAGCTCGTGGGGACTCCTCAGAACACATTTTTCTCTGGGAAATCCACAGCATGTCCGAGTGCTGCCCAGTGGATGGATCACAGAGAACAGGGCTGAGGTTCGTGTGGGAGAGGGAAACAAAGGAAAATCCTCGAGGAAAAAGGGCTTTAATTTATAGAGAAATGGCTTGATTAGCGTTTCTGGGCATAGAACAACTTCTTTTCTTCCATGGGATCAGCCCAGGCTGCACGGTAGAACACACCTCGTTCTACCTGGAGTGATCACAGCGACAATATTGAATTCTGAACCAGACATCACTTCTTGAGAGCGTTTCTTCCATGAGGATTTTCTCCTTGTTTCAGTCTGAGCTGTGAGGGGCATCTGCAGTGGCACACAGCAGGGCCAGCTGGTCTCTAGTGGCACTGCCTTGTGTCAAGTGACACACGGGGCTTTTTCCTGCGTGACCCAAGCTGGATGTGAGGATGGGGTAGCTAAAGGAGAATTGCTGCAGCAGCAGCAGGAAAAGCAGGGACTGGACTCCAGCCACAGCTCTGGAGAGCCTGGGCTGGGCTGGAGCAATGTGAAGGTGCTTAACAGTGTTTTATGGTCACTTTGGAAAATAAAGTGCAATAATCACCTTTGAGTCTGGAATTCAAAGGTAGATTGTTGTGTTGTGAGTGAAAATAGGCAGCTGGATCAAACACCTTTTAATGCTTGAATTTTTTTTTAAAGACTCTCTGAAGATAGCCTGGGTCAGCTCTTTTCCTTTTTCCTAAACTTTCAACTAAAAGAAAGACTTTTTTCTGTTTCAGTAAGAGTACATAAATACAAGTCATACCCCCCCTGAGACTTTTCTAGAACAAAACCTGAATATAAAATTCTTGATAACAGAAGAAGTTTGCTTTACATAATTCTGCTGCCATTATCCACAACTCCCAAGTGGATAAAGAATAACAAAGTGAAGCTTAAAAGGTGAGACTGAGAAAGAAGCAATGAAAAACAAGGGCTGGTGGAACTTAGGAAAATCCCAGCATGTTCAAACACCAAACTGCTGCTTCCCATCCTCAGGCACATCCTTTAATCTGAACAGCTCTTGCCCCAGTGAATGGGAGGTGTGGAAGGAGTTTATGGGATTAGCGATGCCCTGCCCATACCTCTGGTCCCACCTATAGAAACATTGCACAAACCAATGCAGGGAGCATTTCCTCACCCTCTTGTCTTTGATTAATATCTGTAGCCAACGTGTTAATTACTACTCAAAATAAAGGTTAGATTCTGTGACATGCAAATCATCAGAAGAACCAAAACATTTCTATGCACGTCGGCTTCCAGGACTGGGCACAACCTCTTGGGACAGTGGATCTGACCCATTCCATGTGCCTTGGTGTGGTCTGGGCTGTACTGGGCAGTCTGTGGTCACTCTGCCCATGCAGGGACCAGGCAGGCACTAGATGGCTCCCGAGTGACAGGCTTGGCTTGTTTAGAAATCAAGTTTTCTAATGCTACCTTCCCTTCCGGGCTTGGAAATGTGTCCAAAATCTCTGTTCCCTTCTCCTCGCACAGGGGTTTTGCAATTCAGCTTTGCCTTCCCAGGCACCCTGGAGTTGTTTTTTGAAGTGGATGGGATAAAGGAGGGCTACACTGGGCTTGTGGCAGTCTGGGACTGCCCTCACATGTGGACACAGCTGTGGGAGCAGGCAGGATTCCCTGATTCCACCCAAACACCCATGAGGATCTGCAGAACTGGGTTAGCTCAGCTGGCAGCCAGCTTAGCTGGCACCCACTGCCTTCCCTGGGCTGGTCCTGTCTCTCCAGAAGTGACTTTGATGTCACTTTTCCTGGAGAAACACTTCTGGTCCTTCTGAGAATGTGACAACACTCTCACCCTTTCCCAAGGCAAACAGCTACTGTCAAAATCAGCTTTCCAAAGAAATGGGCTTTGTAAACAACAGAATACTCTTGAAATCTTCTCCCTGCTGTGATGTGGTGACCACA
Organism: Sturnus vulgaris; assembly: GCF_052056855.1. NCBI lineage: Eukaryota > Metazoa > Chordata > Aves > Passeriformes > Sturnidae > Sturnus > Sturnus vulgaris. Next base: position 3,250,826 of record NC_142253.1, on the reverse strand, counting down.
CAGGAGTACAACTGCTCCCAGCAGCACAGCTCCGAGTTCCACAGCAAATCTGCACGCTGAGAGCTTTAGTAGCCTTTCTGCAATAAACAGAAATAAACACAAACCTAATTTCCTCCCTGAGAAGAGACAGAGGAGCACACATTCTAAACATGGCACGCACTTACAGTCCCAAGGTAAAGCTTTCCACATGGGGAGTGTGTGATGGAAAACTAGGGCAGCTTGCCTGTCACTGCATTTGCGTTCAGTGGCTTGGACACAGACACTGGTGACACGGAAATGCTGGGGAGTCCAAGCTCAATAATGATGGGCTTTAGATGCCAGCAAAATTGTCTGAAGATTCTAACACTCAAGTTTCTGGCCCATTTAATGGTGGCTGAGTGACCAGGGCTGGCCTTGGGAGATTTTTAGGACATCACCCAAGTGCCCATTCTTCATTCCTGCTCCCATTTCTCCTGGAAGGAAAGGTGCAGGGGTGGGTAGAGGGGTCCCAGGGGTGGGCTGGCAGCAGGACTGCAGGACACTGCCAGGAGCTGTTCTGTTCACCTCTGCTCTCAGGAATTATCTTTTGTTATTTCACATTTGTCTGGGAGAGGAGAAATGTATCACTGCAGTCTCCTGCAAGCACAATCATTACAATCATCACTAAAATTCTTTCTGGATGTGTGAAAAGGGTCTAATTAGGGTCACTTTAATGGTCTTGAAACCCTTTGCTGAGATGGGACCTACAGGGCAGTGCAGTGAGCCCAGCTGGAGTGTTCAGAAAGAACAAAGCCCAAACTCAGACCATTACCAGCAAACACTGGGGAATTACCATCAACACACAGTGGAGGCACAATGTAGAAAATATCAATTCCTATCGAGTTCCTCACTTTCCCATTCCCTGTTAGTGAAACAGTTCACAGAACTCCAGCAGAGAAGTTGGAATAAAGAACAGTGGCAGCTCCTTGTGCATATTAATAGATTTCCTGAGTCCATCCTCCACATTAGATTAGGCAATGCCAAGGTTTAAAAATTTTTAACCATTTGCATTTCGAGGGATAAGACAAAGTAAAATGTTGCTGTGCTCTCATTAAACTTATAAAAGCATGGCTCAGTATCCCATCACACACCAGCAGCCTTCCAAACTCAGACAGGAAACACCTGGACCTCTGTGGTCAAACATCACTGGGAGTGCACTGTACATTTTGGAACAGATCATTTCGAATTGTTAATAAATATTCATCTTATTGCAGTAAAACACTGTGTGTCCTCTGCTATAAACATTGCTGGAGCTAAATTAAATATGTGCAAGGTTAGTCATCTTGACTTTTTTTTTTCTGCATTAAAAAAATGAATGCTTGACTTCCCCTCCAAGAACATCTAAAGTTTTAAAACCTTTAAACCCCTGAAGATAATTCTGTGGGATATACAATTTAAATATCTCCATTTCTGTTACATTTATTCTTTGTTAACCCATTCTCCCATCTTTTCTAAAAGGCTCATTATGAAGCTCCCTAAAATGAAGCCTTTGTTTCCTTTCCTGGGAAAAGCCTTGCACCTTGGCAAACAGAGCCCTGTAGGCTCACACAGGAGTTCACTGTCCCTCCCCTCATGGTCTCAATTTGAAAAACAAATCTAGAGATGTCCCTAATTACGTGAGAGCCAAAGGGCAAAATGCAAATTGTGTACAAATCCTCAGACCTTTCCTCGAGAAACTGCCCAAAATCCGTGTCTCTGTTTTTGCTGCATTACTTTTGAGGTAAAGGGCTCCACCATCATACCTGAATTGAGATTTGCCCAATTTTAGGATTAATCATTTAATTGCTGCAAACCAGCCCTGAACTGAATGAAGCCCTGAACTTTCTGCTGCTGAAAGAGGCAGAACAGATGATCCAGGCTGGACTCAGCTCCAAATCATAACACAGATTTGTTAAAGGTCATGATAAACAAATCTTGTTCCCATACCCTTATATGTAAGGCTGATTCTTTATAGACCATTTGCACAGGTTTGGGGGTTGTTTCTATGTTTCTCTTGCCTAACTATCTTTTTTTTTTAAAGCTTGCTTGCTAATACTGTATTTCCATGTCTTAACAGCTTGCATTGCTTAGATTTAACATAAGCATTCACCAATTTTCTACTAAAATATATTGCCTGTGGAAAATTAATATATTTTTCTGTCTTTTCTCAAAGCATTTTAATACTCAGGAAAACAAGATATCATAAATCTAAGGAAAGAAAAGCTGCTTTCAATTGAGCAGAAAAAAATAAAAGGCAAAGTCTGTTGTGCATGTGTGTCAACAGCTTTCAAAGCTGCGAGTGAAGCACAAAAAGCAATCAGAAAAATCCTACTGCTCATACAAAAAATATTTCCCTTGGTGAGAACTCCACCAGCACTGAAGCAGCCTTAAAACTTGGCTTATTGTGTCTGTCTGTAGCTCCACAAAGAAGACTACTTGTTTCTATTTTCTGAACGTGTTGAAAACTAGAACATGGCAGCTGTAATTCTGCTGCAGAGCTCCCCCAAACAAACAGCAAAACAACCCTGGCCACCTGTTCTGAGCAGATTTCAGCTGTGGAAAATGCCTCTCCAAAGGGAAAGTGCTGGGGAATATTTATGAGACCCTAAAAGCAAGTGGGTTCTAGCTGAGATTTTTCTATACACTGTGTTATTTATTAAGTATCTGCTGCTTTGACCCCTCTGCCCCAGGGAGGTTGTTTATTTGTGCAGTCATCACTGCTGGGAAGAGCAGTATTTCTGTGCAGGGAGATGCAGGATGCAGGCAGAGCTGAGGTTCCAGCCTCGCTTGTTGCTGCTGTGCTCTGGGGACAGCAGAGGAGGATGGATCTTCTCCAGCCTTCTCCAGACCTTCTCCAGCCTTCTCCAGACCTTCTCCAGGCCTCTCCCTGGGCTGATGGCTCCTGAAAGGGACCTGCCAGGCTGGGCAATGCTGAGAGGGCACAGGATGCTGAGCCAGGGGCAGCACCCATCCCTGAGCTCTTCTGGAGCCACCTCAGGGGTGTGAGCCTGGCCCAAGCAGCCAGAGCAGCTTTGCCTCTAGAGGGGGTGTAAAATCCGGAATTTACACTTTGGAGTGACAGGGGTGTAGCCGTGGAAAGGAGTTTTAACCCTTTAAGTGCAGCAGAAATAAGATGCACAGCTACATGGTCATCTTTCCTGACAGGAAGAAAGAGCCAAGTTTATTCACAAACACACTTGGTTTTATAGCAGGACTGCAACTCCAAGAGTAGAGAAAAGGAGATTGGTTCAGAGAGAAGACACCCCATTGCCAGGGCCTGGGCACACACCACAACAGGGCTTCTATCTTGTTATTAATTCCTTTTTATTTTGACCAAATTACCACCCTGGGAGAAATTCTCCCTGGCCTTGAGCTGGACCAGCTCACGGGCTGAGAACAGAGCTGAGAAGCTCCAGCCTGGAATATTTCTCAGGCTGTAATTTTCTTACTTTCTCAATACGTGTCCCACACAGGGGCACTGCTCACAGACTCTTGCTCCCTTTGAGCCACCCTGTGGAGCATTCCCTGGATCCTACAGCAGTCCCACAATGTCCAACAATGATAAGTGGAACCATAGCACATCTGCTCTGCAAATTGTCTCTGAACTCTCCTCTTTTCTCCCAGCAGTGATTTTTTTTAACTGTACCTTCCCAGTGCTATGGATAAATAATGGCACAACCCCCCTGCCCTCCATCCATTGCCTGAGGGTATCCATGGAGCTGCTCCTCCCCACTGCTGCTCCCCACTCCCTCCCAGCTATTGCCACACTCAATTTCCTGTCCTCTGTTGACACAAATAAGCTTGCAGAATTGCAGACATTCTGGAGGGCCATTGTGTTCCACAGATATTGGTATTTCCATAAGCATTCAGGCAGTCTGGGATTTACAGGACATAGAAAACTGCGTGAGACGCCCAAAGTGTTCAAATAAATAAATAAATTCTGACCATGAGTGGTTCAAGAGCTTGGAAAGGCCCATGCAAAGCATTCTCTGGAAGTTTGCAAAGTTCTGGTTAGGAACTGGTCAGGAGGGATGAGTAAGAAACTCAGATACTCAGCTAAAGATGGACAGAGAAAAGAGAAAGCTGAGCTGCTCTCCCCTAAGCCATCCAAACAGGAGCAATTTCCATGTAATAAAGAGATCATAGATCATCTGACACGAAGGCTGTTTCAGCTGAGTGGTAGCTAAGCAAAGCATCCAGTAGCTTGATTTGTTTTTTTGGCTGATCATGGCCAGTGTGCTGGAAATGAAAAGGAGGAATGGGGAGAAGATTAGCTCATCCACCTTGAACAGATTTCATAATCTCTCTTTTCTCTTTTTTTTTCCTTTTTTTTTTAAATTTTATTTTACAACTCCCTCCTCACACTAGCAGAGGAGAAGCTCAGCCCAGCATCATTCCCTGGAATAGCCAGCTGCCTGTCCCCACTGCTGGATATTCTCATGTTTCTCATCTGCTGCCAGGCTCGGAGGTGACTTCACCACAGACATCCATGTGGAGACCAAACGTTTTCCCTGCAAAACCTTCAAAACATTCCCGGTCTTGCTGGGTATCTGGAGACCTTTCATTTCAGAATTTATTCCAGCTGGGCTGCAGAGCTGGGCTGGGATTTCCTTGCTGCCTTGCCCCATTCTCTGGGGCTGAGGGAGAGCTCAGCCTGTCTCCTGCTCTCATGAATGCCTTGTTTGTACGGGTGGTTTTGCCACCAGCCTCGGCACTATGAACACTCTCACTGTTACTGTTTAACTGCAGTAAATCAGTTAAAGACTAACTGTGGTGTTCCGGAGAAATATTTTATTTCATGCAACCAGACTGGTCTCAGTCATGGACCTGAGTCCCAGACTGGAAAGACTATAAAGAACAATGATTCTGAATTTCTCTCCGTGACTTAAACACACGCAGAGTAAGGAAGAGAAGGACTTTGTGCCTTAGTGAGCTCACACGTGAACACATCTGCCTTTTCAGGTAGAGAAAACAGTCTGCTGGGTCTAAAAAAAAACACCCCAGCAAATAGGTAATTTAAATGAAAGATTTCATTGTGCATTTCTCTAGCAAACTGAAGAGCTAAAAGCAGACATTATTGTGATAACTCCTGAGTGACCAGTCCAGACAGGGCAAACACAGCCCTGCCTGATGGATGTTAGGATAAATGCCTTTCCAGGAAACTCTCCAGATTCTAAACGACAGCATTGCATTTTTCCAGGAGATTCTCAAGTGTGACCATGTGGACTTTCAGTGGCAGAAATATCCTGCTCACAGCTGATGTTTTGGTTTTTTTCCCCAAGCCAAGTCAGGAGAAAACACATAAATATTCTTGCAGGCAGGTCACTTATCTCCCAGCTGACATGCATTTTGCATTCCCCTATTTTCACTCTTTTTTCCCTACACACAGTCCATACTGTAATGGGGAAAACACTTTATATGAGAACACTGGCCTGACACAGCTTAAATTCTCCTAGGAAATCTTGAGTAAAATCCTGTGTGGGACTCTTCATTGGAGTCTGGAGTATTTTTATTTAATGTGAAGTTGTTAGGAAAGGATTCAACTAAACTGAAGTTTAGTTTGAAAACTGGAGTTTGGCACCAGTTAACTCTGGTTTTTGTTTGTTTTTTTCTTTTCCAAAAGACAGATTCAGATTATATAATGGAGACTTTTCCATGCAGAGAAACCCTTGAACTCTGCAACATTTTGGGATCCAAGCATTGCTGCAACCAAACTGCCCAGCTTTGGGATACAGGGAGGATGGTAAGTCTGTTTTGCATTATTCACCATCTGAATAGGGACTAATCCCACTAGAACATCTAGCCATAAAGCAGTGAGGGATGCAAATCAACTCAACTGATAGGTAGGATGTCAGAGGAAAAGGAAAACCCTTGATGCAAAATACTAGAGAAAATGAGTTTTAAATCCCTGTATGAACAGAACAAACTTCTGACATCTGGAGCATGATTTAATACTCCACCAGGTGCTGCTGTATTTTGTGTTTGCAGAAAAGCATATGACAATCTTGTACAGGATTTTTGCTTTAATTATCAGTGTGTGAAAACAGCATTAAGGAGGTGATCACAGTAAGTCTGAAGCTTTGCTCTGATTAACAAATTAGCCAGTTCTAAACAGATCAAGTAACAGTCAGAAAAGCTGATGACCCTTGAAAGCAGGCTTAAACTTTCATTGGGCCACTTATTACAGACCACTTGCTTTGGATGCAAACCATATCAGGTGTGCCCCCTTGGACCAGAAAATCTCTTTATTAAAAAATGAAAGAGCCCTTGGTTTTCACTGGATGCTTTGAAGTAACAGCAGTTATTCCAAATAAGAGGGATTTTCAGGAACCAAAGAGCCTGTATTTAAAAAGAGATTGCTTACACTGGCATACTCCAATTTAATTAACTCAGATTTATAAGAAGAAAGTCTATGTTAGTTGCATTTGTAATAGGAAATAAAAAAAAAATTATAAAGAGTTCGTAATGAAGTAGAATTACAGAAAGGGAAACAGTATTTTAAAAGTTAGTATATCAGAAATATGTTGTTGTTGAATGCTGAAGAATTTCTTTTTCATGTTGGGGGAGACCCTTTTCAAAGTTTTTGCCAAATGCTGGATAACTCTGAAGTGACATTCATAGGAGCATTTTCCTGGACTCCAACAGGTGCTGAGATGGGCAGAGCACATTGAATAATGAAGCTTTTTACTTTTATCTCTGTGGTTTCTCAAATTTTAAAATACTAAATCCTTCAGCTTCTGCTCAGTCTTCAGAGGTGCTATTTGTCAGGAAGAGAAATGATTTCTGTGCTGGAGTGACTCAGGGTAGCTGAGGCTCTGTCTGGAGGATTTACTTGCTCAAAGATAATGTTCTCCTGCACACATTTAAACAGGTACAAATTAGGTGGGATCTCACAGACTGGGTCAATGCCTCACAGCTCAGCATTAATAAAGCATCCAACAAACCATTTCAATGGTTCTATTTGAGGAAAATTTTATTTGTGAATAATTCACTTTTGGCACAGAGTGAGACTAGGACAGTACAGCAAACGACAGCATGTACTGTACAGTGTAAATTATCTGTTCATTAATTATATCATTGATTACAGATTCCCTGTGGGAATGGCACTCCTCCTCTGAAGCTACACCATCATTTGCTGTAGCATTAAGTCATGAGTGGTTTCACCATTAACATGCAGCTCATAATTGCTGCCGGGAGAAAATGTAGGTCCTGACCTTGCAGGTACTTCTGCATGAGTAACTTTATAAACAAATGTAGTGCACAAAGAACTCTCTCTGGACAAGCAGAATGCCTTTCTCCAGGAATTAGAGAGTGGTGTGTCAGTAAATACCTTTACTAGAGGAGGGTGACATGTGACAGAGGCAGCAGATTAAAGCTGAAAGCACATCCAGAGTTCATCTCTGTAGGACACACATTGCAGAATGCACCCTGTGATGGGCAACCAGCTCAGGGGCATCTGACTTCATTCAGGGGTGTATTTATTCAGAGCCCAGAACATATTTTCTCAATCTCCAGGTTTCAATCTGCTACAGGATTTCAGTTCCAAAGCATGATCTAGTCTAGCTTGGGAATTTTCATGTGAAGGCTGTTTGTGCATCTGGTTTGATTTGTTTCTAATCAACCACTGTGGACTTTTAAAATGTATTCCCTTGGAAAGTTTAGCTGATATTTTCAAGAAAAACAATAAAGCAAATTCAGCTTTGACATGCACATTTTTTTTGCTTACACAACAAAAACTTTTGCTTTCAAGTCTGTGGTGTTCCAGAGACGCTGGGGAACAGAACTGTATTTTCATGCCAAAGTATGCCTTTCTGTTATAAGTAGATTATTTAAAGAAACCTGTCCTATTAAATGAAAACCCTCAGTGCTTCAGTTCATAAATGGACATTGCCAGTATCAAATAAAAAGAAAAATCAGAATATTCAACAACAACAACAACAACAACAAATATTGCAGATAGATCTTTGTATTTTTATCAGCTACTGAAATTACCTGTAGGTAATCTTAATTTTCTGTGAGTCAGATCCATACTCCAGCAGGTAAAAGACCCAAGGAGGCACTGGGGAGCAGGTTTCCAAATCCAGCTTCAGCAGGCACTGCTTACAGCTCATCCTAAGTGTGTGTCCCTGTGGTGGGCTCTGATTCTCTGCTGCCTTCTCCTCTGTTTTCACTTGGCTCCAGCATCAGCCCGTTGGTTTCCTGCTCTGTGTCATGTCCCAGTTCCCATTTTTGCCTGGAGATTTATCTTTCTCCTGGTTGCCCTCCAGCCTCAGTTGACTGCTGTAATTAATGGTTTTGATATCTGCCTTATTTCATCCCTACCACTTTCTGGATCACTGAAATACAGCCCTTTGGAATATTTACCCACTTCCCTACCCTCTGGTGGATTCCTGGCTGCAGAACATGCACTGCTCAGTAGAACTGCCACCCTTTCCACATATAATATGGAATTACTAGAGAGGTTTCCAAAACAAGAGTTTTTCACAGCACCTTTTTATTTATTGTATGTTTGAGATTGGTAAAGATACCTGCAATTAGTAATCCCGGGCACCTTTTCAGATAATTTTTAAGTTACTCACAGACTACCAACTTTATCCAGGAGGTTGAAATTATCCACACTGGATATCTGCTTCACATTTAGTTTCGTGGAAAAAACTTCAAGGAAAAAAAACCCCAAAACAAAACAAAAAGAGACTCATCTGTTTCTGAGAATGAATATAGGGGAAAATATGCTGGTTTGCACACAGGAAGTATTAGGACATCAGGTTTGCAGTGGTAAATTGTGTCTGCACAAGCAGGGACTGGCTGGGGCAGGAGGTTTAAAGTATGGGGTGTCGTGCTAAGGGAAAGGACAGAAAATCAGAGAATCATTAAGGCTGGAGACGACCATGATGGGGGAAATATGGCTTGTTTTTGAAAACACTCAAATATTGCTGATCAGTGAAAATGAGATTTTTGCAGGTGGCCACAAGCTGGACACTGCCCATTGTGTCCATGCCCAGCGTGAGGCCCCTCATCTGCTGGAGAGCTGCCACCCCACAGCCTCACAATACAGTCCTGTCCCTTCTCTAAGCATTCAGAGTTATGATGCAATTCTAAATACTCCAACAAATCCCATCCAGGGCTCACAACATGCCAAATTCCCTGTCACCCACCACGGAATTACTTTTTTCCCTGTGTTTCAGGTTTGTACCGCTTAACGTCTCGCTGTGCAGTTGGGGGGGATTAATTAATGTTTGGGAAAACGCCACAAAAGGGACAACTGTGGCAAAATTAACAATTCTGTCCTTGCAGCACTGTGTCAGGGAGTCAGTCATGTGAAACAGCCACTGAACAATTTGGGGAACACAAAAGTCCTGCAAAGCTGCTCGTCCCAGCCCTTGTGTGCCCTGAAGGGAGCTTGGGGGGACAGTGTGTGATCACAGGAATAAAGCAAAGGACACAGAGCTGCCCTGGCCCTTGGGCCTTCCCATTTAACACTTTAACAATCTTTTAATGCAGCTTGGGCGTGTAAAGGAGCACATGGTGCAGCTTCTTGCTGTTTGCTTTAGGAATTCCGAGCTGCCCCAGCTGCTGCAGCCCTGCACACACAATAAGCCCCGACAAATTGCTCTGGCTGCTAATCAAGGTGGCAAGGGCCAAGGTCAGAGTTCAGCTCTTTCTGATGTCAAGGGCCTTCCCTGGAGCCCATGTGATGCAGGGCTGCTCTTTAATGCCAGCTCCATTAAGGGCTGCAGCGTTCACGCTCCGCTGGAGCCTGGCTGGGACATTTGCTGACTCCAGGGGCTGGCTTAGGGCTCCTGGTGCTTAATCCCTCCATCGGCCCACTGGCTGCTTTCATGAGCTGCACTGGCAAGATTAAAGCTGCCTGATTTTCTTTCCCCCCCCCGAAGTTCACTGAGAAACTGCCAGTGTAATTCTAAGAGTGCCCAAAAACGCATGTGAAAGAGAAAACAGGTCTGTGAAGGATGTGGATACTGAGTGTGCTGGTTTTCAGACCAGCTTCGAGTGATTATTTAACACATATTATTCAAAGCATTAGGAAAATATAGATTATATCTCTGTTATAGTTAGGGGGAAAAGGCAAGTCTGATACTCAAGGCTTTTCTTCTCCACAGCCAAGCTTTTATGTTCTGTAAGGAAAGCTGGCATGCCTAAACAGATTATAGAGAATATCTGACACTTTTATTATTGCCTTTTCAGGAAGAAGCTAATATTCAACATGAAACAACACTCTGCCCTTCAAACTTTAAAAAGCTGAGTGTTAACTGTGACATTTATAATTCTCACCTCAGCAGTGAAAGTCCTGCTGACACGTGTGAAAAGGTGAAACCATAGGAGCTGGAAGGCAGAGTGTCAAGCTGGGTTTGGCTCTTTGGAATGTTTAGGTGCTTATCTCCTTTTACTGGATTGAAAAGTAGTTGGGTGCCTAACTTGGGGATCTGGGTTTCATTAGGCAGCAGGGATCTTCGCTGGGGGCTGTGGAGCTCAGGTTTGCATCATTCCACGTTTATTTTTGGCTCCAAAATGGGATTTGGCTGTGGCTCTGATATTATTCCTTCTCATGTGAAAAGAACCCCAAGGTTTTCTGTGCTGTCTCCTCCTCTGTGGCTACATTCCACATGAACTGGGGCTTTTCTGCTTTAAACAGATGTCATTTTGGATAATGTTTTGTCTGTGCAGATAAGCATATTCTCTGTGTCACCATTCCTTATAATGACCAAGAACCAACACAATTAAGTCTCATATTTCAATTCTCTAGATAATCCAAACCCTTTCTTCTTCTAAACTTAAAGTTAAAAGCAAGCACAAGAAAAAGAAGTTGTTGCACTTTTCATTCTTTTAAATCCTCTCTCTGCTTTCTTATTTCTTCAGCCAGTGGGACAGGGTACAGAGTAAGTGCAGTACAACTCAAGATATGTGAGTAATCCGTTTAAATTCAAAATAATGGTCTCTATACTTTCTAGCTGATGTTTCTTTGTCCTCACATAGTGTTTCTTCTGCTGTGGGGGGCACTGGGAATGCCTTTGGAATCTGCATCCCAGACTGTTGCTGCTGTTTTGGTGGGAGCTTGGAAATTTTACAACTTGCTTTTTCATCCTTATTTGTAAATGGTCCAGAGAAATCAGCCAACTTCTTACCCACACATTGGCCATTCTTCTGAAAGTGTGAAAGCATGACAGCATTTTTTCCATCTTAGTAGAAAATGTCTCTCTGAATATAAATATTTGTGGATGAAACTCCCTCTTCATTTTCTACACTAGCAGCTTTTTTCTTCTTCCAACTTGAAGTATTTATAACTTGAGCTGATTACAAATAGCCAATTATTTTAGTTCTAGGAAATTTTCTCACTACCAGTCAACTGCTTTTACCACTTTGTACTCCACTAATACATTTACTAATGGTATAAATAACTAGGAATGATGAATTCATAGGCATGCAGAATGGATTCATGCAATTAGAGGACAAATGCTACTTTCCAGACATACATCCCTAATTAATTCTTCTAACACAATCATATGGGATGGCAATCTGATCCACATCTTGCCTGTTCAAAACTGTTTATGGTACATGATTAGTCTTCAATAAGACAAAAATGTGAATTTATATTATCTTTTGCACCCAGGCAAGGCTACAAGTAAATATTATATCACTTCAGAGGAATTTAGTATATAATAAAGCCAATCAAAAATCCAGCCAATTGACTGGGAGAATAAATATCATCCATAACTCCAGAGATCTTTAATTGGAATAAAATGTAAATCATTGTGGTGGGTTGATCCTGGATGGATGCCAGAGCTGCTGCACCACTGCCCTCCTCAGCTGGGCAGGGAGAGGAAAGACAAGGAAGGGTTTGTGGAGGGGGACAGGGGCAGGGAGATCCATCAGTGACTTTCACAGACTCCACTGGGCAGACTGCTTTCATTTATTACCAATCACATCAGGGAAGGATAATGAGAATTCAAAACTAAACCTTAAGACACCTTCCCCTGCTCCACCACAGGTCTTTCCAAGGAATGCAGCTTCTCCCCTTCTCAAATTTGTTATCCCAGAGGTGCCACCACCGTTGCTGATGGGCTGAGCCTGGCACTGGCTCCTCTGGGCACGGGGGAAGCTTCTGGCAGCTTCCCACAGCTACCAAAACCTGCCCAAAAACCCCATACAGTGCTCAGGCAGCTTTCAAACAACCAACTCATGTGAGACACGAGAAATACCTCTAAGTTTAGTTACAACAAAAAGGCAAAGAGGAACAGAAAATGAAATTGTAGGGTACATCTCCTGGTGTTCTTTTTCCACTAAGCACAAAAAGCAGCGCTTTATATTAGCTAAAAACCCAACCTATCATTTTTTTTAACTGACCATATTTTTTCCAGTGCACTCATGAGCTGATGACAGCTGCTCAAGGCTTTCCCATAAATGACATTCCTCAGCATTTTACTAACACAGGCCTGAGCTGCTCCAGTATTTCATCTGCATGAATTAATCTCTATGAATTAATGTTATGGCTGTGCCGTACTAATTTACCATTACTTACATGCACATATATTCCATGACTACTTGTAAAGGAATAAGTTTCACATTTTCTACATAAATACATGCTCTTTATGTCTCTCCTGACTTGCTCTCATTAGCTCTGCACTAAATGATGTTAGACATGAGACTGAGTTAGTGTTGGCTCTGGAATGCAGCACTTACACGTGGCTGACTGGCCCCTTTGCTAAGGTTTATAGTGTAGTTTTGTAGTTCATAATGCAGCCAATCTTTACAATGTAACACCCCTGCTAATAAAAATAAAATTGTTATGTAAGGCCACTGCTAAATAATGAAACCACTACTATGTTTAATTTACCTATTAATTTCTGTGTGGCAGTAAATGCTGTTATAGAGTTTGTTATTAATGTGAGTAACCTCAAGATTGCTGCCAACGCTTCAAACATAAAATTTCTCTAAAGATGTTGAAAACAAATGATACAATGCTCTGCAACTTAGTCCTTTTTCCAAAATCAGGGGCAGGCTGCCAGTGATTAAAGGAGAGTCCCAGTAACATTATGGAATGCACTGGCATGGAGAAAAGGAGAGGATGTTGAGCCCACCTGCTAAATCATCTCAGGTGTCTCTTCCAGGGATTTCAGCACAGTTACAGTGCTAGTTGTTTCTGGATTGACTCAGTTAAGGGATTCATGTCCACCTTTTGAGTAGAATCAGGGAATGATGGAATAGTTTGGGTTGGAAGGGGCAGGGGTGCTGTTCATCACATCAGGGCCTCCCTCATCCAACCTGGCCTTGAACACTTCCAGGGATGGGGCAGCCACCAACACCTGAGCGTGCAAGAAATGCAAGGAACTCTCACAATTGAGATGGTTTCTTTTCAAACTTCCACTTATTTCCATTAAGGACAGTGTAGGACCTCCAGAAAAGATGCCAGAGTCAGTCCCACTGAACAGCAAGATGCTGTGACAGGCTGGGGACAGCCCTCTCACAGAACACAACCCTTTCCAGCTCCAGACCCCTGGGATCATGGTAACAAATAGCTCTTTGTTATAACTAAAGCCTAACTGTGAAACCTTACCTAACTGTAAAACACAATTATTATCTACCTTCATAATGAAGGAACTCTGAAATAAAACTCCATAAATAACTAAAAGAAAACACAGCAGCTTTAACAAAGTTCTGCCTCAACAAATCTTCACTGTGACCTCAGGATTCAATTTTAACAAGTTGGTTTTAATCCTGTTAGTTTAAGATCAAAGGAAAAGATTCATTGGCAGGGTTAAATGAAGCAACATTGAAGGATTTGGAAAAATAAGGCCAATACCCACACCAGTCCTTCTGTCCTAATTAAGTTTATATTTTTCTAAGTATTGCTGGCAGGAATTAATACTCAGAGACCTAAGCCAAAGTAACTCACTTTAACCCGAGGACATTTTTTCACTTACTCTGACTGCAGTTCAAGTTTTCCATTTTGAAGTATTTAGCTTAATTTCCTACTTGAGAAAGTAAAGCTCTTCTCAGCAACTCTTCAAGTAACAACTATTTTCCTTTTACATGACTGAATCCACACTGCTGGCCTTGACATTAACCTCTTCTGGTCTTTCTGAACAGTTCCCTCTGGTAGAGGTGCCAGCCAAACCATGGTGCAACTTTCTCCTCCAAAGGACATTTATTTATTTTCCTTTATCAGCTGCTTTACCAGCGTGGAAAAATGGTGAGAAAATGAATCCTTAAAATATCAATGATCTTTGTAGTTATGGGCAGGTAAATTCTGACATGCAACAATACACATTTACTGTTCACTGCTCAAAAATGAGCCCATGGGGGTCCAGTTCTCAGTGGAACTTGTGCCCACTCTGAACATCTGGCACCACTCAGAACATCTGGCACCTGGAGACAGGTGGGCTCTGCCTGCTCTGACAGTTCAACTGCTGCTCAGATTGTCTCCAGCTGAAAACATTTGGGATACTGGAGCTGGTAAAACCCCAGAGCTTTGCACAGAGAAATTAATTCCTGAAAACACTCCCTGAGAATGGGTCACCTGTGGACTTTGCCTTGTTCTAGAGACATTCTAAGGAAGAGAGGGAGGTTGGAGGGCAACCAGTGTGCACTCAGCCTACATGGAGAATAGAAACAGCCAGATTTAAAAACCTCTGAAAGAGAAATGAACATATAAAGCTACCACCTCTAATAATTTCATTTATTCTTTAATCCTTCCAGCTTCACACTGCCTGTCCCTAAAAAAAGAGCTGTCATTTGGGTTCTCAAGGCAAACACTTGAGTGCAAGTGAAGTACTTGTTACATCCCCATCCTGTTTCTCCTTTTGTCTGTACAAAAGCTTTCATTAACTTTCACTGATCTCATTCTATACTGTGGTCTGGATAAATGCTGCAGGAGTTGCAATTTTGGCTGCCTCTTTGATCTCCGTAAGATGAAGGATAATTTCCGTTTTTAAGTGGTTTTGCTTGGCTTTTATACAGCCTAGCACATGGTGCAAGATTGTCCTGAGACAAAATGGAGAGGCTGAGAGGTGGTGGTAAAATATCCAGAGTTGTAATGTCAGTTCTTTGTGTTCCTCCTGAAAACCAGGAGACCAACAGTTAACTCAGGCCATCCACTTCTGCATCTGTGTGTACATGTCATGCACAAACTTAATTAAAACCAATTGTAACTGCTGAAGTGTAACATTACTGAGCATAACATGTATTTTGTCATGACTTCAAAATGAAAATGTGCCTTTTGACTTGTTATGGAAGTCCTGCTTGCCAGACATTTCTAAATAAAGCCCAGGAGACTGGATTTACATCTTCCCTCTCTTAACCCTTCTCTTAATCACTTCCCTCTAATTCCATTTTTTTTTTCAATGTGTGTGGCTTGAGCAAAGCCTCTTCTCTGTAATTGTCTTCTAAATTGGCAAAAGGACAGTGCAGGGTGTGACCCTCCTCCAGTTTTTGAGCACAGTTGTATCCTCCCAGGCCCCATTCTCCTATGAGCTCTCCCACATCTCTGTTAAGTAGCCAAGATTATACAAAGCAGTCAGATTCCTGTTACACATCTGTGCCTTCCTGCAGCAATTGGAGCCATAAAATGAGTTGTCATCGTGGTATTTGATAATCTTCTGAGCCAGAGGTACTGTATATTCACATCTGGGGCTGAGTGGGTTCCCTCTGTTAGGTGCAGAGGATGGTGCACAAAAGTGGCAGGAGATGCAGCCAAGGATTTCAGAGAAAACGAAGGGAAATGTTTCTTTTTGTCAGGGATTCATGTTGAGCTATTTCCTTTACTGTGTATTTCGCAGCCAGTGCTCAGCTTTCCCTGAGTGAGGGTTCTCTCAGCTCCTTGTGAGCACTGAAAATGTTTTTCTTGCCTTGGGACTGCACAGGCACATCCCATTCCCTGCTTGCTGCCCTTGAGCTCGGGATGAGCTGCCCAGGGTTGCACACCAGAGTGCAGCTCCCAGGCTTGAACAGCAGTCAATATTATGTTCTGGAGGACCAATTGTAGAGAAAAAACATACATTGTATGTTAGTCTAACATTAATGCTATTGCCTTAATTCTCTTCTGTTTGCTAAACCCAGTGTTTTCAGCACCTGATACTCAGCAGTGAGCTGGGCTGACAGCTTCTGGCGTGCACTGGTTTTTTAATGACTACCATCCCCTGGCACACACTGCCTCCTTTAATAAGTACCAGCCACAGGCACGCATACCAGCCATGTAAAACAGTTTTATTAAATTAAGCGGAGGCACAAACTATCACAATTATTTTCTTACTAATAACGGGAAATGTTTGCATTTATTTACACTCTGCTGAGTTCACACTGAATACATGATCGGCTGTTTTGCAATACCTCCCCACACGAGTTTTGATGGGTTTTTAGAATTGGGTTTGCTTACCAAACACATATTTCCCAACATTGTGACTGCTCCTAGGGGCACTAAGGAGATGCAGCAGCAGTTTCACATCCTTGGCTCCAGCCCCAGCCCTGCCCTGGGGTCAGGTGTTGGTGTCACCTCCGTGTCCCGAGCAGGGGCTGGGTTCACCTCGGTACAAACCCAGCAGTGCTGTGGGATCAAGCTGCTCCATCACCTGCACTGTGCCTGATTCCTTCCCCTGAGAATCCAATTTATCACCTCAGTGACTGAAATTAAGTGTCAGCAGAAGGGAGCCAGCACGAGCTGTGCCCAACCTCTTGGCACTGTTCCTCTGACCAACAAATACCCATCACTTATCCCCAAAATTTCTGGGGACAATCTTTTGTTCCTCTTCTGCAAGCATGAGCCAAGGGGCCAGCAGCTGGGTTTCACTGTTTAACTGGGTGAGGTTCACTGGAGCAATTATTGCCAGACTAACACAAGCCCACTCCTGGCTGCCTTAGGTGTGTGCAGTGTGTAAATTTCTAGAAGTGACCTAAAAGTGAATCTAAATAATGATGAAAGATTAATCTAGGCCCTTGGCCATTAAATTTTCTTCATGGCATCACAAGTGCAGCAAGAAAAGCTTGCTGTCTTCAGGATGCATAATGCAACTTGGTTTTATTTCTGTTCTTTGAGAGACATTTGCAGGAAAAGGAAAAATGGAATTTTATCCACTATTCACTGCACACCAGAATAAAAACTCAATCTGCTTTACATGGAAATTAGTATTATGAGTTACTCCATACTTTTCCAACAGAAGAAGCTCTTCAAAAGAACTAGACAGAAAAATATTCTTTCTTCCTAAATACTTACTATGTTATGTTAAACAACAATAGTCTGTTATGTGAAATCTTGTAACATTTAGAAACTGCTATTGTTAGAGAAAGAGCATTCACAAAAATTTGATCTTCCAGTTGGTGTATTTTAGTACCATGAGTAGGGGCTGGTAAAACTATGGTTACTTGAAACCTGCAAATAGGGCACTTTTGAACAGTTTCTACCTGCAAATATGAGTATTTTGAAATTATCTCTGATCAATCATCCTACCAACAACCATACCTAATTCCTCCCTTTTTCCTCCTTTTCTCCTTGTAATATTTCTGAAGAACCAGGCAAAAATGGGACAAGCACAGGAACCAGCAGATCTCCCAGTACCACTGACAAAACAATTTTCACGCTCCAGTATCACCACAGTAAGAGTGTTATAAAATCTGCCCTGAGTTCTCAGTGGCACATCCCCACACCTTCCTGCTGGGAACAGCACTTGGCTCTGAACCTCTTGGTCTCCCTGTGGATGTTGTTGCTCTAGGGAATGTGGGATACAAATCTATGAAACACTTTGCTACCTCCTGCTGCATTTTTTTTTCCCCCTGTAGTTCAGTGTGTTTCTTTCAGGTAATGTGATATCGTGCTAGTATCACTATCATGCTACTTATCTCCAACAAACTGCCCTTACTGAAGTCATAAACCCACAAGATTTATCTGTAGGTACTTGCACAATCTCAGTATTGTATCAGCATTTTATAGGGTGTATCTGGAAGTTCCTCTGATTTCTCAGATGTCTTTAATTTTCTACAGTAATGTAGGTAAGATTAAATGCAAATCTTGGCATTGCAACAACAGAGAGATACGGATTTTTTCCTTTATTATTCTGCTAGAAAAACTTGGAAAATGCAGGTTCATTTTCTCCCTAAACTCTTGCAGACCTCTACTCTTATACTTTGTGCAGGATATTTATGTACTAGAAATTCCAGTTCTATGGTGAGAGTGGCCTGGTTCTCCCAGAGGATGTGACATTGCCATGAGTGCACACACCTGGCCCCAGGTGTGTCCCACTACGTGCAGGACCTCTTGCAGCTGATCTTGCCACAGAGGGAATGGGAGAAGGAGCAGAAATGGGTTCCTGTGTTCACATGGCTGGTGTGAGCTCAGGGAAAGGCTGGGGTGAATTCCCAGCTGGAGCCAGTCCCACAGCCCTTGATGTCAGCGGATCTGCGCTGCAGAATTGCAAACTTGAGCATATTTGGATCACACGCTGCTTCTTTATGGCTCTGTAGATGTGACAGATTTCCTGTTGAGTCCCAGCTGCTCTCACTTTCCCGTTCCACGGAGCAGATCCCCAGCGAGGCTAAAAACCATGGAGGATGGGCCAAACCACGGCTCTGAGCAACAGCTGAACTGCCCGGGAGCTGCGCTGTGCAAAAACCAGCAAATATTCCAGCCTTGGAAATGTCTGGAATGAGCTGCAGAGCCTGGACGGCCGGAGGAGGCTGTGGGCTGTGATTTATGTTCGCTTCCAGGTGCATGTAAATTTTCCATCCCCCATATAGACTCGAGCTCTGCGCTACAGCCACAAGAGATTAAAATTCCTGCGCGTTTTCTGGAACTATCAGCCCCGCTGAGAAAGGAGCATGGGAAGCACCGATTGTTTGGTGCTTACAGGAATCCTTCACAGATACATTTATTTTCTTAGCGTCTCGTATTAGCATGAATTAAAATATTCCATTTGGGCGAGATGTTATTTTAGCTAATTTCCTGCAGGCTCTCTTCAGCCCGTTCCTCGGTGAATGGTGAATAACTCTTCAGTGGAGCCCAGCACTTCCAGCCCCTGCTGCTCAGAATAGCTCCCTGCTTCTCAAGTATTAATTGTGTCTGGTTATGTTTAAATGTCATTAAAATATGCAGCAAGTGATCTACGGGGATTCATATTTCTACCAAAAATCGAGCCTGCACCTTAACTTCCCGCTGCAGGAATCTGGGATGGGTTTTTCCCGCTGTGCCTGTTGCAAACATCTGCCACTTCTGAACACTGAATAGAGCCCTTGCAATCCAAATTTTAACATTGTAACCCAACGCTTGTAAGAGAGAATATTGCAATTTTATTCATAAACTGTTTCAAGAAAGGAAAGGGGGAGCAGAGGCGAGGAAGGAAGCCAAGAGAGCTTTGAGTTGCTTTCTGTTTTCAAGTGTCTTGGGGAGCGCTGTGCCAAGAAAAACAGAGTCCAGAGCAGCGAGCAGCGGGGAGATCCTGTTACAGCAGCCCAGCACCTCGGGAGACGGGGCTGCCTCCGGCAAGGAGAAGGAAAAAGGGGAAGAACAGGGACCCGGCTGCCTCTGCACCCCAAAATCTGCCTTTTGGGGAGGGGGGTTAATGACAGGGACCCTGTTCTTCATGTGACAGCAGCTCAGCGGGTTGTTCTTGTGGGCAAGACAAGCAAAATGTGGCCCTGGCTGGAGCAGAGCTTTCAGAAACGGGTGACTGTAGGGAAAGGGCTCATTATTATCAGAATAATAAGCTAAAGTAGGAAAAGTGTAAGTGAACTTACACATGGGACTGCAAACTGCTACACAGCCAGTGTGGCCAGCTCTGGGGTTTAGAGCTTCACCAGTGAGCTCACAAAAAGGGAAGGAAAAGAAAGACACCTTTCCCCCAGCACAGATGTGTATTTTCTCTGGGTATATTTGTTAGTCTTATATGAGAAAATGAGTGTTTTTGTCTAGTTAGGGTACAGATTGTGGAAAATTGCTTAGGACAAGTCAGCCACTCACTCACCCTATACATTTGTGCAGGGAGTTTGGACAAGCCTACAAAGCCCCTATTTATCCCCCTTTTAAAAAGAAAGCAGGGCTGCAAGTCCTTCCAGGCAGTCAGAGAGGGAATGGGAAAAATGCAGAGCACATACCAATGAGCCTAAAGATGGAGTCTGGTCAATGCCAGACTGTCCCCCACCTCCACGAGAAGTCTGTGCCTTTCAGAGGGATGATAAAACACAAGGAGTTAAATTAAAAAGTAAACTTGTGAAGCTGTTCTAAGCAGAGCCCTGTGCTGTCACTGAGAGGGGCAGAGCCCCAGGAGCCAGGCCAGACCCCGTGTGTTTTTTGAAGGATCATTATTTTATGAGGGGTCAGGGCTGGAGCAGGTGGTGTGTGAACTCTCACAGGGGGCAGTGACCTGCAGCAACCCTGCTATTCCTGTCCCTCGTGTCTCCAAGGGCAGCTGCCACTCTGCTGGTGACAAGGACTGCACAGGTTGGGAGTCCAGCCATGGCACAGGACACTTGTGGTGTGCAAAGCAGAGGGAGAATGTGGAAAGTAAAGCTGTGCTGTTTCCTGACAGCAAAGATGTGGCACTTCAAGAGTCTTACAAGCACAACAAACTCCCTCCAGATTTAGACCAGGACAATATGGCCCTGGGACCCCAAATCCCCCAAATGCACAGAAGGTTTTAGTGCTACTCTGGGAGGAGCAGGGACTGCTGAGAGCACTCAGAGGCTTTGATGGCCCAGATCAGCCTCACCTGGGCTCTCTGCCCACCCCACCCACAGGACCACAATCCACTTAAGCTCAGCTGGGGTTTTTATTCTTCTCCTGAGCCATGTTGGGGCTGTCCT
Organism: Sturnus vulgaris; assembly: GCF_052056855.1. NCBI lineage: Eukaryota > Metazoa > Chordata > Aves > Passeriformes > Sturnidae > Sturnus > Sturnus vulgaris. The sequence continues at coordinate 3,230,030 of NC_142253.1, read as the reverse complement.
GCTGCCTGTCCCTCTTCCAGAAGCGTTTGTGTTTCTTGGCTTGGCTGTGCTGCTGCCTCACTGCCCTGGCTCTGCCTGGAGATCTCCAGCTCTTGGTAGGACATCTTTTTATTGCTGCCCTGCTTTATCAGCAGTGCCTTTCTGTTTAATGGGCTGTTTTACATTGCTATCAAAGTTGCATTTTAGTTGTAGCAGGTCAAGGTTTGCTGTCTGTTGCTGGTTGAATCTTGCTGGGGTTTGGTGCTTTACCTGTTGGTTGTGTCCTAACGAGCCCCTTTGCTAAGGAACACAAGGAATGGGCCCCAAAGTGATCTGGGACACGTTGTGTTTCACGGTGGGTGGAAGTGCTCATTGCTGTGGTGCAGTTCCAGGTCCACAGTTAAATCCTGGTCTGAGTCTTTCTGGGGGACATTGCAATCTCTCAGAAAAGAGGATTTCTCCTGGAAGGGGAGGCTACACCAGCCCTTTCCCATCCTTTGCTTGGGGGGGCTGTTTGAGCTCTTGGCAAAACTTGGAGCAGTTCAGGTTTGCTCCAATTTGTGCCCACAGTCCCAAGCTGCCAGAGATTACTGGGGAAGAATGAGGGATAATTTGCTTTAGGCATTTCCATGAGGTTTCAGTCTATGAACTGCCCCTCTGAAACTGCTCAAACCATCCTCTTCCTCCCTTCCACTTGAACAAGGGGAACCATTATGTGGCCCTGGCCACTGGCTTACAGATGAACCACTTTGTGGATGATAAAATCACTGTCAGCATTGCTAAATACTCCCCAGAGCATTGAATCAGCACTGTCTGAACTCACAAGGCTCTTTATTGTGGTTTCCCTGCCATGAAATTGTTGGATGTTGTTGCTTATTTCTGAACACAGCAAAAATATTCAATGCAACTTGAATGTATTTTGTAAAACTGACTTAGCTTACAACTAATCCCTTAAATCTATATGGAGACAGGAGAATCCAGTGGTTGGAGCACAGAAGTAAGATCCAATAAACTGGTTTCTAGCATTGCATTCTGCCCCTTGCATCACCCTCCCCACGAACAGATCTCCATCTGTAAAAACACTGCCAGCATCACTCAGCCACCTTTCTACATGGCTGGGATGTTCTGATGAAAAGGGATCTTAACATGTGAAAGACATTAATGAAACTGCAGAGAGAGTAAAAGGCACCAGCCAATATCCAGCCAGAAACACATTAACTGTAGTTGCTCATTGCTGGCCCTCTCACAGAGTACTTTCCAAGACAAAGTACAAAACACTGCAAGCAAGCAGTCCAGAAACCTAAATGTGAACTCTGATTATCAAGGGAGAGTCAATTATTTGGGATTACAGAAGTTAATGCACTTCAGGATTAAGTGAAAGATTGTTCTGAAAAAACCCCTGTAATTAAAAATATATGTATTTTTAAGGAGCTTTTCTTACTCTGAAAGCCTTGTATACAGTAGTGGGAGGAAAGCTTATGTTATATATGTGTGTATGTGTACATACACTACCCAAATTCTGCTATCAATTACAGATACAAATCTGGAACAACTCCAGTGCTATTTGCATGGGCCTAAATTAGAACAGACTGTGGTTTGTTAACGAGGTGTGTGTGTTCAGTGCTGTTTGCTCTGTGAAGGCAGAGACTTGTGGAAATCAGCTTTTCAGATTTACTGGTGCTATCAGTGCTTGAGGGATCTCTGCTCTGTAGCACTGAGTGCAGTTGTAGTAAATCCCCTTCCCAGAATTTAAAATTATCACCTAGGAAAACTCTGTGGTTAGTTGAATATGGTATGATGATAAATGTTTTGTGTGTATGAACATCACTTGCTGGTCAGTCTCGATGCTTTTATTAATTTTATTATGTCCTCATGTGTATTGGATTATTCATCTTGTTTCTTAGCCAACATTCAAGGTCTTGATTGTTTTCCAAGGTAAAACTTTGCATTACTCTGGGTTTGTCTCTGAGTCACTGTGTAGGTTTTAGCTTAAATATGGCTCAAGAAGGTAACTGGAATGATATGCAATTGGAAACACAACCTGTATTTTCAGAATCCTAATTATTGAACCAAGAAATACTAAGCACTGATAGATGTTTGCACAAGAAGGCTTGATACACATATGATGTGCCTGAAAATTAATTTCTTTTTAAAAAATAATATCAATACTGCTTCTACTTTAATTCCTTACATGCAGCCACTGCCAGCTGGGCTTTACTACATTCAGATGGCACTTCACATACCACAAAAATATAGTTTGTGACCAAATTACAGAGTAGTAACACTAAGATTATGCAGCCATTTAGACCAGGAAATATAAAATAACATGTTATTTATAACTCATTACATCAGCTCCTAGAGGTGAGGAGAAAGGCAGTAATAAAGGATTTAAGCATTACTCATTTTTCATTTTATTCTTGCTATAAAAATCTATCAAATTTTCAACTATTTTCTTGAAAAGGTGGAAAGATAGAGTGGGTTAAGCTCTTCCACTGGTGTGGAAAGGGAGCTGCACTTTAACCATCCCGTGGTGAAACAAATTTCTCCAGTTTAGAACAACCTTGATCAGCACCATAAATAAGAACAGGAAGTTGACAAAGTATGTTCAACTTAATAAACAGAGTTACATTTTCTAACAGGCCAGCCTTGGGTGGCTTTGACAGTGCAAGGAAAATAACTGGCATGGCAAGGAAGTGTGAGTTGGGTTTGAGAGAACACACATGCACTGCCAGGACAGCAATACACTGAAGTGACTTCTAAAATATCACTTCAGAGCATTTTTATTCAAGCCTTAAGCTGCAAAGATTTTTTAAATAAAGAGTTCTCTACAGATAAATGACACTTGATTCAAAAGTAACATCACAAACTCATCCTTCAGCATGTTCAGCTTTTTGACCCATTTCTGAAAGGAAACGTTCTGCTGGTTTAAGGAAAGCAGCTGGTTTGTGTTTATAAAATTTGCATTATCTTTACTTGGAACTGGATCATCGGCCTTGGGTTAGAAAAATCTGGAAATATTTCCCTGGCTCTTTCTGAGCTGGTTTCAGTCAGCATGTTTCCTCACCCTGACTGCAGGAGCAGGATAGACCATGTGGTCACAATTTAGCCTTGATTTCCACCAGCAGAGGTGAATACTGAGAGCAGGACTTCAGAGAAGTTACAGGGTGTAGTTCTCAAATGCTAACTGTGGTAGAAGTGTTCAAATCATCCGAATCGTTACAGGATGAAAGGATTAGCTTTAATTTTTCACTTGTGATTTTTGCTGTAATTTTTTTCCTTGTTTTCTACATTTTTAACTTTATCAACTTCTGCTAATAGGGTGCCCTTCCTCTCTTTATTCCTATTATGAAGTAACTAATCAAGTCTTAATTGCCATTAAGTGAAAACCAAAAGAAAAGCAATATAAAAACCCTTCATAAAGTGAAATAATCCAAAACCAGAAAATCAATAATTAAAAACTGCAAAGATACACTTGTATATCACTACTTTTTCAATAAGAGTGTAGTCTGCTTTCCTGGACCAGGGACTGAGGGAGTTTTTGTACAAACACAGACAAGAGACACCAGAAACCCAAATCTGGCTCTGTGTTGTTTGCAATGACAAACATGTTTTATTCACCGTCAACACCGAGCTGCCAAAATATGGTTCATGACAGCTGAAGGTTTTGCTGATACAAATTGTGTTTACATGCCTCAAAATCAGTAATAATAACAGCTGTAGGGGAGTTTGTTTAGCTACCAGGAGGGTGGAAGGGTGGCAAGGGCCAGGATTAAGGCACAGTACCGTGGGCAGTCAGTGACAGGCACGGCTGAAATGTCATTTCTTGCTGCTCTGGGATAACTCCTGGCATGGTGAAGCAGCTTCCCAGGAAACTGAGCTGCTCACCTGGTGAAACTTGCTCTTACAGCTGGCAACTCCTTTCGTTTAACACCACCACCAATTGTTCCATGACCCAGGAGCCCCACACAGAGCCCAGTGCCAGCCCAGCCTGGCCATTTACCTCCATAGGAGCTGGACTAAAGCCATAACTTTTATTTCTGAGAACATTCTGGCTGTGTGTCTTGATTGAGTCAAATGGAATGTTCTTACAGCAACAAATGCCCTTAAATATTTCGGCACAATTGGATTACAATTATTTCGGTGTGCTTAGCCCTGGAGACACTCATGTATTCATAACAGAGCTGAGTGCAATAAGATCCCACAATAGGAAGGAGTTTTTCTCAAAAATGTGGCATGATTATATGTATTTTTCAAAGCTCCTAAGGGTGAGATGCTTCAAGTCTGCAGATGTATGCATCTATTTTGGGAAAGCACTAAATCATAAAAGCATTGCCCCGAAACTTGTGTTCAAGATACGTGTACATGTGTAACTTTTTGTGTGTTATTTAACAGTTAATGTGACACATCTGGTGGTCAAGAGCTGGTTTTTCTGGGGATAATTGCTCAGGTATTTTGAGGGACTCTGGAGTGTGATGATAACCAGACTGATATTTGATAATGCAGCCCTAAACTTGTCTAACGTTGCTTCCATGAGAGACAGGAGTGTGAACAATTTGGTTATTGCTGTGCAGGTCACACTTGCATGGAGCATTTTGGATGCACAGTATTTTTGTCTTGGAGCTATTTCTCCAACTGGCCACTTCTAAAGAGTGAAACATCGAATAACTCTGCTTAAAGAAAATAAATCATCCTCATTTGACATTTGTCAAATGTTTGAGTGATTTTTGCCATAAACCTGTCTGCATTAAATTTGTTTTCTGACATAGTTGCTATGTTGGCTTAATCACTGAGTATTTTCAGGTTTTGATATATTACCATAATTTGCAGCATGTAACGATATGGGGGAAAAGAGAAGGTTTTGTTGTGTTAAATTCCTCCTGCCCCAAAGTACTTTTTAGCTCTCCCTATGAGAGGTGCAGGACTAGAAAAGTATGGATTCTTTGGTCAGTGCTGTTCTAAAATCCTCTGTACCTGAGGGTCAACAAAGGCCACACTGGACTGTTTAAATTAAAGCAGCACTGTCCTGAAATGCTCTGAAATCCTTCTGTGTGCTAAGCCTGACAGGTTGGTACCACCTGCCTGGAGCCTCAGCCAAACACAGATTTCAGATGCAAGTGTGATTTTCATGAATCACTGAACTGTTGGCAACCAAATGATTTCTGGATCGTGCTGCTGAGAGCACAGAGCTGTTCTCATGCTTAAACTTTGTTCCTAGCACTTTTTTTGGTGACTTCTGCTTATTTTAATAATTGAGATGTACAAGGGAGATGAAATAATTAAAATAGGCTGTGAATGTTCTGGATCATTAACAAAAGTATTCATGGCATTAGTCTAAGATATCTCCAAGAAAATATGGTGTTATTCATTCACTATAATGCACTGCAGCCAGCAAATGGATGAAGAGAGTGAGTGCAGATCACTGTGAATATCAGATTGGGTTGGCACACAGAGTCTCACTGACTTCAGCTGAGAATCATTTCACTCCCTGCTCGTTGGGGTCTGCATTTTCCATTTCAGTGCATTTCTGTGAGTAAGAAATATTACTGTTCACACAGGACTCAAAAGAACTCCCTGTACTTGAGGGTAGGACTTCCTCCATGGATCCTCCCACTTCTTCCTTTGACTCTGTTACCTCTGTGTATCCACTTTCCTTGAGCTCTGTGAATATGAAATCCTGCAGATATTTGAGTCAAACCTAAAGGTGAAGATTCTCAGCATCACTTCTGGCTCTAATATCTTATTTTTTGGTGCCTTTGAGCTTTCTTGCAGCCTGCATCCCTTGGTGGCTGGCAGCCAGAGGATGAGTGTGACAGCCTGCTGTCCCCTGTGACACTGGCAGCTTTTCCTGCGAAGTTTTTACATCACTGTTAGATATATTCCTGTGTCTAGGAAATCTTTATATACTTGCTGGGTATCAGGACTTTTCAAAGGCTGGGCTTTTGCCTAGGAGGTTAAACAAATGATCACTGACTGTATCAGTGGATCATTTTCTATATTATGAATACTTTTATTTCATTCTGTAAGGGCACACTGTGTTTGTACACATTTCCCTGCTGGAGCAGGTCTCTTCCATCCTGCTCTGTTTTGTGGTTTTGTAATTTAAGTATGAACATGCATCTTTTGTGCTGGGATTGTTTCTGTTCCACTGCAGGACTCTGAGACATTTCTTTGCATAAAGCCCAAGCAGAATAATTATAGAGGCTCCAACAAGACATATGTGAATAACAAACAAAACGTAATTCTTCTCCTCTTGCATTATATTGTCATAGATTTCTTGAAGTGTACTAGCATAAACTTTTGCAATTAATAGAAAATCATCACCAAATACTTGCAATTAAATAGTATCTAGTGTTGGGAACTATTGCACCCATCAAAGTCGTGTTCTGGAAGCCTTCATGCAGTTTACATGAAGATTTACACCGAGTTGCCTGGCAAGGGCTGTGGAGATGCCTCAGTGCCTTTTGAGGAGAGCAAAGAACAATAAATCAGGCTACTTTGGATTCGATTTTACAACTGGAAAAGATTACACTGATCTTGACAAAACAGAGAGGCCAGTGCTCTGATGCACAGAATTTGATGGTTACCACTCATTTTTGTCATGGAGAAGAAAGGAGCAAATTGTCCATATGCTTCTAAATAGTACTGTCAACATAGTGTATTTCTAAATCAGCCTAATCCCCTTTGCTATAAATGGAAACCATGCTTTCAGTATTTCTGGTGGGAATTAGTTAACTAAGTGCTAAAACTTGCCAAGCTGCATTTTATATAAAAAAAGGAGCTTCATGAATCAAAAGCTGTGTTCAGCTGCACATAAATAGGCTCCCAGAAAAACGTATGCCTTGTAATCACATCTTGATAGTCTAATACCTTGTATAAAATCCAGAAACTATTTTTTGCATCTGACAGTGTTTACAGCATGGAGCCTGAAGTCTGCCCTCCTATAGTTACTGCTGGATACAACTTTATTTCTGGCAAAAAACTGAACAGGCTTCCTGTTTACAGGAAGGATATTTATCTGTCAGGTGAGCACCAAGTGTCCAATTCCAGTTGCCCTTTCTGTGGGAAATGGGATGTGAGAACACATGTAATCCAAAGTAGAATGTAAATTGTCAGATACCTGTGAACTTGCATGAGGCTCAGCACCCCGTGAGGATTGTCCCTCAGAATTTAGACCTTCTGTGCAAGGAAAAAACTTTGTTTATCCCAGTGTTGCCTTCTTTTTATGGCTGTGGAGGCAGAGACTGCTTGAAACCAGAGAGAAATCTCAGCTGCACCCAGAGCAGGTGCTGGATCAGTGTTCTACTGCATTACCTGGAGCAAGGAGGCAAAACAAATGGCAAGAGGGGTTGTGTGGAGTTTGTGGAATTAGCTTTTAAGAGTATGGATAAACTGTTCCCATTTGATGCAAAACAAGAGGGATGCTCCTGTGAGCTGGGCTTGGTTGGACTGGGCACCCTGGTGTCCAGCTTTTGGATTCCCTCTGGTTATTGTGACCTGGTACACTGCAGGTATATTTATATCCCACAGGGTTTCCTGTGGATTATCAGGTGCTTGTTTTGCTTTCAGCTGGAGAGGCCCTTTAGGGGGGAGGTACCTTTTACTATCCACTTGACAGCAGTAGATTTGATGGATGTGATTTACAAAGAGGAGGGGAAAATGGAGTAAGTGCTTGGAGCTGATTGACAGCTGCAGTAAATCTAAGCCAGGCTTTGAAGAGAAATAACGAGCAGTGGGGCAGATGCAGCCCCATCCTTTCCCTCTCTGTGGAGGCATTTCAGCTTGTGAACAGTGCCCTGACTTTTTCATGTGCTGCTGAAAACCAAACACATGGTTCTGCTGAATGAAAACAAGTTGGAATCGCTGTCAGATGAACGAGGATTAAAACCAGAGGAGAAATGTGACCCACTCGGGTGCTGTGGCACTGCTGCCCTCCCACCCAGCACTCAGAGCCTCCATCCTTCTCCCAGGCTTTGCTGGGAGTGCCCTGGCACCAGGATAGCAGGAAATGTTCCTGTTCAGGATGATGTACGATCTCCAAACACTTTGCACAAGAAGAAGTTGGTACTGATGTGATTATCTGCTGTGAAGAACACGCTATCAGTGTGTGGCCTGATGCCCAGCCTTTGTAAGGGAGGCAGGCTCCTGGCACAGCCTCTGCTCCCCTCAGAAATCAGGAGCTGCAGTTGGGAAAGCTGACCCTGCTGCAATATTCATATCCCAGTGCCTCTGCCAGTTCCTGTTTTACAGGACCAAGTCCAGCAAAGAGTGAGCCCCTAGAAACCCCCCCCAGCATGGATTATTTAAAGCAGAGAATAGAGGGATCCTATGTACAACATCAGGTGCTGTCCAGCCCAACGGTGCAAAGCTTTGTAAGACACATCTTGAATTCAGTGGAACAGCTGCAGCTCTTAAATCCCACAGGAAGCTGCTTTGGGTTTCAGGATAGGGTGAGACCAGCCTCTAACAGACTGCTGACCCTGTGAGAACAGCCCCTCACAAAATTAAGCTTTTTGTAATAAAACCACATAAGGAGATGACTGCATTACAATCATAAAGGGTGCAGTGCTTCAATTACTGTTTTAAAGTGTTTAGAAATATATTGCTTTATACATGTGCAGTTTTTATATGGATCCTAAAATAATTTATAATCCTGCATTTAGGCAGTGACCAAGATGGTCAGTGTGCCAGTCCAGTGCCAGTCTGGGGGTTGATGTCACATCTGATCCATTTCCTATCTGATTTCCATGAGTCTGTGATATGTAATATCCATCATGGTTGCTGTGTTAGATCACATCTTAAGAGATCTGGTGCAACACTTGTCAGCCTCTTTACAGAGCAAAAAGAAACCCAAGGAAATGTCCTGGTGCACTGCTGATGTTTAGCCAAACATGCAAAGCTGGTAATATTTGGCAATTGCTGCTCCAAAACCCCAATGGAACTGGTAGCAAATCTGATCTGAGAACTTGCTCGTCCAGATAAACTGCAATTCCCATTTACAAAACCCAAATCTTAGTCTTCATCCATTTACCCACAGATTTAGAATTTATTTTTTGGCAGAGTAATGATATCATTTAAAAAAGTAATGGAGTAACATGGTTGAACAGCCAAATGAAGGAACATTGTTGTTTTAAGAGAAAAATCCCAGGAGGAGTTGCACAGTTTTTTCCACACAACTTTGCTCAGAAGGAGCTGAAATCCTCTGAGTAAAAGTCTGTGGTGCTGCTCTGTGCAGCACTGCTAAAGGTTAAGTTGCTGGCTGTCAGAGCTCAGTTATCCATCACATTTCTGCTGGGGGAAGGGAGCACCAACTGCTCCTTTTCCAGCTCTGCAGCCAGACTCTCTAAACAATTTCCTGTGCTGGGCTCATGTTAGAGACTAAACTGTTTCTAATACAAGGAATGGAGTTAACCACAGCTGATAGACAAATACCTTTTCTTATCACTAATGGATTACAACACTTGACTGCAAAAGCAATTTAAACCTTAAAAATGGTATATTCAAATCTCCAACAGCAGCTACGCAGGGAGAATTGTTGTTACAGCAACTTTTCATTACGTCTTTGAATGTTTGCAGTGAAAGTTGATTGTATTTTTGTTGAGAAATCAACACTATAGCTCTTAATCCCCTGTATCTCTGAAAATGATACTTTCATGAGCGTATTCTGTGGCTGTGGACAATATTTCATGTTTAGCAGTTCATACTGACACTCGGCAGCAAAGCAGTCATGGCTTAGTAGCAGTTTAATGAAAAAAAAATCACTACATTTATTAAAACATCTGAGCTTAGTGTCCCAACATGATGGTGAACGTTATGGGTGAAAGCTGCAGAGGGGGATGTACATAACTAATCCCCAAAGACATGAAAGTATCACAGGTAAAATGGGATTTGCCTGACATTGCTCAGCTCAGAGAACTGGGGAATAGGAACAGCAGGGAAAACTCTCCTCTTTCATGGACTGCACACCTCATGGTCAGGCAGGTGAATTGCTCCTTCCTCCTCTTCCTCTGGAGCTGTCATTTGTATTCCTGTGAATATTCAGTGTGTGTGGAGGGAATGACCCCTGATGAGCCCCAGGATGGTCTCTGTGTGTCCCCTGCAGTGACAGGACCTACAGGGGTTCCCTGAATCCTGTGGATTCCAGGGGGGATCAATGGATATAAGGACCTCCTTATGCTCTGGGAATTTTCTGCTATTAATGAAGTCCTGGTTTTACCCTACTTACCCTACTCAAAATCCTAATTACTGACAGGTTATCTCAGCCACATCAGTTTTACAGCAAATCTGTGTCTACACGAATGAACAATTTCTAACATAATGCACAAACATTTATTTTCCACATATCTTATCTGAATTATAAATAATGGCTCCTAACCTACAAAGCTGTGTTTGGCATAAATCATGTCCCTAAGTTGAAATGTGTTATTCCAATGTATTGAGCCAAAATCATCCTGCAAGTCATGTGTTTCAGCATTCTGATGAAGCAGAAACAAAGATTTAATCTGCATTTGGTACCTCAGCTACCTTCTCAATGGCTACCTAATAGTTCTGGGTGAAATTAATTGGAAAGGTGCATCTTTTTCTAGTTAGTGGCATAAGTCAAAACTCTGTTTATGAGCTCTTCCTAGGCTGCAAAACATCATGGATGGGAATCCTGGGGGTTTGGTGGGGAGGCAAGAACATGGAGTGAGCAGAGCATCCAGGGACAGAAAGCAGGAAAACAATGAGCAGCTCCTTCTGCACAGAATTCTACCTGCACTGGGTCTCCTTCCCTTCTCCCCTGAACCCTTTAAAATTCCAGTGAGTGTGAAACACCATCCCTGAGAATAACAGTGCTTTACAACTTCTTCACATTAAATAAAGCAACCACCCAAGGGATGAGACAATGGAGAATATGACCTAACTGAAAGAATGCTTTTTTGAGTGTCACAATCCCCCTGACATTGTCTGACGGTTCTACTTTGATTCAGTGACTCCTGGATTTGTGGGGAGTGTCTGGTCTGGATCTTAATTTTCCTGCTCCCCAGAATTTGTGTCCCAGCACGTGGGGAGCAGTTATGAGCTGCAGGTCTGAGCCTCCTCTGCATTTCAGGCAGCATTCCATCACTCTTCTGCAAGCCCATCTACCCCACTATAAATACCAGCAGCTCTGGGGCCGAGCTATCTTTGGTTAAAGCAGCAGTGACGTGTCAGTGCTGCAGATTAGGAACACCAGCAGACCCCCAAACACACTCCCTGAAAACACCTCCATGCTATGGCACTGCCCACGGTAAAAACTCAGCTCTCAGCATCAGGCAGGACACGGAGTCCTTACCCAGCCAGCCTTTGGGGGCAGGTCAGCCAGGAGCCCGTTTTTTTGGGAGTGGGTGCCATTTGCTGGAGCCTGCCCCGAGCTGTCACATGCCTCCCCCATCACAGAACAGCTGCCACACTGATATAGTCCTGCCCCACCGCCCTGCAGAGCTCATGTGCCCCCTCTTATCTCCCCAGGGGCTGGAGCTGCTGATACCAAATCACTAAAAATGGCAGCAGAAACAGCAATTTGGGGCTGATCTGACAGCCAGGGCTGAAGGGAAGCCACAGTCCACCCCACCCTGCATTCCCTGGACACCCAAATCTCCCTCTGGGACTCTTAGGTATACACAGAATAAATGCTTTCTCCATCTGACACTGATGCACGTTGTGCTTCTTATTTAAAGGAGTAGTATTAATTGTTGTTAGAAACAATCAAATATAGCAAGCTCTAGCTGAATACATAACTCATGGATAAACCAAACTTTAATACAATTAGAATTTTAAGCAGCTGTTATTCATATGATGGATGCTTCCCATTCATCATGGAAATGCAGGTATAGCTTGTTTATAGGGTATAGAGCTGCAGGTGCTTTAGCTATGGCTCAAGAAGTATTTTGATAATCTAAGTATTTGCTTTCAAGGCTTTTCTTAAAAGATTCATATTTTGTCTCAGACTTCTTACTGTTCTCTTAGTCTCAAGGTAACTGATTTATATTGTAAGGATGAGTAAAATTCTAATAAGCATTCTGTTATTAATGAAGGGATATTTTCCCTAATTTTCTTTCTGTTCATTTTTCTGTCACTTTATGCTGTGCCCTAATTCCACTAATTCCAACTCTGTTAGAACTTGTTAGCTAGTCTGCTCTAGCATAACCAAAAAAACCCCCAAAAACAGTGTAGGTGTGATCTATAATTTAATATAAGCTCAGCTGGTCACACTAAAAGTGATGCCTCCCTAATCCTTCCCTTGACTAGCTCAGCATACAGTAATTTATGTTACATGTGTCATATACTGAATTTTTAGAATTATCTATCTAAATCTTAGTCTAGACAAAGGCACAGTGAAACTACCACAAGCTTCCATCTGTACCCAGGAGTACAACGACCTGGAGAGGATTACAATTGTGGATTTATTCCCCCCTCCAAGGGAAGCTGTTGCCTTTGTGGTTAAGTCACTCCCTGGACTAAAAGCTTGGGGTCCCAGCCCTGCCTTAGCCATGCAAGTGGGTAAATGGAGCTTCTGAGAGTCAGTTCTGACAATTATGATATAACTCCTCTTGGCTTTGCCTTGCTGTACGTTTTTGAACATTTATATTTCACTTTATTTGAGACAAGCTCTGGTGACAATGGGGATTTGATTTCTGTGAAGGTCCCCAGGCACTATGACAGTGACAGTAAGAGATGATGAGCCACAGCCCTGGATTTTGTGTGAGTGTTCTGGGGTGGGTTAGAGGCTGAGGAGGACAGAGGTGCCCACCCTCCCCAGTGCAGTCTGTGTGAAACAACCCCACCGAAACCAATGCAGCCCCATTTTGTGTCTGGTGAGCTGCTTAAATAAACCTTAGGGTTCTAGTGGGAGAGCTGAGTTCGTCAACAAGCCCCGAATGCCCTGTGGCACTGACACAGAGATGTTTCCCAGCACCTCCTGCAGGCATGAGCTGCTCTGAGGATGTGAAAAAGCCAGAAATGGAAAGAGCAAACACTCTTTATCCTAACCAACAGTTGTCAGGAATAACAAGCTGGTTGTAAAACTGTCAAATATTTGATGCCTATGTAAAATACTGTTATTTACCTTCTGTTGCTCCAGTCTGTTGTGCTCCATTCACCCCACTCAGTTCATTTCTCCATTTAGCGCTGGCAGTAGAAACACAATTTAATTTTAGCAGGCTCTTGTTTTTACCAGTATTTGATAATTTTCCTTTCCTACCTCCTCCACTGGCTCAAGCAGTGTCAGTGTGACTGTGCTGACTGCAGCAGGGAAGATTTGTAAGAGCTGAAGGTATTCCATGAGGGCACTGCTGTGTGATATAAATGAGCCCAGCTCTTTTTTGATAAGGATTTCAGACTTGGACTGTGTGGATTTTAGAGCTGACAGTGGGGACTGCGAGAAAGAACCGTGAAATGTTCACATGTGACAATTTCTGATGTGTATTTGTTAAATTATATTCTTATATTCCTGTAAGAATAAGAATGGAGGTTTTTCTGGGCAATAAAAACAACAGAGCAAACCTTAGAAAATTTTACAGTCTCATTTCAGGCCATGAAAGGAATTGATATTAATTCAATGCAAGTATAAAAGTCCATGTAAGAAACACACTCTTCTCAAGGTCTATCTTGCTGGCTCATCCAGTTCTGTCACCAGGAATCCTTTAACTGCCCAAGTTCAAGCTAAACATTTTTAAAGCAGAAAGAATTTAATCTGTGGACTGGAACAAAAATATTTTAAAGCATAAACAAAACATCTGGTCATCGTGCTGCTGTTGCATATGAGATGAGATGTTTGTTTGCTCACACACATTTTGAGGCAGAAAGAACAGAAATCACCCTTGCCCTGACTGCTTTTTAGAAAAAGCACAACTTGCTGAAACTCTTGTCTCATTAAATGAGAAATAATTCATGTGGCTAAAATGAAATCCTTGGAAAGACTACAACTTCTTTGTACTGCAGTTTGACTCTAACCACCTGTTGCAGGGATTCAAAATAGATTCCAGTGTCTTTCCACATCCCAGGGCTCAGTGAAAGGGTCTCTCAAAAGGGGTGTTTGGAACAACCCCAGTCCCCACCTGGAAAGGAAAGTGAGTGTGAGCCTTCACAGCAGCCTGGCAGCTGCTCCTGAGGAATTCTTCCTGTACTGTACATGGGGAGAAATGGCCATTTTGATTTATAACTGAATTCTTACCTTGGTTTAAGTGTGTGAAGTGAGAAATTTGTCCTGGCACCTCTTAAAATGGATTGGGCATCACTTTGCTTCATTGAACCTACTGACTTTTACAGGCTGCTATCTGATTCTATCAGTACAAAACAGCCACTGCAGCAACATCTGTTTAACCAGCAAACCTTCAGTTCCATCTTGAAGAAAAACTCTCCTTCCTCCTGCAAGCTCCCCTGGTGTCCCTTGCAGCTGTTCTCCCATGAAACAATAGCTGGATTCACACTCACCCCAAAAGAAGAGATCACAACCCAAACCACATCCCCTCAGGGTTACCAAGGCAAGAACACTCTCCCTTCTTGCTGGCTTGCAGCACAGGGGAGCTGCCTGTTCCCCCAGCCAGGATGTGTCCACTTGGCCTCTGCACTTGTGCTCTTGGATTCCCGAGTGACCGAGATGGAGATAAATGTGCTTGGGAAGAAAAGGTTTTAGCCCCCTCTAAATTCCTCCACGATGCTCTCATGGAAGCTGAGCAGCCAGACAAACAGCAGTGAGGTGTAGCTGTTGTCTCTGGAAAATATTCGCAGTGAAGTTCAAGCTTCAGTTGACGGCTTTTTTTATTTCTTTGTTATTTAAAGTTTTTCATACGGTCATCTAAATGCCCTAAACTGACTGGGGTAATGCTCTGCCTCAAGTTCAGTGGTCCACAGCAATCTGTGGTTTTGCAGTCAGATTCTCCTATTTTGGGAAAATCTATGATCTGTAGGTGAGCAGGAATCCCCAGGGATAGAGCTGCCCCTTAATGAGATGTGTGTAAAATGGACTGTACACATTGCCCCAAAGCAAACCAGATTATTTAAGGGAGAATGGATGAAAAAAATTACCTGAATTTCTTCACGGAAGTGAATTTTAAGATACATCTATTTGTCACTAACTGAGACTTTATAAGAATAGTTTATAAATAGTTTCTTGATAAATTTCTTGTTGAGTTCCCAAAAGAATTTAAAACATCTTGCTCTGTGCTTTGTTCCCTAAAAAAGCCTTTTCTGGAGAGATGCACACTTTATTTTCTTTCTCTTCCTTATCTATTTATTTATTTTCCCTTCTTTTAACTGTAAAGTCAAGGAATTATGTAAGACAGCATCTGAATATACATAAATTTTATAACAAGTAAAGTGTGTAAAATTATATTAGGTCTGTCTAGAAAGCCTATAATGTCTGTCTAGAAAGTCTATAATGTCTGTCTAATGGCTTTCCCTTAAGTGGCTCCTTTTGCTTTGTATTTTCTCCCATGAAAAACTCTTCCAAGTACCAAAGTGTTACAAAATGGAATCATATTTTATTGTTCAACTAATTTTCCACTAAGCTTTCCCTTATTTGTTTGTTGCTGGGCTATGGCTTTTTTTCTCCTTTAGAATTTCAATTAGTCCCCTCTCAGGGTAGGTGGTCTGTAACACGAAACCATCAGGCAATCACTTTTATGCTTTCCTTTCCAGCTCCAGCTTTCTTTGCCCAAACAACGGTAGGAAATCCTCTGTCTGACACAGTACAGGATAAAGAAAAACAAAAATCAGCCCCATTTGTGATTCAGAGATATGCTCAGTGCTCTTAATGCCTAAAATGCCCCGTGTTTTGATAAAACAAAATACTTTAATCCAAAGGCAATTTAAATGATGGGCAAAGTAATGGTTGGGAGAGAAAAACAACAATAAACTGGAGCTTTAGAACTGACCTTGATCTAGAATTTGTTGAATTTGTACATCCAAGCAAAAGAAAACATTTAACTGTGGAGCTGAACCATAAACTTGAATAGAATAAATCTAGTTAGATCATGACACGGACAAAAATTTACATTCAGAGAAAAGTAATTTTAAATAAACTTGGGTGCCTGACAATAACACAAGTCTGATGTCTCTCTAAATCACAAAGAATGGTAGAAGTCAGTGAGTTTCAGTTGCAAAATCTTTACTCCAAGTTCCAAGCCTGTATCTACTCAGCAGTTAATGACAGAAATTTAAATTTAAAATCAGGAGTAGAAACGACTGCACTGTTAACAAAATAACAGTAATATTCTGAAAAGGAAAAGGAAAAAAAAAAACCCCAACATTTTTCAGACATTAAGATAATGTTGCATTTCATTTACTTAAAAAGGAAATATGTAATATTTAGGTGGCAACATAATACACTGTGGTGCACTTTCTCCTGTCAAAAATCTGGTTTATTGGGAGAATAAAAGCAGTTGCAAATGTGGATATTAGGAACTGAAAGGAGCAGAAATTGAGTTGTTTACAACAACTGTGTTGTTACAAAGTGGGAGACTTAACTAAAAACTTCATTGTTTTCCATAAAATTCCTCCCAAGTGTCAAATACCACAATTTGTATTCTCCAATGATGAGTTAACGTTTAAGTATTCAAAGGAGATGGAAAATACATTTGAGCCTGTCATAGATCAGCAAATTCATCATTTGTAGATTATTTCCTCATGTTTATGGACTCTGACACCGAGCAGTGCCTAAGACCCCAGTTGTTGTTTATCTAATGCATATCCTTTAATTTAGGCAAATAAGTAGCAACTTTGGCTGCACTAAAACAAATCCCCCACTTAGCCTGAGCATATAAAACATTCTAAAAGTTCTCCACTGTGATGGACAACTCATGGGGCAGTTTTATCCCAGGGCTTTCTGCTCACCTGCAGATCCTAAAGGCTTGCATGGAACCCATAATAGTTCCAATAAATAGCTGTAAATT
Source organism: Sturnus vulgaris (assembly GCF_052056855.1). Classification (NCBI taxonomy): domain Eukaryota; kingdom Metazoa; phylum Chordata; class Aves; order Passeriformes; family Sturnidae; genus Sturnus; species Sturnus vulgaris. Next base: position 3,213,141 of record NC_142253.1, on the reverse strand, counting down.
TACTTTTTATCCCTAGGTTGGAACAGACTTCATGAATGTGGCCATCAGTTCCCATGAACTCCCTTAGTGAAATCTAGATCAAATTAATCAAACGTTGTGCTTGTTAATTCAGGTCAGCATTTGTCTTGCAATTTTTTGCAATTTTTCAAGTACCATCCTACTGTCCCTGGCCACCCAGCTCAATTTCCTTGGAGAAAGGCCTTGCATGGCTTGAAATGTTGTGGTTTGCAGTGAACAAGTGATTAACACATGAAGGATAGATACAAACAAAGGCATTGATTCTTCCAGCGTGTTTCATTTACACACTTAATTTCCCAGTCCTTTTTCCCCCTTGCAGAAGATGATGTCCATCACCTGATTGCCTTGGAATATGAATGACTGGGGGTGATTATGAGGCTGGTGGCAAGAAGCGGTCAGGACCTTTCCCAAGACCTCCATTTATAGCTTTAATTTGCATTTTCCTACAAGGATAAGTAAATTTTTCCATGGTTTATCGCTTCAGTGACAACTCCCTTGAAGCAGCCGTGATAATTGCATTTTTTCGTGAAACAGCAGGAAAACACTTCCTAAGCAGTTAAAAGCTTTTGGGCTTAGTTTTTCTCCAAAGGTTTTCTAAAGGAATTTAGTCCTCGCAATCAGACACAAACAAGAGCTAAGCAGCAGGCTCTGTATCTCGTTCATACCGAACAGCACCTCAGGCAAGGGGATAAACAAAGGGAAAGCAAGTTATTTTTAGTAATTTGGGGCAAAAGGGACAGAGTCAGTGACAAGTGTATCATCTTAGTTCTGACTGTGGGGTTCTGGTCCCTTTGTTCTGTAAATCTGTTATTCAAATTGTAACACAGCATTCAAACCAAGCAGAAAGTTTAAATAACTGAGTGTCACGCCAGTCTGGAGGGATTTTCTCTTAGATGATGCACAAAATTCGTTTCATCCCAAAAGAAACTTCATAGCATCTTCTCAGCCTCCCAACTCCTATTTCTGCCTGAGATACATCACTGAATTGTTTCTCATTAATCTAATGGGTTTGGGTGCCTAACCAAGAACCACAGCAGGGTCTGGGGAAGGCAAGCTGGGAAAAGGAAAACTGAGCTGCAGTGTCAGAGCAGGGAAAGTGGGCTGGAAAGCCTGGAGATGTGCTAGAGGCTGGAATATCATGTACTGCTCTGTCTCTGCCACCCCGGGCTCCATCCTGGGTTTGTAAATCACTTTAACATCAGCCTCAGCAAGTCTGCAAATGCCTCCTCCAGTGAGGCAGCCAAAAACGGGGCAAAAAATTTGCTTTTGGGTCAACTTAGATGCAGAGAAGGACAGAGAACATTTTAATTAGCAGCAGGACATAAAACTGAAGGAGAAGGTTCTCGTTGCTAGAGAAAAGTTTGCAATAGAAACGGTGAACAGTTCCCCTGCTGCAGAGGAAACTTTGCCTACAAAGGTTTTAAGGGGAAAAAAGGAGGCCAAAATGAAGAGAAAACAATGAAAAGCTGTATTAAAAAGAACTGGCTCCTTCAAACATGGGAAGGAATCTAGGGCTGCCTGTGTGAACACTGAAATTAAAACAAGAGTTGCTAGCAGGACACTTGTGAGCTGTGAGTGCAGCTGAAACTCAGAGCATCTGTCTGTCCCCAGCATCCAAGGGACCAGACTTTCACTCCAAAATTAGTTAGGATTCTTGACAAGCTATCAGGAAAAGGGAAATACCACTAGCAGAGAAAATACAAAAGTGAGAATTAAATAAATTCACATTTTATTCCAATTTTCTTGTGGTTAAGAGGACGGGCTCAACTCGAATATGGGAATATAACTGGGTGCAAGGCAGTGACAGTGGCTGTGCACCTTCCAGAGCTTTCCTGGGTGCCAACAGGCTTGGGTTTCCAGCAACATTTCATATTCCATGATATTATCATCACCTGGCTTTGTTTGTTTGGATTTAGGATGAAGCAAGCTATGGAGAGTCTGACACACATGGGTTTTTTTCATTCAAACATTTAAGAATTCTTTGTAACTATAGACAGGAGATTTCTTTAAGACTTACAAAATAGGAATGAATTCTGAATGAGCTACAAGGGAGAGATAAATAAATATGCAGTCAGTGGAGTATCCTGACAAAACAAATATTTTTTTTCTTTGCAAGAAATTTGCTTGGAAAAAAAGGGCTGTACAGAAAAGGGATTATTTGTTCTTAAGTTTTGATGAAGATGATAAACTTGGGGTTTTTTTGCTAAAGGGAAACACAATTAGGCAGAAAGCAGTGTTTCATCTCCATATGTCACACATCTAGAAGAGGCTGCTAATTTTCAATTTCCAATTTCCATCCCCTCTGTCTGCAGATCAGGTTAGGCACTCAGGGGTTTCCAAACAGGACCTGGCCTGAGCCAGCACTTGGTGTCCAGTTTACATCTGGAGTGGCCATGGAAGCCTTGTCCTTCCCACCATGACCTTGTCCTTGGCAAACCACAAGGTTTCTCCATCCAAACCCATGCTCCCAGAAATACAGGCCCTAAAATCCCCATAATTTCAGCCACAAAATATTATTTTTTTGTCTTATTTATAAGCAGTAATAGAGCTTGAAGTAGCAAAAATACAAATAATCACCTATTCACTTAACTGATGAAAGCTCTGCCCAGAGCCCCTCACCATTTGCTGTCAGATTTTGGGCTCGAGAAAAGAGGCTTGTTAAAAGAAAGGAGAAAAAGATTTCTGTTTAGAAATCAAGTTAAACACTTTGGAGAAGGCTGCAAGGGTGGAGATCAGATGATCTTTGTGTGTTTCTCTAGGAGGAAAAAGAAGTTATGCAATTCCAAGCAGTCATGTGGTATGGCAGCTGCTAAAGTTACTGCTAATTTTTATTAGAGCTGGCCAGAGCCAGAAAAAGGTCTGCTTTATAAGCAAGACCTTTTAAGAAGTAAACTAAATCTTCCTGAGTTGGGAGGCCTGCAGAACTGAGAGAAGGGAAAAAATAGCACTAAAATGTTCTTTTTTTTTTTTTTTTTTTTTTTTTTTTTTCCTCCCCCACCTTCAAATGATTCAGGAAACATTTTCACTCTCCCTTCCTGTTGCTGGTTTCTTTCTCATATTCATCCAATCAATCAAGCAGATGTAAAATATTTACCAGTTCTCAGCTCAGGTTCCTGCTCAGCCCAAAGGACTATTCAGTGCAGAATGTGTGTGAGCTTTTATTCGCCCAAGGCAGACTCGTGGCCCTGGGTCCAGGCTCTGGCTGACCCTGCTGGGATCTGGGGTTGGATTAGCTGCTCCCCAAAAATCCTCTCCAACCTCAGCCATGCCACAATCCTTGGAAACATCCAGTGATTTTATCTGTTTGATAACTGGAGATGGGATTCCAGTACTCCCAACTGTCTTGTGGTATTTTCCAGGACTGAGCACCTGTGGCTCCTGTCTTTTGAAAATCTGTGCAGGAATTAAACTGGATCCTGAGCCAGGCTCCATCCCCAAACCTGCTCCTTGCTCTCAGCTTTGCAAACTTTCCTGACCTTCAAAGCCATGTGGATGATGGCAAAAAGTAATAAAGATTAAATGCAAACCTTACAAGATAAAATTCACCACACTGAAGAGACCAGACACAGCTCTTCATAAGCCATCTAATCTCTGTCCAAACAGGATTAATTTTGTACTGCTGTTAAATGGAGCAGATAATGGAGCTCTGGATACTCCTCTGGGGCTGTGGATGAGAATTGTGCCAGGAATTCTGGGGAAGGGTAGAGAGGAAAGACTGCAGGGATGCTGTCCCTGAGATCCACAGGTCCAACCCTACAATAAGGCATCTATAAATTAGTGATTTTTTTATTTTAAAGAGTATTTTAACACCAGGCTCAATTAGACTGTGGACAAGGGGCTTGCAGTAACAAAAGATACTGTTTTCCATACTCTGCCTCTTTTTCCACCTGCTCCACACAGCTGAAGCACATTTAATGCACAAATTAAGCTGGAGAGAAGACACTTTGCAGTTTTTGGGAGTAGGAATGCCCTGGTCCCTCACAAAAGGGACGTTCCTTGTCATGCACACAGGGATGGGATGTGTCTCCACCATTTCCTGCTCAGCCCTTCTGTACCACTCCTCCTTCACCCCCCAAAGGCTCAGCTTTCCTTTCTGGATGTAAAATTCCCCCACACGCCCCAAATGCGCCTTTCAGAGGTAAAGATGTAAGACTTCACAGATAGAAGCTTCTTTTAAGATGGCACACCTTTAAATGAAAGTTAACACAAATTCAATTTGGATGCTAAAAATGCATAATCAAATACTGCTCTCATTTAAAAGCCCCAGTGGTGAAGCAAAAATCTTCAACTGCTATTATTGTCAGCCCAGTCCCATTTGTATTTATGAGAGCCTAAAAACTTTACAAGTCCTGTAGTTGCACTTTGCAGTGGAACATTAAGCAGTCAGGTTACATTGTTTTGAAATTTATCAAAACATACAGAAAGTAAAGCAGCAGTCAACAAGGTTGGAACTAAATTCCCAATTCTGCTAAGTTGTCACCAATGTCTAAAGCCCAGAACTGCAGTAAATTTTGGATAATTTTTCATAGTGTAAAGAATTAATTAATTAAGCAAAGGAAAACGTCTCATGTATGAAGGAGAATGTGAATCTAAAGCCATAACTGCCATACAATTTGCTAAAGTACATTTGATAAACTTCTATTGAGCACTCTCCTTTTCCAGCTTTTCCTGTCTGGAGTGTTTCTTGTCCTACCATGCCCTCACATTTGGCACCTTTGATAAAACATACAAAAACCCCCACGCCCAGTACTGGAAAAGATTTTGTTTACTACTAAACACCTTATTTGTCATTAAAACGACAAAACCCACTAGGCAGGAGAGACTTTTTGTGCTTCTCATTAGAACAGCACCATGCTCTTGTTCTGCAGAAAACTCCACCCGAATTAACCAGGGTTCAGCTGCAGGATCAGGATTTGGGATCCCCAGGAAGATTTGGTCATTCTCCCACACTTGGCATTTTTCACGTTTGCTGAACAAATTCCGTTTTTAATTCCAAATGAGGAGTTATGCAAATGTGACTCAAGTGCCTTTTGATAGCTGCTGGTCTGAGCTTGCTCCCTTTGTCAGTTAATTTGCACTTAGTTCATGCACATCTTTAACCCAATTGGCATGGTAATGTGCCACATATGTACTAAATTAAGGATAATTGTGCTTGATTGCCCAATTATGATACCAAATGTGTGAAAATAGTTGATAGGACATTCTGTGTGTTTTCTCTAAAAAGATTCAAAAATCTAAAAATAAGACCTAACAGTTAATCATAATGGTTTGGCTTGAAATGTGGAAAACTGACAAGATGATTTAAAATGCAAAGAATTGTACCATAAATGAAAAGATTAAATTGTCCCATTGTTATATGCTATATGAACATCCTTTAAAATGGCCCAACATTTGTTGGAGTCTGACACGTTTGTCTCTGATGAGCTAGAGAGGATGACCCAGCTATTTTTCACTTGTTTGAGAGAGTACTAATTCCTAACCCCAAATTCTAGCTTTATCAGGTGCTTTGTATTTTGAATCCATCACAAACTGTCCCAGGTCCCAAGCAAGGATTTGTGCACAGCAGCCTTGGGACAGCCTCTCTCTGCCTCACACCCACCCAGATCTGGATTATCCAGGCCATCAGCATGGATTGGTTTAGCAGAAAATGGTAAACACAGCTGAGGGAGGGTGGAGGAAGGAATTCATGAGCTCTGGAATCAGCACCACAGGAGTCAGGGGAGTGAGTCCCTGACTTCATGTGAGATTTGACTGGAAATCACCAAAGCAGTTTGCATTTCCTCTCCAATCTTGTTCATTGTGGTCCCACACAAGTTAACCACACCAATGAGAAGCAACATTTGCTAAATAACCTGTGACTTTCACTGTGTTTTAAAGCATTGTGTCAGCAGGACTTTTCTCCCAATTTTTCCAACCTTAGAGTAACAAAAAGTTCAAGGCAAAAGGATCCAACCTGGAAAGCAAATTCCTCATAATTGACTCTCCTTTTTCTCAAGAGCTATTTCCTGTTTAACTGCAATTCCAACACAAACACGAGCAACATTATTTAGCTTCCCTGCAAGGACTGTGGATGCTCCATCCCAGAAAAGGCATTCCTCCCAGTTCCAGCAGTGGCAATTCTTGTCCTGATTTGTGCACAGCTGTCGTGGTCCCCATCTCGAGAGCACTGAAGGTTTTATGGGACAGATTTCATGCTGCCTAAAGAAATGGTTGTTTTCAAGGAGACTGTGTGAGCAAGGAAAGCAAGAGTAGAGGGAAGTGCAGGGGAGAGAGGACTCCAGACCATAATCCCATTAATTTAAGATGTGTTACACATAAGGGATCTATTCCTGAGTTTAAGAGAGCTTGTTTCTTTTTTTTTTTATAATTTAATTACCTCTTATTCATTCAACACACCCTTGAGAACAATATTCTAAGCTTCCACAGACTCAAAATGCCCACATTATTCTTAGGGTCAGCATGATGTGGACTTCTATTAAAAAGAAGAAATAATAAGATGGTGTGGAAATTTAAGAGGAACCCACACAGGACCTTTTCAAAAGTTGCAGCACAAAATGTTCTTATAACCTGAGCTCTGCAGTCTGCAGGTCAGAGAGTGTTGGCCCATAATATTTGAAACAACATTGCTTTTTTTATTTGCAACACTTATATTTTCGTTCCATCCAATTTATTTTTCCGATTTTGTTTGTGGGAAGAACAATATTACAGTATTTAGTGTAGAAATCCCGTTGTACCTCTTTGGTTCATTCTCTGGCTCATCCCCCTGCTTTCCCCACCTCCCTGCCACAGCTCAGCCTGTCGTGCTCTCTATGAAATCAGAGAAATAAATTTATGAGAGGAAAAAAAAACCCAAAAAACGCAGCGATAACCAAGGCCGCCTGTTTTCATTTACATTTTCCTCTTCGGGTTATTATTCCTCCCTTTCCACCAAGCTGTGGGATCTATGTTTTAGCACAGGCTGCTTTGTGAGACACCATTAACAGATATGGACAAAGGCTTTGGAAAGTTTTCTGGGAGCATAAACTCCAGAAAGAGCTGACTCTGCTGGAGCTGCACTCGCTGCCCCGCCGTGCTCTCCCCACAAACGCTCTCGTGTCCCGGCAGGAGCTGCACAGCCAATTTTAAGTCACTGTCTGAAAATGTTTTCTTCTAGAAAATTAATTCCTGAGCGTACGGGGCTGCACAGTAAATCTTGCTGGCAGAGCTGAATTTTCCACTCATGACAATGCTGTTTAGTCCATGTCCCTGTCAGAGCTCAGCTGGCACCGAGTGTCCCGCAAGGAGCTGCAGGATTATCCTGCTAGAGCTGGCATCCTTTTAAACAGTGCTCACCAGCAGATCAGAAATGGAAGGCGGTGTTCAGACTGTAATTTTATGGAGTGGTGATTTGTGGGGGCTGCCTGTGAGTGGTGGTAGGTGAGCAGGGCACCCCGGGCAGCACAGGCAGGGCAATAATACACTGAGCCCTTTCAGCCACAGGCTCAGTGTGCTGGAAAAACGAGACCAGCACGCACCAGCAGACCACGAGGAATGCCTCTTCTTTTATTCATTCACTCAGCTTTAAAGCCATCCTTGCCTCCCTCTGTGTCACTGGCAGGGAAAGGTTCACCATGCTCCTGCCAGAGTGTCCTTTCCTGCCGTTCCTCCGTGGCTGCTGGATTTCTCTGTGCTGATGTGACTTTTGAGAGGCTGTGCTGTGAACGCAGCTACCAAATTAATCTCCCTGAAATCCACCTAACCCCCTCCTGCGAGCAGAAAGTGGCTCTGCCAAAACACCACACTTACTACAGGGCAAACAGGGAAATTTTGTTTGTACATCCACAAGATTTGCTAAAAAGTTTCATTGTTCTCGTGTGTAATCTGTGAAGAAATGCACGTCCTGGAAAAGCAGCCTGTAATTTGTAGCACATGAGTGTGCTTTGGGGAAAATCAATCAAATGAACTAAGACGTGTTCTCAACTCCTAAACTAATGATCCTTCCTGTGAGCAGCATGAAACACCGGGCGAGTCCCAGATGGAATAAATCCTGCAGGTTTCAGCAAAGCTGTGACAGTTTATACTGCCTCAACAGTACCCTAATTGTGCTGCAAACTTCTCAAGGTGCTGAGCAGTCAGCCTTTTCAAAAGCCTCCTTCTTCCCAAGCAGTCCCAGAGCTAAACAAACAAGTTTACCAGTTAGCGAGAAGAGAATGCCAGATTTAATTTATAATCTTTCAGGGCTGATGTGCTTAAAAATAAAAGCTATGAAAAAATGATTTTTGTCTTAAGAAATGCCAAGCAGCTGCATAGAGGCATTCAGGGCTGGGACCTGAACCAACTTCTGTTGAGAGAGGAAATTAGGACCATTTTGTTACCCTGACAAAAATGAAATCTATGAGAACAGTAATTCCTTTGCAGAAAAAAATCAATAGTTTCAGCATGTTTTTAACGTGGCAATTTGCTATGGAACATCTTAACAATACCTCAGTAAATCACCAGCTGAAATCAGCTGCTGGCTTTGCATGTACAAATACAGAACTGCATGAAAAATGTGTAGTCAAAGCAGAGGAAATCTCCTAAAATCGTGACTTCCTTACTCTTAAAGTCCTTGTGAAAGATCTGAGAATAGATACAGGTAAGAAGCTTTGGTTTACATAGAGAAGTCACAAAACCACCAAAATCCAAATCTTTAATCTGGCAAGAACTTCTAGAACTTCTTTCCCTCTGTGCCTCAGATTACCCATTTACAGAGTAAGGATCTTATTAAACAGTGAGGGGAAATTACTGAGCATTTAACAGCCACAGCATAATCATCACAGTCCTATGTAAGCACTAAAGATCATTATTCAACAGATTCTGTAAAACAAAATACAAGAAAAAGGCTATTTCTCTGTATTTGTTACATGCTGCTCTGATGACTGAGTAGTACAGACCATGCAACATTCATCTTGATTTTTGTCATTTAGCAGTAGCAACATAGACTTCACAGTGCCATTACTTATTTCAGTGACATGAAAAGGGCCAAGAAATTGCTATTAAAGAAAATTCAAGTCAATTCATAAACCTGATTAACTTTGCATTTAACCTCCTGAAAAATGTCGAACAGGAAATCCAAATTACATAAGGAAAATATGTTTAAAAATTATCTCTGACATAATTCCAAGGCTATCTCTGGATCAAATTGTCAGGGGATAGAATTTGCAAGCAAACAGCAATAAAAAATGCTTCTGCTGTCAGCCCTGAGCAGTACCCTGGATGTGTCTGTATTTCACTCTGCCTAATCCCTGCTCAGTAATTAGCAATGTTGTGGCAGTTCTGAAAACGAGAAGTGACGCTCTTATTTTACATGTGCTCCAAAACACATCCACCAGAAGATCTGCAGCAAAGAAACATTTTCCAAAAGGAAATCGAATGATTCATGTTTCACTTCATTGTAAATTCTCTGTGATGGATGCTGGAATTAATTAGGGAGATGTTATGCTCAGCATCTGATATTGGAATAAGAATTCTTTGTGGAAGAGTCTATTTAGAATCACGCTGATGATACATAAAACCTAAATATTGAATAAACAAGTTAAGTTCTAAAGAACTAAATTCAGTTCTAGAGAAGTAAGTTGCCCTCTTTCCTCACCATTTCTATGCTTTTGAAAGCAAATGTGACCTGCTAGGATGCTCTGCTCTGTGCCAAGTTCTCCAGCTGTGTCCTCCTAGTTACAGCTACATCTGTAACTCATTTTTGAGTCAAACTCCCAAATCAAAACTTTGACAGTGTGAAGGTTATAAAAAAAACTTGCCTCTACAAGGACACCACTACTGGCCATTACTAATTCTCATCTAGACAGCTTACAGGTATTTCAATTATCTAAAATAATCGGGCATTAGGATGAAAAAGCTCACTTAGATGCCTTGATGCAGGAGGTATCCCCTTTTTCCTTACCCAGAGCAAGGTTAGATAAAATGTGCTAAATATAAACTGCACAGAACACAGGATGAGACAGCTGCTCTCAGGAGCTGGTGTCCACAGTATCTGCATTTTGAGGGCTCTCCTTTTGAGCACTCCAGTCTAGTGCTGTGAACTGGATGCCTGTAGTGGCTGGGCTGCATGAAACAAATAAATTTATCTAAAAAAGAATTCACTTAGCACTCTTGGAGACTGCTCCACAATGGGAATCAAACCACATTAGCTGGGCACCACTCAAGGCTTCCACAGGACACTCCTGATCCAGAGTGAGATGCTGATCTGGAGGCACCCAAAGCCAAACCTTGGGGAACAATGGGCTCCATTTTCATCAGCATTTTGTGTATATTTAGAGGTGAGAAGAGTGAATATGACAATGAGTTTGTGGTCAGCACAACAAGAGCTGTCAACACATGTCAGCCCCGTGTCAACACGTGGGTTCCTGCTACCCTTGGCTGTTATTAATCCAACAAATCGCTCTAATGTCTTTGTTCTGGGCTTGTCTCTTTGAAAATGCAGCTTGAGCTGTGCAAAAGGCTCTGCACAAACACTGCTGGCACAGGCGTGGCTCTGCTCAGGGAGGGGACAGGGCAGGAAGGCTCACCCAGTCTGTCCCCTCTGTCCCTCCTCTGGACACAGCCTGGACCAACACCGAGCTCGGGGAGCCAAAATCAATTCAGAAAGGAGGAGATGGTGCCCATGGAGGCTGGCTGTCCTTGTCCCTGCACTGTGAGCCAGGGTCACTTCCCCAGCTGTGACAGTGCTCACAGAGCCTGAACCAGAGACCAGGACATGCCCTAACCTTGGGGTATTTCACCTCCCAGAGTTTTGGTTTTCATGTGGTTGTTTGGTTTATGTGACCGTGCATTGCTTCACAAACGGATGTCAGCTTTCCAAGGAGGCTGTGGGGAAATTCAGGCTTATGGGAAACCTTTCAGTTCAAACAAAATCACAGAGTTCTCACAAAAATGTCCAGACCTTCTCGCAATTCTGTTACATCACACACAGAGTTTGAGCAACTCTGGATCATTTCACAGCTCAGCTTCTTATCTTTTTATAGTTCTGCTACTGTGGCTCCATCCTTTCCCATATGAAGAAACTTAATTAATATTTTATACTCTTACTAAATTGTGAATACGGTTTGCCATAACAGTACAGAAAAAGGCAAATACACTTTGTCCCCTGCCAACAGAAAATCCTTAACAGCTGTTTATTGCTCATTTGCAAAACATAAGAGCAATGGAATTCCATTACTTAGAGAAACTGGCTGCTCCATGATATCCTTGGCAACAAACACTGCACTTATCTTTTTGAACAATAGACTCTCAAAGTTTCTCCAGCCTACAAAAATAAGACAGTGAGGAAGACTTTTTCTTAACTGCAGAATGCCAAACAACGGGAACTGACTCACCGTCAGCTGCATTTTGTTTCATGTAAATGAACCTTTTTCTTGATCTCTCAGCACCCCCCCCAAAAAAAAAAAAATTGCTCGCTGCAAATTTAGAGAAAAGTTTCATGCAACCATCTCCTTCACAGGAAGAGCTTTTTATTTATTTATTTATTTATTTATTTAGAGGTCAAGACTTTGGCAAAATGAGAAATTCAGACTCCAATCTAAGTAATGTAACAAACAACATTAAAGCAGTTACTTAGGTTCATGATAAACCATGGAGAAATCACAGAGTGGAATTTTCTCTGACCATTCAAAACTTAAATACCAAGAAAAAAATAATGTCGTGCTTTACACCACAGATATTTCACATATGGTTTTAACTAAATAACTTCCAAGTTTCCAACAGCTTAAAAAAAGAACTATCTGTGGCATACCAGAGAGATGCAAGCTCCTCAGAAAGTCAGGACATGCACATACCATCCATAATCTGGTTTCTATATTTAGGGAAGGACTATACCTAAAGCCCTGGAGGTCAGCACTGCATCAAGCCCAGCATATTTTCACAGACACATCTTCTAGACAGTGTTTACCACGGTGCACTTCTCCCAGAGCCCCAGCAAACATGCCATGTGAAGACCTGAGCTTGCAGTGTGAAAAGGCAGTGTATTCTCATACCTCCATAATCCTGTCGTGGATTTGCAGCCCTCCTTCCTTAGCAGCAGGCCCAGTGTCAACTATTTTGGATACAAAAATTCCTTCACTCGATGACCCATCCTGATTGTCCTTCAAGGATGAAAAGGAAAACACATTATTGTCCCTCTCATCTGCCTCAGCTGAAGCTGCTCCATGTCACAACAGTGCACTAATTTGAGAGAAATATTCTTACTGCTGTCTTAATATGGAATTGCTTTGTGCTAATGAGAACACCTGATACTCCGAGTCTGAAAGATTAAGCAACCAGGGACAGACTTCCATTAGGTAAATTGGTTGCTTGATAATCATTTTTCTTTGACTTATGCCATCTCAGGAGTAACTGTCATTACAATTATTTTCCTAACAAAATCTAGTGAGACACAGCGTGCTTGAACATCAAACATAAGACAACAAGACAAACATAAAGACAACACGGTGCAATTTTCATTTTTAGTTGCACAGTTTTCCCCCTGGAGACTTGAAAATAAACCCATGAAAACACCTAACAAGGCATTTTCATATTCCTGTGTGTTGTGCTTCTACCAGTGCAGAACAATGTCTCAGAAAGTTGAAAAACTCTAAAGAAAGAATAACTTTCAAGTGAATTCACTAGGAATAAATCATGATTAATGTCAGATTTCTGAGCAGCCAAGAAGTAGTTCTGAATACTTTCTAAATTACTAGGACAAGGTATAATCCACTCCTTGATGTAATTAAAGTCATATGCAGCAGCTCCAGCCAACAAGCATCCCGAAAAAATACATTAGTGAGTGTGTGGTGCAGGAAACATCTGCTGAAATCACACAATTCCAAACCAGGCTGTTTAAGTTCCATCCCTTCACCTGCACAGAGGGCTGCTGGGTTTCTGGTGGAAAGGAGAGTAAATAATTTGTTTTTTTTTAATGAAAGGGGCTAAAGTTGTGGCTCTCAACTCATGAACTTCACAGCAGTACGGTCTGAGAAAGAGACACAGTGGGTGTTATCATTTTGGGAGTGGCACTGCAGCAGGATTAGTGGTGCTGGCTGTGATGGTATGCAAGAATAAACAGGCAGTGAGAGAAAAGGCAGCATAGATAATAGACATCCATGCAATCTCAATGGAAGAACTGCTCTGAAAGGATCCCAAGAGGACCAAATGCTTGTCAGCAACATTTTTTTCCCCTAAGTGTTGACCCACATGCTTTTCCCAACTGGAAAGGGCAAACATATTTTAACAATTAACATACCACGCACGGCCGGCCACCAATAATATTAAATCCAAGAGATCCAGAGTCCCGATGAAGGACCAGAGTCAGAGCTTTGGTTTCTTCACCCTACAAAGAACAGATAAACACATTCAAAACATTGTGTGTAGGGGGGTAAAACAGGACAGGTAATACTTCCACCCAGGTTTTTTGCTGGGTTGTTTTCTCTTTTTTTTTTTTTTTTTTTAATCCCCTTGCAGTTTGGAGACAAATGTTTGGAATAACTTTGCAGCTCCCAGTGGCTGCTCCAGCCACCCCACTGAGCTCCAGCAGCAGAACCTCCCCTAAGATTTATGTGTCTTTTTTATTGAGATCTACAGTGAGACACTTAACAGCAACAGAAGGGGTTTATATGCAATGCTGGTTCCTGCAACTACTTGACCCAGTCATATGTGATGTGTTATGTAAAATACTCCACGTTTCCAGTAGTCAAACTCTTTGACTTTTCCACTGCTTGGAGGCGACTGAATCTCAGGGCTGGATCCTTGCATTGCCTCTCTCTCCTGCTGACTGCATGACTTTAAGTGACATTGTTTTAAACAGTATCAAACAAAAAAAAAATCTCAGCAGACCTTTAGAAAACAGCATTAAACAAAACTGCTAGAAATTCTGCCACAGGCCCAGAAGGGCAATTGTTATTCACAGCACCTACTGTGCATAATTATTTTTTTTCCTTGGCATTTTAAGACTAGCAAAACAGAAATCTTCCATCACTGAAAATCATTATGTTAATCCCCCAAAATATGAAATTCTGCAGTGAACAGTTTTCTGGATAAACAGTATACAACAAAGATATACTGGGAGGACATGTAATATTTGGGAGGCTGTGTGAAAAGGCTCTGTTATCCTTGTTTCTAACTACAAACTCCTACAAAATGTCCTTTATGACACAGGGATGCTACTTAGGCCTATTAACTTTTATAGACACAAAACTAAGTGCATGAACTGTTAAAGACAACTAAAAGTTCACAATGCTCTCTCTCTTCAGTTTCAGTCTAGTTATTTCCAGCACAACAAGCAACAGCAGAGCACTATGAAAAACCCTCTGAAAAACAACATTTAGATTTCAGAATAGGATCAGTATGTGCATCTAGAGATACAGATGAACTTTTCTACCTCCAAAACCATTTTCTTTGTTTTATTCAAAGGGTGAAAAAGTTATGAACACAAAAAAAAGTTTGAGGAAGTTATCTTACAAGTCTGGTTTTCATAACCAATTAATGACAAAAATTGCAACAGTTACACTGTAATTCAACGCAGATGGTTTTAGTTTGTGCATTTTTCCTCTAACATGTCAATTTGAAGTTGTCAATCAAATATTAATGTCTATTAAAGTCATAAAAAATGTCAAAGTAATCCTGGATTAGTGAATTACTCCCACAGATCTGGGGATGATAAGGAGCCCAGTTCCCTGGCAGTGTGAACTGGCAGAGCTCCACTGACCACAGAATCCGAGCTCCTGCACGGGGAACTGCACCAACAACTCCACCTGAGAACGTGCTCTACAACTCCCACGTCACCTTCTGATCATTATCTTCCCTAATGATCGAGTAATAAATAGACTTGGACCTGATACAGAGCAACATGAACAAACTGATTTTATTTGAATCTGCCTGCACTTGGCAGCAGTGGGAACCAGGTACCCAGAAGAGGACTGAAAAATGAAGTAAAATCTATTTCCCTGCAAATCTACAGACCCAAACCTCAGACAGGATTTCAAGGAACAAATTTCCAGTCCCGTGAAACCACTTTGAAGGACTGATGATTCTGCATTTGAAAGAAAAGCACATGCTAGCACGACTGTTTCCTTCTATGATTCCTATTTTAGAAGGCAAATCAATTAGAATAATCAAAAAACAACTACAACATTGCTCTCAAGACACTTTCAATAATTAGAGTTGCCTGTTTTCATTAAAGCCTCCTTATTTGGCTTTGATTTGACACTTTTCTACCTGGCTGAACAAGGGTTAGAGCAGGTGGGATTGGATCAGTCGGGCTGTGAGAGAAAAGAAACAACTAATGCAGCTTTCTGTAGGCACGTCTGAAAAAGTACTTCTGTCTACAGGGGTTTTAAAGACATTTCCAGGTTTTTCTGGTGGCTTTGTGCAGACTCCATGCTCCCCAAGGCAGCAGTCACGTTGCAGAGCTCCAGCCCCACCATGGGTGCAGAAGTGCCCGACCCGGGGAGGCAGCAGCACCTGGCTCTGACACTTCTGCACATCCACGTCTCAGCTCCCAACCACCCCTTCAACAACCTCCTCCTTCTCTTCATCAGGAAGCCACGATGCAAATGATTTTTCCAGGGCTCTGCCTTTCTCTCCCCCTCCAAGATGTGGTGTTCCAGCAGAGCAGTCATTAAACAGTGAGGTAACTGTGGAAATGTGGTGGCCAGGGGCCAGCCCTGCCCCGGCAGCTGCTCCAGCAGCAGACCTGATGGTTCCTGGCATGTTGTATTCCCACAGCTGAACAGAACTCTTAAACATAATTCTTGAAATTACTGTACTTCCCAGCTGAGTAATGTGCACTAATAGACTGCCTTTCCCTTTAGACAGTGAAGATTAATTTCTTTGGTAGTGCTGTGGCTGAGGAGGTCTGTCCTCAGCAGAGGAGGAACCTCAGCTCCTTGTTCACTGGTCAAAGGACCAGCCTGGCCCATCCTGCCAGGGACAGGCTGAGAAAAACACATCACCTTGTTTTAAAGGACTTCATCTGCCTCTTACAGAATTCAAATCTGTGTCACCACCACCGCAGAGGTCCTGAATGTCACCTCATAACTGGTTCTTGCCTGGCTGATCCATTTAAAGCCAGTCTCTGTCTGACTGGAGTCTCTGCTTGCCAGGAGAGCACAAGAGTTTCCTCCCTGGGCTCTCAACTGCTTCTGATTGCCTCTCCCCTCGTTCCTTCCCAAAGGACTTTGTGTAAATAAGGGATTGACCAGATCAGCTTATCAAGAGGTGTGCACAGTGCTGTGTTTCACCAAGGATTAAGCCTTGTTTGAATTATACAAGTTTTTTTCTTGATTGTTTAGACTTTGATATTTTAGGATTGACATGTCTGATCAAAGGAAATACTACTTTTGAGACACACCACCTTCTCTCCCACTCCCTCCTCAAGCTCATCCTCAGTAAGCCTCTCCTCTCTCCACCAAGGAATAAACAGTCATTCTCTGAATAAACATTTGAACTGTACACAGAAAAATTCATGTTCCCTCAGTGATAATACACATAGATAACACAACTGGGGTCACTTAAGGCACATCTACCTGCTTAAGGGTCTTAAAAAATTGTGAGATGCTTACAGATGAGTGTGTGCATAAAATATATATTTATTTATGTCTTCTCTCAATATGGTTGTGGTGGTGTTATAGAACTCACCTCAGAAATGGTTGATGAAAGCACAGCAAAGCTGTGATTCAGCCAGCCTCACAAAGTCTATGCTAAGGAGAATCCTGACCTGGGTCTCCAAAGCTGCCAAGGGACCACAAATTTGGGTCTTTAAAGAATGGTCATTAATGTCTAATTAGAGTAAAGAATGGTCTGAAGTCACTCAATATCGTATTTCCTCTTTGACTAAGCATTTAAACACAACTGTACATGGGCATTTTTTCTGTTTTGACTACAGGACATGTCATCTGATTTATTCTGGATTGGTTCTACATCTACAGCAACAAGCAGCCATCAGGCAGGAAAAGTCAGAAAATCCTTTTTCTCCATTTACAGAGGAGCCAGAACATCCCACAGTAAGTCCTGTAATCACCACTTATGAACCCAGATTTTTGGTGCTCAGCCTACTCGTGTTTAGCATAGACCAAACTACTACATCTGAGAATATATGAAATATGAATAATGGTCATAATTTAAATAATTACAGCAAACTGGTTATTTCACACTGCCATACCTCTAATCCCTGTGTTCAGGGACATAATCCTTAGGCAGATTTATAGGTCCTGCTGAGTGTTCCTGCACAGTCTGTGCTACTGTCTGAGAAAACAACCCCAAACTTGGAAGCCTGCCACAGCCCCAAAGTGGGAAAGCATCCCCTGCACTAGGTGATGACCACGGGTCTTTCACTAAACTCTCTGGGTCACAAAGATGCAAGTTTGCTATTTGTGCTTGTCTGGGAGCTGGGCAGCAGAGCTGTGAGTGTTGGCCAGCTGCCCAAAACGCTGTGCAAGGCACAGAACTGACTGACTGCTGGCCCAGTGGCTGTGGTGACACGACACCTTCCACCTTCCAGCCTTCCTCAGACTGGTGGCTGCTCCAGAGAACTGCATAACAGCCCTTTGTAACCGGGCTGGACCCAGCACAGGGCTCTGGGCCAGCTGGAGCCATAAATCTGATAGAAAGTATTGCTGAAAATATGTGCCACGAACATTTGCAGCTAAGGAGCAGCTCTCAGGGTTACAGCAGCTCCCTGCTCTGTACAGAGCTAAATGATGCAAAGCCAACGTTGTCAGCACTGGCCACGAAGAAGGGGTGGTGTGAGAATAAAGGAGATCAAAGATGAGGAGGCAGGGATTGGGTGGGATGGTTTCTGACAGCAGGACTGTGTGCAGGGCTCTCCTGCCACCAGCAACGGAGATGGAGCAGAAAGCCTCCAGAATGCCATGGCAAAGTGCTGCAGGAAAAGGGGGAGACACAACTGTCCTGAATCTCGATATGACTGTGAACCCCCAATTTATTTTAGTGGTGTTCCCAAGATTTTGACCAGCACACACCCAGTATTGCCTGAAGTTAGAACAGTTCATTCAGTATTGAAGTACTTTCTGGTTTGAGTTAAGAAAACAGGATGGGTTCTGCCCTGGATTGCTAAGAAGGTTAAAAAAAAAAAAATCCTCTAACATGAAGTTTTATTTCCTTTACATAGCTTTTAGAGCCTCAACATTACCAAAGGTGTGAATACAGAGGTCTGACAGTTTTGAACAGTTTAATACTGCTGTGTCTGTGGTAGCACATTCCAGGTCACTGGGAGGACTCTGAATGTCTTAATTTAAAAGATAATTGGCTTCCAGGGCTTCCCTTGCTGGGGAGCCTCATTCCAATTAAAACTTGGGGATTGTTGTAGCTCTGGCTTTTGATTCTGGTCATTTTATAAATGGTCTAACTTTGAGGGGGTTGAAATCAAGTTAATTTTTCCCTTCTTAATTAAAGAACTCTGTGTGACTCTGGGAAAGAAATCACAAGTACACAGCAGATGTCTTGTATTTGGATGTGGATGTTACATAGATGATGGCTGCAGATCCTGAAATAGCTGGCGAGGTGTCCGAGTTGCGTCATAGTTAATCCCGAAGCCTGCATTTTGTCGGAAGCCCTATTGTGGGATGCTAGGTGAGATCAGGCTCTGGAAAACAACGGGTCACAGCAGCTTCTTCCAATTCCCTCCACTTTGTGTGACTCCTGGGAGTCAATTTCTGCTGGTTTAATACCATTTCCAGCCCGGGAAATCCCACTTACAGACTTTTCTTCGGGGAAGAGAACCAAGAGAAAACACCAATACCGCGACCTTGTTACTTTTCTGTGCGAGTTACCTTACGGGGTCCAGCTAGCAATGATGGTCACGCTTAAAAATACGCACCAACAAAAAGCATATTCTGTTCTGTTCAGCAATACCGCGACCTTGTTACTTTTCTGTGCGAGTTACCTTACAGGGTCCAGCTAGCAAATGACGGTCACACCTAAAAATACGCACTTACAGAAAGCATATTCTGAATGTAGAAAGCCGGCGTATCACGGCTATTAAACCCCAAAGCTCAGGTATATTTAAAAGGATTTGGAGCAGAATGGGATGTCCAGAAACCCCGCACGGGACAAGGAGCATCCCGAGGGATGCGGGGCAGCGCAGGACCCGTCCTTACCTTGCCGGGGGAGGCTGCGCGGGCTCGGGCCAGCGCATCCAGCCGGGCGCTGTACTGCGTGAAGCGCTTCTGGTAGCGCAGCGCCGTCACCTGCAGCTCCAGCTGTGCCGCCGCCAGCCGCGACAGCAGCGACTGCTCCCGCTTGCCGGCTCGCAGCGCCTCCTTCTTCAGCGCCTTCTCCAGCGCGGCCGCCCGCGCCTGCAGCGCGGCCCCGTGAGCGCGCAGAGCCCGCAGGCAGCCGTGGCCACCGGCCCGGCGCTCGCCGTGGGTCAGCACCAGCCCGCAGCCCTGCTCGCACAGCCCCGCGGGCCGCGCCTCGCAGCGCTCCCGCATGTGCGCTTCCACATCGCGCAGGTTGAGCACCTGGCGGCAGCCGCGGTTGCGGCACTTGGCCGGCGAGAAGTCGCAGGTCTCGGCGTGCTCGCCCAGGTGCTGCAGCGGCACCACGGCCTCGCAGCCCCGCGCGTGGTTGTCGCACTTGATGTCCAGCTTGAGGATGAGGCTCTTGAGGGGCAGGACGTGGTTGAGCTCCTTGGTGGAGATGCGCTGGCAGTTGACGGGGCAGCTGCCCTGCTGCACCACCCAGGGCAGCACGCAGCCCGCGCAGAAGACGTGTCCGCACGGGGTGGTCAGCGGGTCCTCCAGCACCTTGTTGCACAGGTTGCACTTGAAGTCGGGATCCACCTCCCCGCTGAAGCGATCCAGCTCGAACCCCATCCTCCTCCTTCCGCTCCGCCGCAAACAACCGAAGAAAAAAAAAAATCAAAAAAACAAACAAAAAACCCAGAAAAAGTACCCGGAGTGCGCAGACCGGCCGGGAGAGAGGCGGAGAACGGGAATCAATAAGTACGAGGCTCTCCCGCCGCCGCCCCAGAGGCAGCTGAGCCCCCGGCCCGGCCCGCGGCCGCGCCCCGTCCCCGCCGGTCCCGGAGCGCCCGCGAAGGAGCCGCGGCCGCGGCGCCGCCTGCGCACAGCGCCCGCCCCGGCACCGGCACCGCCCCTCCGGCACCGCCCACCGGGAGCCCCGGGGGTCCCCCCGGCCGGACAAGGGGGCTTTGTCTCGGGAAGGGGCGGGCCGGGCTCCGCGCTGCTGCCCCGTCCTTCCCCCGGCAGGGGCAGGTGATGGGGCCGCGCTGGCGGAGCGGTGGCCGCGGCAGCGCTGAGAGCGGCGGGAGGGGAAGGGGCCGCGCATGGGGAAGCGGTGGGAGAGGAGGGAGGGATGGAGGGGAGGGGGGCAGAGCAGGGAGGGTCGCGGCGGGGTGGGACAAGGTGAGACCGGGCGGGGAAGGAGCGGTGTCGGCCGCCGGCAGCGGTGACAGACGGGGGTGATTGCTCGGAGCGATGCGGGACACATCGGCTGGACACAGGGACAGCCCGGAGCTGCTTGCTGTAGTGAAAGGTGTCTCCTTGCGTGTGGGAAAAGGTTTGAAACCGGATGGTGTTTAAGGTTCTTTCCAACCCAAAGCCTCCAATGGCTCTGTGATGGCTTTTGGAAAGGGCGCTCATGGAGTCGCCCCTTGGGTCAGGTCCTGGACGAGCTGACTCGAAACTGGGCTGACTACTCAGCCCTCTGGTGAGAATTCTTACATTGCCGACGGGAAAAAGTACAAACAGAACAATCTGCCGGTGTGTGAAGGACTGGAACCTTTAGGGTTAATGATTTGCAAAAGCAACAGGGTGCTTTGCTGAGGCCAGGTTTGCACCCCCAGCCGAAAGGGTGGAGAAGAGGTTTTGGGTGTGAGGTGGCAAAATCCCTTATCTGCCTTTCTAAGAGCCCAGATACAGCGGGGATGGACACCCACCGCCAGAGGATGACCACGACAAATCAACCTTTGTTTGGCAACAAGCCGGGTTTTGGGTGAGACAGGGGAGAAGGGCGGTAGGAAACAGACTCTGTGGAGGTGGGTAGTGCTTTCTGTCATGCCCGTGTCCTCCCGTACACACCTGGCTCAGGTGTAAACGCCCTCCCTGGGGAGGTATGGGGCATTCACAGGCAGACCTGAGCATTTTCATCCCTTCTGGGAAGGCACAACTGGCTCAGCTATGCAGTCATGTCTGAGAAGGGGCCAAAAACCATCAAAGATTCCCAAAGTGCCCCCAGACTCATGATCCACAGTGTTGCAGCAGAGTGGAAAACTCCCCTCC
Source organism: Sturnus vulgaris (assembly GCF_052056855.1). NCBI lineage: Eukaryota > Metazoa > Chordata > Aves > Passeriformes > Sturnidae > Sturnus > Sturnus vulgaris. The sequence goes on along the minus strand of NC_142253.1, from coordinate 3,191,857 downwards.
AGGGGAGGTCCCTGGGCACAAACACCTGAATCTGAACGTGTGTTATCCCACGGAACTTTATGTTCCATGGATTTCCTCCACTCCTGAGGGATGAAGACTGGGACCATCACTGTGACAAACAGGCATCAAAACTGCAGCAGTCAAGTCTTGTTTCTGGATCCACGGGTGGTGATATCTTTCCACTGTCTACTCTTATCCTTTCTTTCTCTTTCTTCTTAATTATTTTTTAAGTGATCTCTTTATACTTTTCTATACTATTTCTATAGATAATACCCAGAACAGCTATCTACGTCTTTTTCCATTGCAACCAAATTGTTCCAAAATAAACTTGCCATACATTTTATACAAGTTAAAATACTTCAGTGTCCTTTCACTCTAATCGCCCCAAGGGATCTATGAACAAGACCCTCAGTTTCCCTGCCATCAGGAGCAGAGCACAGTGCTCTCCATACCCTCATGGAAAAGGGATGAGATTTTTCTGTGTTTGCACAGGCTGCTAATGCCCTGCTGCTGCCACTTGGAGGTAGGTGATGTAGCTCATTAAAAGTCACCACTTTTGATACCCATTTCTGCCTAGGGATGATTTAAAAGCACTCCTGAATATGCTGTAAAAAGCCAGCCAGACCACACCTGAAGCACCAGACACAGCATTAGGCAAAAGCAATTTCTCCTACAAGGCAGATATTCAAGTACTGAAAAAAAGCAATAAAAGAGACCAGCTTTGTTCATTGTGGATAGTGATGCAGAATTCTCACGTGCACCAGAGCCGCAGAGCAGCTCAATTGTTCTTTTAATGTGTTTTGCTTTATGGCAAAGCAGAAGCCAGCAAGAAACTTCAGCTTCAAGTGACCTTTAGTGTACGTCTGTTATGTCCCAGTAAAACGATTTTCTGAATGCCTGGGATGATTTTTTGTGTGTTGGTGACCTCTAGAAGGAGGCAAGACTCATGGTTACACAACTGTGTTCCCATTTCAGTCTCAGACAAGTATTTTTTAGTGCTAAGGCTTTTCCCTTTTCAAATCTGAATTCCATCTGCAGTGCTCATTCTAATTATTAATGTTCCATAAAGCTTGAGGTTGCTTTTGGCTGCATACATTGCCCTGCTGAAGGGAGTGTGCATCAATATTTAGGGTGATATACCTAACTAAGGAATTTTTAGCAGATTTGTTCCTTTTTTTAAAAAAAATAAGCAGATGATGTAATAGAGAACTGTGCATGTAGGTTTCTGTTAACTCCATCTGAAGGTTATGTGCAGTGCAGAGTGATAAAGTTTAATTAATACACGTATATTGCTGACTTTTGGGTTATTCTGTTTAAACTGTAGTAGTGATTCTCGTACTTCTTGTGCTTCACTGCCTCTTGCATCTTCCTTCTCTTTGCCATCTGTTTCTCCTCAGGATATCTCTGCTCACTTGTCCCTCCTGCCATTCCCCTTCCTTCAATGCCACTTCTCCCTCCATCCCTTGGGGCCAGCAGCCCTGCCCTGCTAATCACAGGGTCTGGTTTTCCCGAGGGCATTTTATATGAAATAAAACTTCCCACTCCCTGGTCAGGGGATGCACATAGTCCAGCTAAGGGGGTTGAGTGTTCATTGCTGTTGCTGCTGTGTCCTCTGATGGGGAAATCCATCAGTGCACCTGGTTCTGAGCAGGCTGCTCCAAATCACCAACCATCATCTTGCAACCTTCTTTACCCGAGTTCATTAACTGCCCCATGTGCTCTGGATGGTTGTAAATAGAAAGAAATTAATTCCTTCAAGGATTGCTATGGAGGTTTGGGTTTAGGATTTCAAAGTTGTCGCTACAGGATGCTCGAGGCCACTGCCTGAAGGCAGAGGCAGAGCTTTTATTGATTTCCACGAGGGTGACGTCAGGACCCGGTTCCTTGGGCTATTTGAAACTACACAAATATTTGGATGGAAAATACAGGCAAGAACTGGAATAACATTTTCATTTGGAGCCATGGCTGGGCAGATGCTGTGCTGAATTCTGCGATACACTTTAATATGACATTTATGTAGGAATGGATACTTTATTTATAAATTTAAGCTTTTGAAGGCCACTGCAGCCTTGCAGAGACTACAGCTTGGAGTGCTGGCAGGGAATTGAAGTTCCCCTCTCCCTGCTGTCCATGGGAGAAGGCACAAATGGAGCTTTCCCTACTGGAGACACATTTCTGTTCTCCCTTAGAAAAAAAAAAAAATTGTCTAAAAAGCGGCCTCTCAACATGAGCCTTTAATGTTCTTTTCAAAGCCTGAGGTTTGTAACTGAGGAGAGGTTTGGGTTCCAGGGCTGAAATTACACTGCCCCAGCTAAGGAAGGTTGTTTTTATTTAGTAAGTTCTCTCATCCTTAGAGGTAGTGCTGGGCTGGGACCACTGCTGAGCCATTAAGGCTCTCCCATTTAGCTTTGCTCCCCCGTGAAAGGAAGGGTGAGGGCATGTCAGTTTGGGATTTAGCACAGGCAAAAATGCCAGCTCACAAAAGGCTGCAAAAATGAGGGGTTTGGTGCAGGTTTCACTCAGATTGTGGAGTTTTTTCCTGCTGCTGTGAAGTTTTCAGTCTCCCACAGCAAGTCAAATGCGATTCATCTTCACCTGGCCTTTTGTCCATAAAGGTTGGCATCATTTTTCACTGGGTTATGAAGTCTTTGCAAGAAACATGATTTTTTTTTTTTTTTAAATCAGTTTGCTTTTAAAAAGGGGGAAACGATGAGGTAAAGCAGAGAAAGAGTCGAGTCCCTCTCCATGTCAATCACCTGGGTCATTCTGACAACTCCCACGTAGTTAATAGGAAATGTCCAATGTAACATGATCTTCCTCATGCACATAATTAATGAGTTGGACCACTCCCAGTAGTCCTGAGCATATTTCAAATACATTTAATACATCTAGAATATGTGCAATATCTTAAAATGTACCTAAAATGTTAAGATCTTCTCAACATTCTTTCACTGCCAAGCACTGGAGAGAGTTATAAAGTTGAAAGATTCTGTCTTCTTTGACATTTTACGACCTTTTTTGTACTATGTTTGTCTTACACGGATTTCTTTATCTATCTATGTAGCTCCTATCATTAAATTTCAAGCGAACTTGCCTCAATGCTTTATTTTTATTGCTGGCAGATATAAAAGTTTGCATTAATAGAAGGTGCACAGAAGAGCTGGGAACACGGGCCAGATAAAATGTCAGTTGTGTGATGGTGGAGCCATCAAGCCCAGCAGAGATGGTTCATAATGATAATGGTTTATATGACATTTATAGGCAGTATTTTGTGAAAGGTCAGGCTCTGACTTGGCAGGTGAGCGACATTTCAGGGTTTTACATGTGCAAGTAGAAGGTGGATATGAAATAAAAATGGGTTCTTAGACATAAATGGTACCTTAACAGCCTGAGCTGTGTGAAAAACCCACACTAAACCTCTCTTGTTTAGAAGAAACATCTAAGCAAGAAGTGAAAGACAGCACTTGAGCATCCTTTCCTGACATTCCAGACGTGTTTTTGTGTAGCTGCTGAAGAGCCACTTCAGTGTCTCAGAAATGTTGCTGTCTTCAGACAAACTTGAAGCACTGGCAGCATCTGAGCCTGTTTCGTAACTGCCTTCCTTCTCCTCGTCTCTGCACACAGCCCATGGAATAGAAAAGTTTATATTTTATTTAGGAATAGTTGAGGGGAAAGAGCCACAAGAATTTTGGCTCTAAGTACGCATTCCTATATTAATATGGATAGAGAAAAATATAAAATAATGCTCTTCTTTCTGGGGCTTTTTAGGAAATTTGAGCAGTCAGCCATGTTGACTTTTGCTGCTCTTTGTCTGAATAGTTACATTATTAACACTACAATATATGAGTCTTAAAATTATTTACTGTACATTTTATTACATTGTGATATGGGACAGTTAGCCATATTTGAAGGCTGGGCTTAATGCAATAGAAGTGCTTGCTTTAATTCAGCAAATCTTTATCTGAACTCTAGAAATTGAATTCTGCTTTTCCTGAGCTCTTCTTCTCTGGGTACTGGAGCAGTTTTGGTGAGCAGTTGCTTACTCTGAGCAAGTCTGGGATTTGAGAACAAATCTGAGGCTCAGACCTGACCACTGCTGGAAACTACACAGGGATTCTAAATTCCAGTGGAGGCTCCATCCCAGAACGTTTTTGGTACCCAATTTACAGGGCCACAAACGCTGCATCTTTGACTTTCCCCAGCATGCAGTAGGTATCAAATTCTGATGTAGACACCACATTTTGCACTATATAATTTCTTGTCTTTCCCTCCCTTATTTAAACAATTTAGAGCAAGAGAACTGCCATCATACATGCCTCGTCCCCTTTAACACATCTTGCACGTTGTCAGTAATGATAATGTTTAAATCCAGACTGTAATTAACTCACTGCTGATGGGTGGGACATAAAACACAAGCCATAATTTAGGGGCACATTCTGTGGGGGTTTGGAGGATGAGTTCAGCCGTGGTGGGGGCCAGCCCACGTCCCAGGGAGTGGAGATGTTGGGTGAACACAAAGTGCTGGGCATCCTCTCCCGTTTTCCAGTTCTCCATGCACGTGGATGCTGCAGAGCTGTCAGGTGGCACTCGCACAGGCAATAGGTGTGTTTGGGATTGTATTGAGCTGCCAAATCTGATTGCCCTTAATTGACAGTCTGGCCCCATGGAAAAGAGGTGAAGCTCTATTTATCCCTGTCTGCTCACACATAAGCATCTCCTCAAGCCTTTTTAAGTCCAACCTTCCTCTGTTGAAACATGAAAAAAAAAAAAAAAAATCCTGTTTTCAAGAACAGGAATGGAAACTGATTCACTTTTCATACTGGCAGGATGGCTGTGAATGATGTGGAATGTTCTGGTTTTTCCACATCAGCAACGCTGCTTTATCTCAGGATGCTTTTGTTCCGTTTCCAAAATAAACAGCTCTTAATACTTGCACGAGGTGTATTTGACAAGCAGGCTTTTGGGATCATCCACCATTCCTTAGGTAAGCAGTCACCCTGCTTATGTATTTACAGCTCTGCTTACATTTGTATAAACTAAGGAAAAAATCCCTTTTTAAAACATGTCAGTTCAAAAACAGAAATCTTACGGAAAGCCCAAGCTGTTTAGTACAAATTCTGATTTTTTGGGTCAGGTGGCCCCAAGGATAGAAAAGAATAAAAGTTTAGGGGGGTGCTGTTTTTTCCTGATGAGTGTTACAGCAGGATGATGCAGAGCCCAGAGCTACCTGTGGGTTCAGGTAGGGCATGGAGCATCTTGGGGCAATAAATCCAGCTCTGGGTACTGACCTCTGGCTCCAGAAGTTTCTAAATCACTGCTTGCCAGGAGCTGGGAGAGAATCCCTGCAAACAGCCCCTGCCACTTTCTGTGCAAGATGAGCATCCCCAGCTGATTGCTCTGGGCTCAAGCACCTCTAATTTGATCCTAATGGAACTTTTGGCTGCATTTTTTATTTTTTTCTCTTTTTCTGATAGTCAAGTTGTTTTGGAAAATGGTGATGGCTTAAGGCAGCCTTTCAATGCTTGGATCTTCTGTGCAGTTTATATTGCTTTAAAACAAAAGTCTTTAAAAAGGGAGTTCCAGTACTTGGTGAGCACAGATTTCAAAGAGCTGTTTCTTTATTTCTTGTAGTTAAGGGGTTTGGGATAAACTGAAGCTGTGGGTCGAGAATTTGTGAGGTTGCACCAGGTCAGGCCATTGTTCTCCTCATTAATATGCATCAGTATTTACTCTGAATTCAACACGGTGGGAGCTGTGTGTGTTTGGAACTCCAGACACTCAGTTTAGAGCAGGAAAGAAGGCACATCCCAGCTGTTAAACATCCTCAGGTTTGCTGTTCAGAGACAAAAGGTACTTTTTTTTTTTAACACAAGAACGTTTTGGGCTTTTTTCTCCTTAAAACAAAACCCAGCCACACTCGAAGGTATGAAGACTCTTCCTCTTTGCATGAGCAGAGTCCTGCTCTGAGCTCTGAGTTTCTTTACATAAAAGAAATGTTGGTGGCTGAGTGAGTTCAGAGACCCTCAAGGCCTTCCCACAAGGGCTGGTTTATTTTTTCCTATTTGTGTGATGATGTGGAGGGTCAGGAGATTTTAAATCCACGTTTGTGCTGTGAACAGCACAGAGCTGAGGGCATTCCTACTGCACAGGACACTGCTCCACATCCCCCCACTGACACCTCAAATATTCATTTCCAGAGTTATCTCCCCAATGAAAAACGTTTTGTGGAGCTCTCATAACTATTTCACTTTCAGCCTTTTTTTGTGTTTCAGATGTCGTGATCTAGGCAGCTTCCAGCTCCTTTCTTCTTTTTTTTTTTTTTTTCTTATTTTTTTCCCCTTTGTGGTTTTGCAATATTAAGTATGCTCTGAAATCTCATTAACATTTTAGACATTTGCTTTAAAAATCTACTTGGTGTTTCTAAGATCTCTTCTGCACTTTGACAAATGTTCCAAAGGGAAGAAAAGTTGTATCTTTCTATTTTGGCAGGCTCTGCTCCATTTGTTAGTGACAGAATGTGAGCCTCTTAGCAAAATAGTTTTTAATATAAATACTAGATCTGACTGAAAAAATAAAAGCTAAATTTTCTGAGAACTCCCTGAAATGTCAAGTTTGTTGTCACTGTAATAAATTAGAAACAGATCATTATGAGAAAATATTCTCCATGGGTTTTTTTTAGAATTTCTAATGTATATTTTCTGCACATTTTTTTCTTTAAAGATTTATTGAAATGATGAAATAGGCTGTTTTGAAGAAGAAATTAATTTGTTAACCAGGATACCACATAAAAACACAAGGAAAATATAATTTGAAAAATCAGCAAAGTAATGATAATAATAGAGTTAATGCTATATTTTAAGTGGAAAAGTGTTGGAAGGTGGACAGAAATATTTTTTTTCTAAAAACTCTGTTGACATGGCTGGGTCTAGGATGAACTAGAACTGTTCTAGTTTTATACCTCCCTGTGAAAATTTCCATTGCAATGGGAATAATAACTCAAAAATGGCCTGAACAGCAATTCCATGGGTATTACTTCTCTTTCACTGCAGCTCATGTTTTTCACAAGGAGATGAAATTTAGCCATTAAATTAGGATGGAGGCTGGCACCCAAAGTGCAGAGCATCCTGCACAACATCAGGAGGAGATCAGAGCAGTAACCAGCCCGGGGTGTGAATTCTGGGAGCAGATCCCTCGCCCAGCTCTTGCTGCTCCAGGCTGTTTTAGGATTGTTTCAGGATAATGGCTCGGGCTGGGTGTTTGTGTATTGCTTTAGCACAATGAGGAGATTGCTCCCACACCTACTCCTCATTCATTTTCCATTAGCCAGCGTTTGTAAAGGCTACAGGGAGATTTTTCCATCCTCCAGTTACAATAAATGCTGTTTCAGAGGGGCTCTGTGCCATGGAGCCCTGCTCTCAGTGCCAGCTGTGCTGCCCCAGCATCCTGCACACACAGAGCTGCTGCAGCAGCTCCCTGACATTTGCTATTTGAACAGCTGGATTTTGGGGGTGGGAGGTGCATTTCCTGCCCAGCCTGCTGCTCCATCTCCAGGGCTGTAGCTGAGGCACTCGAGGGAAGGGAGGGCTGCTTGTGTCTCCCCCAGATGTGTTTATAGGAAGCCCAGCTTGCTGTGCCTCTGGTATTTACACTCACGGTGGAAGTGTGCTGCTGCAGCCCCTGTCCCTTTAAACCAGCCTCTGAAGACTAAATTATTTGGTTCTAAAGGCAGATATTACCTAAATGTATAATTTTTTTTTTTTTATTCTGCAATGACTTCATGCTTTCCAACGCTCTTTTTTAAATCCATGGTGGTTTTTCCCCCCTTAATGTAAAGAGAAATTCAATAATGTTTGTAAAGAAAACTGGGCTGACTGGTGAAAACTCCTCAAAAAAGCATGGTGAAAATAGTTGTTTTATAGATTATTGAAGCTTGATGGAGTAGGCTCTAGTGAGTGATTTAAGTCATTGAATAACAAGATAGAAAGTAATGGAAAAAGCCAAAGGTAACAACCTTGATGGTAGAGTTAAATGATTTATCTGACTACAGCTATTCTAAAGGCAAAGGTTAGTGTACTGAACTGGTGTTGGGAATTATGGCAGGAGGCATGCAAGGCTCTTTCAAGTTGCTGAGATTTGTTTTTGTTGTACATTTGCCATTCCTTTAGCATTAGCCTCAGTTATTTTATAAAAGCACTGCATTGACCTCTGCTGTGTGAAGTTTGTACACGTGCAAGTACCAGAAGTTTATTGGAGACAAATAGATTGTGAAAGGAGGGCAGTGGCAAAAGTAATGGTAAAACTGCAAATAGGAATGGTAAAACTGGAAATAATAATGGTAAAACTGGAAATAGTAATGGTAAAAGTGCAAATAATAATGGTAAAAGTGCAAATAGTAATGGTAAGGTCACTGGTGGTTTTTTTATACACAGTAAAATACCATGATTCATAATTTCATGTTTTGCCAAACACACTGCCCATGTCAGCTCTCCCAGCTGCTCTTCTTTTGTTTCTTCTTTCATTTCTCCTCTCCTTTCCCTGTCGCCTCCCTTTTTGCTCATCTCACGCTGCCAACCAGTGCAATTCCCACTCTGTGGCTTTCCAAGCCACTGCATCTGGTTTTACTTGGCTGTCCTTGGCAGGCCTGTTCTATTGCTCAAGGGCTTGGCTCCTTCCTGGAATATCCACCCTTCTGGGGCCTTGGCTGGTGAATGTTAATGCTCAATCCGTGTCTGCACGCTGCTGGTGGCATTTTGCAGTTGTTCTGGCTCTGGGGAGGCGAGCCTGTCACAAGGGCAGGGGCTCTGTCTGCTCCCAAACCCTCGGGTTTCTGCACAGCAGGGCACCAGCAAAGTGACCTGGAAAAAAAGGAGAGCAGAACAGTTTGTGAGGTGTGCTGTACATACCTTTCAAAGGCGTGAAACTGCAGAGAAAGCTTTGAAAGAGAACAGGAGAGAGAGGTGGAGGCAGGTGCTGAGTTGGGAAAGCTGCTTGTCTTTGGTTGGAAAGTGTTCCATAGGGGACAGGACAAAGGGACAGGGGTATAATCCTTGAAATGATGGTGAAGAAGAAATATAAGTAAGGAGGGAGCTACAACTTGAGTGAATATAAATTGCTGAAGTGACACTCAGTTCTGCACAGTCCACAGCAGGCTGTTTCTGTTAAAACAGTGCCTGCCTTCTTGAAAATTCACAAAAGCTGGATAAAATTAATGATAAGCCAAGAAGGAGGAAGGTGTGAGACTGTCAGATTTCTTGGAATGTGTGGAGACATTGGTGTGTCTCCCATCTTGGTGGGAGCAGCAACAAAGGGAGCTGAAGATAGAAACAGCACAACTTAGCCTGGTGCTTCCCTAGCAAGAAATGCTGCTGCACACAGTGTATTTCTGCCCTAGCATTGATTTATCTGAGGGATAAATCAGCTTCTTTCGTTATTATTTGTTGTTGATTTTTTTCATATGGCTCTCCTGCTTGACTGCTATTTTCCCATAGCATTTTCCCAGCATGCCTGCAGAAATATCAGAAAATGCTCACAAAAAGCTCCAGAAAAGTGCCAGCTAAATATTCCACAAAGTGCTTGCAGAACTTGTGCAATGTTTCCCCTGGTCCTTCCCAGCTGTTTTTGAGCATTGATCTAATATTTCCCCCGTGAGCAGTTAGCATTTTTGTGACATTAAACATAGTGGGGAGGTTGTGTTTCCATGTGTGAATAAAGTGACTGATCTGATTTTTCAGATGAAAATAAATGTTCAGTGTTCCTCCTCACCAAAAATTGCTGCTCCGGATTGCTGCCTAAGGGTTTGGTTTCTTCTGCTCTTTTGGGGTTGTCTGTGGCTTCTCCAAAGGAAATAAGGTACTTTTAGTGTTACAATTCACACTACTCCAAATACATAGCATGTGACACTTTGGTTTTCTACTGGCATTGGATAAGGCTCTTAATAGTCTCTATAATATTTAAGCAGATCAATTTTCAATATACCTAAAGAGGAGGTGACTATGCCAGCTGTCTGCAGCAGGAGGAATTTAGGTTTTATGGATGTAAATAGAAGTTATACAAGTCCTATCTACTTCATGAAATACTTTGTATTCATTTTATCAACAGTTCTTTTCTCTTTTCTTCCCTACAAATTGTATCTAAACGGTACGACCCAAAGAAAGTCTGGCAACACCAAAAAAGCACAAATTTTATGCTGTTTGTTCAGTGGTAATTGGTTCATGGCAGGTCAAATCCTGAACTGTAGCACTGCAACTGAGAAGCTCTGATCCTGTTCATGTAAAACATGTGGCTTTGGGAAGCACAATAATTATCATGCAGAATCAAGGCTCTGATTAGGCTGATAAAACCTCAGTAATGCAAACACTTCAGCAGGACAGGTGACACCCACGTTCCAGGTTGCAATGCTTGTTGTCTTTTGAGGCCAAACGTTTTTATACAGCATTGCAAAGTATTCAAATCCATTTCTCTACGATTGTAATTGGCCTAAATCAACTTGTGCCATTTTTATAGAGCTAATGGATGTCTTGAAAATGTTCCAGGTAGATCTCAATATGGTCTTAATGCAACAAATTCACTGTTTACCAGAATACATTGGTGAAGCCCCAAACTGCTTGTCTGTTTTTTTACTTCAGCCATTTATCATTTTATCCCTAATTTCATTGAGAAAATGTTGACCCAGAAGATGTTAAAGGCAGAAATCGTGGCTTAGGCAGCACTTTTCTGGGTATCTTCTGCAGCCAGCCCCCAGAAACACCCAAGGACTAGCACAGAAAACTGTCACTAGTGTTTTCAAATTTAGTTGAAAAGTAATAATTTCTGTACCTCTGGAACAGCACCTGGATGGTCACTGTGGGTAGCAGTATCACATGGAATAGTTTCTGTGTTAGTAAGAGTAGAAGTTAGAAGAAAAGTTCATACTATAAACAGAATGAGCTTGTGAAGCAGAACAGTAAGAGAAAGGAGAGCAGTTGATTAGTAGGGACTGAAAAATTTCCCACTGTTGTAGCTGTAATGCAGTGCTTACACCAAGCTGGGGTGCAATCCCTGGCTGTAAGTGCTGTCTGCAGACTCATAGAAAATCTGTATGAAGGAGAATTTCTGCTGGCTTTAAAAATGACTGTTAGCAATTTCTTTTTCCTGGTGATTTGCTTATTTGTTCTCAATACTGATTAATTAGAGAGGAACCAAACCAAGACATGCTCCAAGGCTTTCTGAGCTCCTTAAATCAATCTAGAGAGACCACTGCTCCAAATAAAACTGGCTGTATAAACACACCACTGAATAAATGTTTGAGAGATGCTATTGGACTGGAACAATATCCCAGACATCACTTCTAAGATTTATTGCCTGGGAATCTGAATAATATTCTGTAGAATCTCCATTATCAATCAGGCCATAATCCACTTTAATTGACTGGCAGCACAGAGTGCAGCTTGTTATTTTTCTACCTCCTTAATCCTAGCAAGAATAAACCAGTCTCTGGAACCAGCAGTCTGAGGGAAGAGACCGTCAGGGTTTATATAAACCAGACTTGGGGTTCAGAGCCAGGGGGGCTGTGTTTTCTCTGGGCTCAGGAGCTGTTGCATTATCAGCCCACAGGGAACCTTTGTGTCCTTGCTCTGTGACGAGCTGAAATGACCCATCAAAGCTCATTTGTCTCCTGCTGAGCCCAAGCCCAGGCAAGAAGCACCTTTTGTGGTGCTGACAGCGTTGGAACATCCCCGGGCTTTAGGAAAGATGTTTTCTGCAGCAGCTGCTGTGCATTTCTGCTCCAGGGTTGATTTAGTCCAGTTTAGTTGGATGTTTGCATGTTTGACTTTTAATTTAGTCCTTTCAAACAGAGAGCTGAGAGAGAGATCCAGGTTGCAGATGACATCGGGATGCCTGAATAAGAAGACAAAGTGTTCAGAGCTGCCGCGGGGAGATGGCAACGGTGTGAGTTCACAGTTAGTTTGCACATTTCACAGAAGGGAGTTTACATTTCAGCCCTTCCTTAGGCAGCTGTTTGGCATCCCTGTGTAAACAGCGAGGTCTTCCTTGCCCAGAATAGGCTCCTATCCCAATCTCAGCAGGCATCCCAACACAATCCACAGAGCCCTGCGTGTGCAGCACCTTCAGCCCCAGGTAGCTCTGCTTGCCTTCCCTGCCAGGACTCCTCCAGAGGTGCTCCAGGGCTCCCTGCTGCTCCCAGGCAGAATTCCACCTGGAAACACATCCCAGACCCTGCTGAGATGCTCAGCAGCAGGGCCAGGACCAGGGTTTTGTGTCCCCTCCTGTGCCATGGAGCTGTGGCTGTATCTCCTCTCTGCTCCTTAGGAAAGCATTGAACACCAAATGATGACTGGGGATGGCTCAGCCTTCCCCTAACTAGTTAAGCAATTTAGTTACTTAATAATTAACTGGCTAGACTTGCCCAAAGGAAAAAAAAAAAAAAAAACAAAAAAAAAAGCCTATGACTGATTTTTTTTAATGGAGAAAAGCAGAGTTGCCAGGGAGCAATAGCAGCAGCTGGATGGGGGCTGCCCTTAGCTGGGGTATTTTAGGTGGGTTGAAAAGCAAGAGGCAGAAGCTCTGGATTGTGGCTGCCTGTGGCTGTATCTGGTTATCAGTGGTCACGTAGGACTTGTGGAAATACTCACAAACTCCTTCCTGAGCTCTCTGCAGTGGGGGAGTTCCTTGTAAACGTTGGCTGTTGTATCATCGTCCAAATAAGCCATTTGTTTGGAGTGGAAAATCTTGTAAGGCAGAGCAGTTTTCCATCTATTATTAGATCAATTGATTTCATTAGAAAGAACACAAAGTTTTCTGGCACTCAGGCCATTTTTTGAAAGATCTTGTGGGATTCTTTAGGGTTCTTCAGCGACATCGAGAATGAATTATCTGTTCCAAATCTGAGTATTTTTTTCACTGTATCATTCAATCTACTAAACATTATTACATCTTGCAGGCCTTGCCTCCCTTCTCCTCTTGGAAACATTGCAATTTGAACTCATAAACCTTCACGTGGGAATTGCAAAACCTCACATTACGTGTCTTATTCATTGAGGAATTTTAAAGGAACCCCAGGAGTCTTACTTGCCACGTTTTCGTAATAATTAAATCTGATTTGTTGTAACATTCTCCAAAGCTTAATTGGAATAGTTTTCAATTGGGTGGAGGGAAGATCCAGTGATTAATCTTTAAAATATAATGCAAGTTACTTAATCTAATTAAAAGAAAGACAAAATTGTGTTTGGACATGAGCCTGATATTTCAAATGTGGTGCCTCTCAGCTGAGTCTGGTGACAAGCTCCAGAGCTGATGTTTAGTGATGGCTAGAGGTAGTATAAAACATCAATTTGAATTTTTTCCAGTAATTTTTAAAATTCCCTGTCTGATGCTTAAAAATTTCTCTCTTTTTTTTAATCCTTTCTAGCATTTTTCAGAAATTTGAAACTTTTTTGGACTCATGGTTACTTTGAAGGTGTCTGGGATAATACAGGTTCATTGTAATGGTTAAACCCTAACATGAACCTCAATGAAAATTTTTTCTTTTCTTTTTTAATCTGAGACAAATATCTGCCATACTGCTGTGACCACTCCAGTCACAGAAAGCTGCCAGCATTTCCCAAGCCAATAATGTCAGAGAAAAGCTGGAATTACAGGGATATTTAAGGACATTATTTTTTAAAAATAGTAAGATGCTGAATGGAATTGATCTGCAGAAGTAACTTCCTAAATTCTGAGTGAACTTTCCTCACAGCAGAAAATGAAATGTGTGGACACAGATGTGTGCTCAACCCTTTAGTCAGGATGGTTTGTGTCCTCATCAGTATATTAAATATGGTTATTTATGTTATCTATATTACATTATATGTGTTTTACTGATTTCCTCTTCAGCTCTAATACCAGAAGCTTGACTGAGATCTGAAAAATATAGGAGTGATTTCTAAAAGCTTCCCATTTTACCCTTCTTTGTTGCTTGGTAGCAAAAGTTTCGAAAACCAAAAGAAGTGTGGGTTTTATTTTAAATTAGAAAATAAAAATGGTCAGACTAGAAATCATCCAAACCTCTTTACAGAACTGTTTTCAGAATCAGTTTTCCCCAAATACTGCAGGGGAAAAAGTCACTCCTTGGCTCCTTCCAGTGGAAAATGCTTGTGGAGTTTGCATGGGACGTAAATTAAAGCAGGAGAAAGTCGTAGGGACGCTGACAGCAACTGGGCCTGCTTGAGGGAAAACAAAGTGAAAGTCAGTGGGAGCCTGGCTGCCCTGGAATGCCTGCCCCAGTTGTGAACTGTGCAATCCAGATGGTTTTCCTCCTGGAACAGGGAGTGCAGAGCAGCCAGGACACGGCTCCCGGGGCTGCTTCTACCTGTGCAGGGAAGGTTCACCCCAAATCCCTGCTCTGGGGGGCTCCAGGCTGTGGGGAACACCCAGGGTTTCCCCCAGATCCCTGGGGATGGCTCCAGGATTTAGGGAACCCCCATGGTTTGTCCCAAATCCCTGCTCTCATTGGCTCCAAGCTTTGGGGAGGGTTTCTCCCAAATTCCTGGCGGTGGCTCCAGTCTTTGGGGAATGCCCAGGGTTTGCCCCAAATCTCTGGGAATTGCTCCAGGCTTTGGGGAGCCCCCAGGGTTTGCCCCAAATCCCTGCTCCTGGCTGGCTCCAGGCTGTGAGGAGCCCCCAGGGTTTTGGCAGCAGGAGGAGAAGCAGAGGTGTCCCAGCTCTCTGGCCAGGGAGGAACAGCAGGAATGTGGCAGGGACAGCACGATGCAGTGTGTCCCCCAGACAGGGATAATTTAAATGTAAAAGGAGCTGCACTGAAATATTCCAGATATTTACTGAATGAAAATGCCCTGTGTTCTGCAGAAGACTGTTTCTATTCAGAGGAAACATAAATTTTCCAGGTTTGCCAGGAGGATGAAGCTTATGTGGAATGAAAAGCCCAAAGGAGATGATTCAGGCTCCTCCAGGATCAGGAACTGGGTGATAACCACCTTGTTTGCCTTGGGCCACCTAAGCCAGCATCACTCTGAGTTCCAAATGTCCTTGTGAGCTCCTGGAAGGGTGGGGGCAGGCCCTGCCTGGAGAATGGACAGGGATCTCTGGTCCTTGGTGGCAGACTGCACACGGGAAGTAAATATGGCATTGTTTTCAGACACATGTCAAATCCAAGTGTGGGTCTTCTCCACTGACAGGGTGCAGAGAGAAGACAGCTTCCTAACTTTGGAGCCCTCTGAAATGTTAATGGTGCTCGTGTTACTGGAGATTAAAAAACACTCTTAGAGGACTCTCTGCCTTCTGCAGTTGCCACAGTGCTGCAAGGTCACGTCTGATGCTGGAGATTCTCCATTATTTTTTTTCTGAGGAGCTGGTGTTAATCAGCTCTCAAGGGCAGGCTGGCATGTTTAATGCTAATGGAAGTGTCTAATGCTCCTGCTTTTCCCAGCTATCTCTTGCCTGCCTTCCTTCCCACTCATCAATCAAGATTAACAAGAATTTATTGTGTTCAGCTTCCTTTCAAGAGGTGCCATTAGAGGTACATAACCATTTGTAAGATTTATTTATTCACCCCAAGGATGCTGGAAAGGTGTGCAAGCTCGGGGAGCACACACATAACTCAATATGGGATGAGGGGAAGGCTTCATCTTATCAGAATTGTTCCTTAATGAGGAATAAATACCAGCTCAGGGCACCATTGTGCCCAACATCAGTCTCCCTCTAAGGCAGGTGCTCTCTGGTCCTGTGTTTATACAACTTTAAAGCAAGTTTGGTTGCCACTAGGAGGCTCAGAATATCCCCAGTGCTGCCTGTGGCACATCTTTAACTTTTCCTTTGTGGATCTCATCTCAAAACTTGATCCACCACTTCCCTGACCTGACCAATTCACACCCTGGGAGTGGATGCAGAACCCCAGAAACGTCTCTGGTTCATTTCAGGAGTGAGCACAGAGCAGAAGTGATGCTCCTGTAAATGCTGGAGCTGTGATGCACAGTGTGCTGCAGAGATGATTTGCACGAGCTCCATAAATCCATCAGGATCCGTTCACCTGCACATCCATCACAGCCTGGCAGTCCCGGGGCACTGCTCTCCTCGCAGGTGCATGGCAGAGTTAATCCAGATGTGGTCAGGCAGGGCTGCTCAACATCTGGAAGTGCCAGACAAACTTACAGAATCCTCCTTTTTTTCCCTCCTTTTTTTTCTGTGTGGGAAGGATGGATTTCCCTCATTCATTCTTTCATTCATATGATCCTACACTTAGGAGTAAGCCCGTGGAGGAAAATGCATGAAAATAACACAGATTTTAGCTGTAACTTCTGGAAATTCCTGTGAAGGGAAATAAGGAAATGAAATATTAGTAGCTGCTTCCTTGTTTCCAAAACTTTATAGAGGACTGAAATTAATACAAGATATTGAGTTCCTCTATTAAAGAGCTCTGCAAATAAAGTGTGGGGATCTCATGAGTGTTTCCTATCTCCATGACTGATTGGAACATTCTCTGTAACCCTGGTGTTCTTCAAAGCAGGTCATGGCAGTGGGAAATCTAATTCAGGTCCTTAGTGATGTCATTGATGCTCCTGAATTTGAAAATCCATGTACCTGAATAAAAATCTGGAAAAGTTAAACAGTGTCTGCATCAAGACGTCAAGAAAGTTGCCTGGAGCCCATATGTAAATTATTAAATACTACATGTAATGGAACCCAATTTTCTTGGAACATGAAGCAGCAGCTAAATGGAAACTTTGGCTATTACCATATTCATGTTTCATGCAAAAATATTTTCAAGATCAAAGTTCTGTTATTAAAACAATGAGCATGAAAATAACAAAATTGCTTTTCATAAAACAAACATATTCTTTGTATCTGAGAGGCTTTTCACAGAAATCTGTATTTTGAAACAGTAATACATTACAGATTTCTTTGCTGCACTACTTTGATTCATTCATTAAAATAGTTTTGATTTTGGCATGTTGCAAAGGTCTAAATAAAAGCATTTTAGTTACATAAATACAGACTCTGTGGATTCAACAGTAATATAGTACGTTTGGAAAAGTGTCATTTATTCTGAAAATACACAAAGACCAAACCACAGACAGAATTTTCTGTACATTGTAAACATTCTCACAGTATGGGTATAAATATCCCTTTTTTGATTCATTGCATGCCAGGTCATCAAGCAAAGAGATAGAAAAAGAAGCTAAAAAAAAGGGATTATAAATTTACTAAGACGCTTCAAGGCAGCAAAAGCCAAACAATAAAAGAGCTTACAAAGTTTTAAGTCCCTGTATACAGACAGGGCCATAAAATTACAATAACAATAGCAGATAATATAATCTCATATTTACATTGCTTTCATCCACAAGATCCCCACAAGCTGTGGCGTGTTTAGGGATTTGTGGTGGGTGTTTGGTGTCTGGTGGGTCCTGGGCAGAGCTGGGCTCTTGTCCCATCTCAGAGGGATGTTTAGGAAAGGTTTAAGGAGGTCAGTGGAGATCCTTCTCCAGTTTGCTGAATTTTCAGTTTCAATATTTTGAGCCCAGACTACAAATTCTTCTTCTTCTTCCTTCCCTAGAAAAGGTTTCCCCCTCCTTCCTTGCAAGCTCTTCACTGCACCAAGTTCCTTCTTTGCTTTATGGATCATTTTGTCCAAAATCCTTCCTCTGGCAGCTCAAAGCATTGCTTCTTTTCCAGCAATGGGAATCCAACCAGATCATGGACTTCCAGACAGGTTCTTCTCCCTCATTCTGGTCCTGCAGGACCCAGCAGAAGGCAGGAGCATTTATGACAGGATTGCATCAAACCTGTCCAAGCTGCAGCAGATGCTCTCACTGTCCACACCCACACCCAGCTGTGGATTTAGAATTACTTTAATATCTCTCATCCTGCTGTATCTTGTGTGTATCTGGTGTTGGCCAAGGGGTAACAAGCATATGCAGACTCTTTCTCTTATGGAACAAATCCATTTTGAGGAGAGGGCAGAGATTTGGGCTGCTCCTCTGAAAACAAACACCCAGGAGAAATGATCCCAACTGGACCAGATGCAGCTTCCCCACCCCACTGGGAATGAGGAGGGGGAAGGTCCCTGGAATTTGGGCAGGAGCTGCTGAGGGTCCCCACTCCCTGCTGGGCTGCCAGGCACAGGAGCTGAATAAAGCCTCATTTTACATGTAAATGTATGTAAATTCTGGTGGGCCTAAAGAAAATTTAGACTTCAGGAACTAATGATTTTGGTGCCTTTTGTTTATTTCTTCTATCTATTCATTGTCTTTTAAACATGCACTTAAAAATGCACCGGTTTGTGCCCAGCAGAGCAAATCCTGAAGCCTTTCTCCAGCTGAATTCCTCTTAGGAGCGTTGTTTGCTCTTTTCCTGGCAGAGCTCCCAATGCCTTGATAACAGTTTTATCTGAGTAAAGCCCTGAGTATTTGCATGACACTGAAGAGCTAAAATTATCTCTAAATGGAGAAAAGAAAAAAAAAAAAAAGAAAAAATTGCCAATATATATTGTTCTGAGAAAGATTGCTCTTTGGTGGGCCCAGAGGGGACATATTGTAAATATGATTTAAAAATGTCTCTGCTACTGCTGTCTGATCTTATCATCAGATGTTGCTGTGGAATTTGTCTACACAGACCCCAGAAAGGAAAAACAGATTGAGAACATTAACTTGTGCTGTGAGAAAATATCTCCAACTTACTTTGTCTGGCACAAAAAAAAAAAAAAAAACAAACCCCACCAACCCAACAACTTTGCATTAGAAGTGTGCTCTAAAAATGGAAACAAACATTAAAATGCTGTCTGTCTGCTTTGATCGCTCTCAACTTAAAATGTAAGTGCTGCTTATGGATTCTTTGATGTCGGGGAAGTGACATTTTCCCCTGGTTCTGTCTGACTGTTGTGATGAACTTCAGGTTTTCATCCGTCTTCCTGACACCAAGGGTACAACACAGCTCAGAGCAGGATCCCTGTCTGGAATCTGATTACAGCAAGCTCTTCTCAGGCTTCTTTATGTTAAAAATCTTGTATTTGGCCCATAAATCATTAGTTGTCTCACGGACTGGCCTAGAGAGAGGCTGGGTTTTTGTCAGTAGAGCTTTTTCAGCTTAAGTCAGCAGCATATCATACTATAAAAACCACGATTTTTGGGTTTTTTTTTGAGGAGATGCTCAGTAATGCAGCACTGGGCAGTGAAGATGACAAGGCATATAAATACCTGAAATTAAATGCAGTTTAATAACTAGAATATGTTATCAGGCAGATATCACAATTAGTTTTGCAGAGCCAAAAGCTTTTACATTTTGTTGTTTTCTAAGCACTGAAAACACAAAGTAGTCCTGGAAATAATACAGAGGCTATTATTGAGAATAATATTTGCATTTTAAAGTTGTTTCAAATGAACTTAGGAAAGAGAGAGAAATTCTTAGGTGTGAAGGAACACATGCAATAATCTGGCAGGATTTCTAGCATGTCTTCTGTGTTTTTCATACCTTGGGGTCTGTCTTTAGGCTCCCAAAGGTAGGATTTCATAGGTAAAAGTCAATGTCATTGCTGTGGGTGGCAGCAGTGTCGGAGGCAGGATGGAGAAAATTCCAATGCTGAGGGTCTGTGGCAGGCTCAGAGAGGTGACATCCAGCCAAGGCCACTCATGAATTCCCATCTCATGGCCCAGCTGTGTCTCAGCACCAACATGGATTTGCCTGCCCTTGCCTCCTCTCAAACCTTCAGCTGGGATGGAGTTGTCCTGTGGTGGGAGCAAATTGAGATCCCCCAGAGACTAGTTATAATTAAACAGCTAATGAAGATAAATGGAGGAGAAAAACAAAAAACAAAAAAGGACAATTTTTCTGGTTCTTTTTGCACTGTAGGGTTCTTGGTGCATGGACATCCACAGCCCATGTGCTGTGCAGAAATCTGTAGTGAAAAGAATTTTTCCTGTTCAAAGAGTGCTGACCAGGCAAATATTCTGCTTAGGCTGGGGACTAGTGGCCCTAGAAAAATAAGTCTTGGCCCCAGGACTTGGATGTAGTTGCTACTTCAGGCTGCTGAATAAGTGGGATTAACTAGGCTGGGTCTATGTATTTTTCAAGCTCCTTTCCAGGCTCAAGCACACACACAGCTCAGAGGAAACAGAAAGAGGTACCCTGGCCTTGTCTCCTTGTTTTGCACCAAACATCCCAGCTCAGTGAAAAGTGTGCTCTCCATGCCATCCTTCTCAATATGGAATGCCCTTGTGGAGGCATGGATTTACCCAAACAATCCTGATCAGTGACCAGTGAACAATAATTTGGGAGCAGAGCTCTGTGCACTCCCAGGTGGGGCTTTGCAGGGCAGCCAAAGTGGGGCTGGAGGAGGATGTGGGGATGAACAAACTCAGAACATAACCTGGGTCAGAGTTTAGACCTCAAACTGTGCTACAGCAGAGCTTACAAGGAGCTTCTGTGCCCAGGACTGTGGAATTCAGGAGAATGCTCAGCAAAAGTTGGCACGGTTAGAGAAAAAATAAATGTTTCCTCCAGGAGCTCAGGGTGAGAGTGCAATCAGAAATAGATCTGTGGGCACAGGACTGTGTGAAGAACAATAAATGAACAATAAATGATGAGTCCTACAGGTTCTGTGTAGCCCTTATATTTTTATAGAACAGTATTTATGGTCGAAGGAGTTGTGCACTTGTGTAAATAGAGGCTTCCATATGGTAAGAATGCTTGAAAAGGAGTGAGATTTGTCTATTTTTTATTATCTCAGCTGCTTTTTTGGCTTCTGTAACTGCTGCTAATGCATTCCGTGGCTTGTCTTCTTTTCTGACTGTATTTAGAGACAACTGGGGCATCACGAGGAGGAAAATGTTTCTGGAGTGCTTCCCAAGAGTGCTATTATTTTGAGCAAAAATGGTATACAATCAAATATTTGGAAAAAATCCTAAAATATTTCACAATTTGGTAATGTGTGTACTCTGCTCTTTTCTCATTTTCATTGTTTTATTTCAGGAAAATGCCAGAAATCAGGGAAGTTGTTACTATTTCCTCCCACAGAATAATCAGACCAAATGGCAATGGCAAGGAAATTTCATATGCAGCAGCAGTCAGTGTAAGGGCATGTAAAATAATCTATCTTCCCTAAATTCTGATTTGGAATGATTTGTTTCTACTAATGTTGTTTAAGGAAGAATAAAAATAAACTTAAGTTTATCCCCAGTGCAAGTAGTTTTGAAGTCACAGTCAGTGTACACCTACTTTTCTGGTCTGATTATTTTGGGTATTTTTAAGATGAAGATATTTTATAGGATGTATCCAATAAATAAGATTGGCAATGTCCTTCCTTTTCCCCTTGTGCCTGTTTTGGAGCAGGCTGGAGAATCCCAGTGATGGCAATGTGTCATTTTGCCTTTTGTTTTTCTGACTAGTTGAATTCCAAATGGAACATGACAAGGGCAAACTACACTTTTGAACTCTGACCTCTGCTTTAAATTGAATGTGAAGTCTAAATATCTCCCTCTTTGACTGTATCCAAAGAGAAGTTTGTCAGAGACATCTTATAACCTTGTGGCTGCAAGGGTATCCTCTATTAATTAAAAAAAGTTTTCTGAAGAAGTTCTGACTCAGTAGAATAGACAGGGGGCAAATGTGGGGAAGAAAGGCACATTGTTCCCGTGGACAAAGACAGGGGATCAATTTTCATAAATCTGCATTCCCAAGACAACTGTTCAAATCTGGTAAAAGGTCCATTTCTTTGAACTTACATACCAGAAAGCTTTTATTCCCCTGCTCTGCAGCAGACAGGAGTGCAGGTTAACTGTGTCTCATCAATGTCATGCTTTAGATGTTCCAGCGAGAAATTCTTTAGTTTAATGATGGAAGGTACCACCTACCTCAAGGGAAAAAAAAAAAAAAAAAAAAGGGGGGGGAAGAATGAAAGGGTTACCTGTGGTGCCAGACTGTGTTTTAGAAGATTCAGTTTCTCAAAGTTTTCAAAGCCCAGCTTTTAAGCTTCATAGTTTAAAATTGCTAGATGCTATAATTAAGAATTTAACGTCACTTTAAAAATTGGGTTTTTTTATTTCTGGAATAGCAGGTATCAAAATTCTAACCACGAGTGTCCTGCCCAACCTAAAATCTTTTGGTTTGGAGTTCTTACTGCTATTTATTCACTCTTTTGAGACTAAATGATAGTAAAAAATGAACTTTATTTAATCATAGTTCACTGCTAACACAAAATCCACACCACTTTTCAAGTTCTCAACAGCACTGCACTGGAATGATGTGCTTGGCCACTCATGCAGAAGAAGAATATTTTTATTTCCAGACCTTGTGCAACACAAATATTTGCTTTAATATTTTCTCCAATAATATTAATATGTATTGAATATTTTTGTTAGAGGAGCTTCTGGACATCCTGAGTGCAAAGAGACCATAGGTACCTACACTGATATGTGACAAGCAGTGCATATTGTAAAAGTAATCCCAATCTCAAAAAAATTAAAATAACAAAGGCAGGGAAAAAAGATTTATTTGAGTTATTTCCTAGACTGAAATTCTTTCTGTCCTCTTGCCCTTTTGCTTCTCTTCACTTTCTTGTTTTCAGTTTTTTTTTTTTTTAATGTTTTCAAACTTTTTCCCACCACCAGGAAGGCCAGGAATAAACTTTCCTAAAAATGATGAATCCTGGCACCATCACAGCACTTCTATGGCTGGAGCTAAAAGACAGGAAATCCAGGAAGGTTGGGGCCAGAACTGGGGTCTCCAGATAAGTTTGTCTGTGCCAGAACAGAAAAGGGCAGGAGTTGCTCTCGGGTTCACAGGGTGAAGAGGCAGGCAGGGCTTAGCTAGAAGTTAAAACACCAAGAACTTCATTTGAACACCAACAACTTCACTGATGAATTTCCTGGCCTGAGTTGAGAGACTGCAGAAATGCTGCCATAAAGGGAGTGCAGCAAATCCAAGGAAGGCAACCTGTATAACTAAACACCTGCTGAGGTGTAAAAATACAATTTTTTTTCCTGTTTTCATTCTTCTCCTCTTTGCTTTCCTGACTATTTACCCCACATGATCTTTTCCTCATCTCTTCAGATAAAGGTTCAGCCAGACTTTAATGAAGAAACTTTTACTGCATCACCTGTGGATCTGTCCAGGTGTGTTACACCTATCTAAACGTGTCCTTTTCTCCTCTAGCCACAGGCAGGCACACCAAAGGAATTGGTCTGTGGTTTTTAGACATTTTTAATATTAAGACAAAATCATGTCCATGAAATGAATGAGGAAAAAAACCTCAGAGGAAAAAGACCAAGCAACTTAGTTTTAATGATAGTGCCTGTTTGAAGGTGCATATCTATAAATATATATATATATATATGCACATTTGATTTAAAGACAGTTTGATAATTGAAGTAGCTAATCAGTATCTTTACTCTTTTAAATAGGAGAAGCTTCTTTGAATTGGTGAAAATTGGGTCAATTATAGAATCAACTAATTAAACCCAGTGTCCATAAAATAATTTGTTATAAGGAATAGTTGTACTCTGAATGTGAATTCCTGTGTACCTCTCCCACAGTGTTGATAATTACAGATGCTCTTTTTTCCCCAGAATAAAGGCACAGGAGTGTGGTGTAACCAAAATTTCACTTCTCACCACTTTGGCCATCTGTGCTTTGATCCTTGTGTTGCCACAGACAATTCCCAGGAATTATTCTATGGCTTTTTCATATACATTTTAAACTTTCTTTCATCATCCCCTCTCAGTGTTTTACAGCCTCTGCTTGTTTGAAAAATCTGCAGAGATTTTGAGGAATAAATTCTGCTGTCTGTGGTGCAATCTGCCTTGTGCTCTTGTTCTTCTTGGCTTTGGTGAGAACTGAGCTATTGCAACTCCTGCACAGGATCCTCAGCAATTACCAAAACCTAAACAGACTGTCACTTCAAAAGGATCAGCATTTCCTTGGGAAGAATTTAAGTTAAAAAAACATCAGAAAGGCTCAGGGTAACAGAAAAGGTTTGGAATATTCCACAGGAAAGGAGAAACTCCAAAGCAGGGGATTTATATGGTCTAACTCCACTGCTTGTCTGTGGAATTATTATAAATGTTTTTCATCTGTGGGAAGAGCTGAAATATGGAATTAACTCCTAATGAATTGGAGATGGGCATGCACTCCCAACTGAAGAATGTAACCTAAGATACAGTGGCCCTTTAATCTTCAGGTTCACAAATAAGTGATGTATTCCAAGATGTTCCATGCTGGGTCATCTGGAAGGCAGTGACCATTATGGTTTTCATTAGGAAAGGCTGAGGGAGATAAAGACTGAGTGAGATAAAGGAGATTCACAGGCCTTGTAGGCTTTAAACAAACACAGAACTGATTTGTTAAGGGAATATCTTTTTTGCTTTCTGGACAAAGCAATAAAACTGCAGCCAGGGGAGAGGAAGTGCTGGGCCCTGGAAGTGTGGGATGTGTGAAATGGGAAGGTTTTCACTATTGGAAGGTGAAACATTAGGGTGGACGTGGCTGACAGTAATTGTAATGTGCTGCTGGATTTCATGATGTGTTCTGCCATATATAATGGGCACTGATGGGTTATTAGCAGAGCAGGAGCTGGCTGGCAGCTCTGGGCTGGATTTATGGTGTGGCTCTCATGGAGAAGGCACAGGATAAGGTGCAGTAAATAACACATAAATTAGATTGCAAAGCAAGGAAGGTCGTTCCTGTCCTGTGGCCCAAGGACTTTGAATGGAAGGGCAGGGCTCACACAGCTGGGTGGGAGCTGCAGGAGGCTCAGGCAGTGTGGGATAACCAGTGGGACACATTAAGGGGCTCTAAGTGCCCCAGCAATTGTCATTTGTTCTCACTCTGTGTGCTGGGGATGGGCAGAGCTGTCACGGGTGTGTCCTTCACCCCCACACAAGGTCTGCTGGGCAGAAACCCCCAAAATTTGTGGTGTTGTTTTTTGTCCTTTTCCCAGTCTTAGCTGAGGCTGTGGAGATGTGAGTGCCTGTTGTTTCTCAAGCTACCAAATGAGAAGTCCATGGTGAAGGCAGAGAGCTCTGATCCCTGAATGCTCAGCAGCATTGCTGGTAGAAAGCACAAAAATAACTACAGTTTAAAGAGATTTCCCAGAGAAGGGTTAGTGAGTGGGTAAAGGAACAGAGAAACTATGAGGTGAAATAGAAGTGACTATTTAAATACTGATATTAAACTAAATCTTGATACTGGTGCCCACTCCCAGTTTGGTGGTGTGTGTGAATTTAAAATTGATGGTCTGGTCAGTGCAGGGGACTGCCAGAAGTGGAGCTCTCCTTGTTCCTGCAGAGTGAACCACAGCTAAGTCTGCTGTAACCAACCCATGTGAAAGGATTCTTTCCAATTCCATCATCTTAACCTGTTTATTTATCATTTACATTTATGGAGTTGATTTATGCAAAATATTTGTAACAGAAGATTGAGGTGGTCACACTCTCCTTAAAACCTGACTTGATTGACCTGCCACAGTTATTAGTATTTGCAGAGTGAAAGAGTTATGAAAATCCCAGTATTTTCAAGTGAGGTTTCCTTAACTTGAAAACACGCTTTCTATGTTTACAGAAAATTGAAGTTTTAGAAAGTGATTTCGTAATTCCCAAGGAGAACAACAACATCACGCTTCTGTCCAAGGGGAAATGGATCAAAAGGGGTTTGTTTAGAGAGCAGTCACATTTCTTCACATCACTTCCAGTTGTTGCAGAGCTGCTGTTGCCACATCATCACTCCTAGAAGTGCATCAGCCTTGGAATGCCATTAAACTTTCTGTTGTGGCTTGCAAAAATGTATTCTGCTTTCTGCCCAGTGCCTAGGGGAGGGGGCATTTTTCGGAACCCATTAATAATGCCCGAAACGATGGGAGGAGTTTTCTGGGCTGGAATGTTTGTGCAGAGGTGAAAAGCAGGCTGAGTGGCTTCTCGGTGTCCTTGCTGCAGTGTGAGATCCATCCCACCTCAGCCGTGTCCAAACGCTCTCCTTGCAGAAGTGGCCGAGAAATCCTGAAGGGAACACTCGGGTGTGTCCCTGCTCCTGCCCTGCCCCACTCCAGCAGCTTCCAAGGGCTTGGAGGGGCTGGATCTGCACAGCCACAGCCTCTGTGGCTTTTCCCTCTCCATCAGTTTGTGCCAGCCTGCTCTGATGCCCCTCTGGAGTCCCAGATGATGCCTTAGAATTTCAGCTTTTATATTTTTCATATATTTGTAATCCTGCAGTTCTTTAGTGTGTAACTCCAAACTCCATATCCAGTGCTGGCTGCTTCTCTCCCATTTTGGGAAGACACAACAATTCCTCTCCAGGCTGGGAATCAAGGACACCTCACTGCCTCAGGCCCCCAGGGATGGAAACAAAAGTGAGCTGGGGGAGCAAACTTGGGGTAAATGACTTCATTACCTGGAGCTGTAATTGGAAAATTAACCCCCAATATGGAAATGGCCCAAACTTATCAAAGTGTGAAAACCTGTGACCCATCATCCATTTTTGGGTGCAGCCCTGGGGGGGGCTTTGTCTGCCCTAAATGTACCTGAAGGTCCTTCAATAAATAGAACAGCTTTTTATTCCCTTAATTCTGTCTGCCCTCTGTTTTTAGGCAGCCCCAAAAAGCATCACAGCTGTGGGATGTGGGACCCTCCTTCCATCAGCTCTGCTGGGCTCCAGGAGGGCTTTGGCTCAGTTGGAAGGCCAGGTTGGACCAGGACTGCCTGGTGCCTGTTCTGTCCAAACTTCACAGCGGCAGCATTGCTGCATTCTGCTTGTTTTCCCCAAAAACCACTTTTCAAGGCTGTTTCTCCAGTTGCAAGGGATTCTGGCTGGTAGGTGAGCTGGTAGGTGTGGGGAGGGAGCTGATGCTCCACTGGATGCACCCGAGCAGCTAAACTGTTTTTAATTTAAACATCTATTTAAAATCTAAACTGATTTTTATTTACCCTGGAAAGCTGTGAGTAGATTTAATGACAGCTACAAGCTGCTTTCAGATTAACTGAACCAGGATAACCCTGGCCTGAGTTTTGCTATAAAGAACACATTTTGAAAAAAAAAAATGAATTAATGAGGATTTCTACTTTTATCATCAGTGGAAAAGAATATTTTAAAAGTTGGAAAACAGTATGCTTGTTTCACAAAAGTTTAGACTATTTTGAGAGGCCTATAAAGATTCACTGACGTCAAAATGGAATATTAAAGGCAGATGTTCCTGTTTAGCTTATTTATCCCTAACCACTTTTCCTCTTTTTTTTTTTTGAGAGAGATAAGTCTAGACTAGAACAAGCACATTTCTGAAGTGCAGCTTTTAACTGGTTAGTTGAGTATTCCATAATTTTCAGAATAAGACTCGATTTTACTTCCTCTACCTAGTTTCATTATTAATTAGTGGGTGACATTTTGATAAGCCAACAATATTACTGGGGCTTTATCCAGGAAAAAAAGAGTCTCAGCAGTGTTATTAGAGACAGATGAAATGTGCCACTGGTTTGAAAAATCAAACATCTGGAGAAGATGGATGTTTAGGTGAATGGTATAAAAGAGCTTTAAGATTTAGATAAAGCAACAAGATTAATAGATATGAAAAATGTTGCCTCAGTGAATTATTTTCAGTTCATTCCCTGCCATAACCTCAAATATATTGTACCCAGATTAGTTTCTCCGAGGAGGCAAGCTCAGGGTTGGGAGTTGTTTGAGATGAGGGTGAGGAAAGCTGTGCAGCAGCACCCAGACCCACAGCACCCCGTGCTGATCAGAGAAGAAATATTGCTCCATTAGCTCTCGTGGTAAATGTGCTCTGGATCAGGACAGCAATAAATATAAATATAGAGAGAGCTGCTGGAACCAGTCTGGCCCATTTGCAGAAGCAAAAGCACTCAAGGCTGCTTCCAGTTATGCCACCACGTTTTAGGCAGCTGCTATGGTCCTGTCTGCATTCCTTTTCCACCAGAAAATGGATTTTGCCTCTGACAGAGGTTACAAGGGATTAGGGCAGCAGAGGGAGGGATGACAGGCTGCAGACTTTGCCTTTGCTCGAGGAGGTGAGGCTCAGTTGTTACAGATTTGAATCTGTGTCCCTGTGCTGGGTGCCTGGGGTGGCTCCTGGGCTCTGGGAAGGGCTGCTGCTGTCCAGGGATGGTGTGGGGAGTGAAGAGCAGCGTGGAAAAGGGGAGCAAACACGACAGGGACTGTCCTGTGCTCACAGCCCAGCCTTCTGAAACACCTCAGTGCCCTCCTGGCTTCTTCCCAGCCCTTCCTCCTCAATTCCTTATTGCATCCCCAGTGCCTCCCACCTACTTCACATCTCACTGGCCTCTCTCAGTCTTTCATGCCCTGTTCACCAGGGAAACCACAGGGCCAGCCAGGCTGTCCCCTCAAGCCCTCTCTTCCCATCTCCCACCCCGAATTTGGGCTGAGTTCTGCCTGTGATGCTGAGCAGCCTCAGCACCGCTCCTCTCCCAACCTCCTGGCACTTCCCAGTTCCTGCCCATCCTCACTTCTCCCAACTCTGGACTGCCCCCACATTTGATCTGGGACCAGCACTAAATTAAACTTAGCCAGTGTTTCTGGGCAGCCTTTAATTAGCTCTGGGAATAGAAGCTTGGTGTCAGTCTTGGAGCAGCCAAGGATCCTCGTGCTCCTCTTGCCAGGGTGCTACAGCAGCACCCCAGATTTGGCTGAGGCTGTGGCTTGGTCATGAGGCTTTTGACCTTTTTTCCTGCCTGACTTAATGCTATTTTTAAAACTCAGCCAGGATTTCTTTTCCCCCTTGACAGCTGGATTTGGCTCAGTGTTTCTCTATGATTCCATAACATCTTTTTACAGTATTATCGTATTACTTTTTTTCTTTTTTAGCCCAGGGCTTCATTTGAGGGCGCTGAAGGAGTTATTGTAATAACTAACATTCCACCAGATGTGTAGAACAACAGCCAATGGCTTCAGACAAATCTTTTTATGGTTTTTCTATAATAATAAAACAATAAACTTTGAATTTATGTGAAGACACATTAATGTAACTTTCCACATATAATTCAGCTTATAGGAATATTAAACCTTCCAGAAAATAATGCTTAAGTAGATTACCATGAGCCTTAGTGGACATTTAAGGGAATATATTTATTAAAATGTACTTTGGTCATGAGAATGTGCTTGACTTTAAACATACAATTGGAACCATTTAAGACTGGACCCTGCCAGCTTGTGCTGTTGGGCTGTGACTGATTCCAGCTGAAATCAAGAGGTGACTGCTGGAAGGATTCAGGATTATTTTGCCTGAATTGAAGTGCCAGAGCTGGGTCTGTCATTTTGACAACTTCTTATTAACAATTAGTTGATTATGTGGAATATAAGCAGGTGTGTGTAGATGTGACCTACACAATCCAGGTGATGTGATTTCTCACAGGATTTACTCAGTGCTTTGCTCCAAGATCATTGTATGGAGACTCTGCTCCCCATGAACAAACTGGGCTGGGCTATAGCTCTCAGTCACAAGTTTTGTCCAATTTTCCCTTCTTCAAGGGTGCATTTGCAGTTCTGGGAGTGGGTAGCACACCCTCTTCCCTTTCCCATCTCTTGGTGCATTTTGCTTCTTAAATACCAGGACATTTCCCCTCCAAACCTGCTGCTTTACAGCCCTGCACATCCTCTGCTCCTCAGCTCCACTGCTCACTCCACTCAGAGTTCTCACACCTCTATCACTTTTCCTTCTCCAAATCCTCTAAAGAGACTCTCTGTCCTCAAGCACTACCTTCCTTCCCAGGGTTACTCCAATTCTGTTGCTCTTTATTGTCATTTTAGGAGTGCCAAAATCTGGAAACAGTCTACTGCTAACTGGAGCAACAAAGAAGCTTTGATTGCAGTAAAGCCTGAGCAAAATATATAGCATGAAATTATGGGATGATCCAAATAAGTGGGAATGTTGCCATTGGCTCCAACAGAGCAAAGATTTCATGCTTGCTTAAATTCAAAAGCTGAAAAGCTGAAGGAAGTGAAAATGTCATAAAAGATGCTGGAAGAAAAAAAGCCCCAAACCACTTAAAAAGGGCTGATTTTCTTTGAAGCTCATTTCTTGATAGCTAAACTGAGCCTGGATGAGCATCAGGGTCTCCAAATAAGTAGAGGTTGGGTTTTGTGGGGGAAGAATCTTCCAACAAACATAAAAGAGCTTGGACAGCAGAACATGGACATTTCTGCTCCTTCCTTTGTTGACCATTTATGATTTCAGTTGATTCCCTCACCTCATTTTCTTACCTTGAGCTCTTTTAACAGAAACAAATGTGGAAGGTTGGTGCCTGTGAAACAATAATGTCAGTGCACGGTTGCTCCATTGAAATCCAATACATTCCCTCACATTTCGGGTGATTTCCTTGAGAGCAGGGTTTTTACTTTCTAATCTGTCATGTCAAATTCTTTGGCACTCACACATAAATAATCACTCCCAGGCAGTTGTTAAAAGTGGCACTGCACGAAATACTGGCTTATCCAATACTTCCACAGAGCCCTCCATTCAGCTGTGAATTATTAGGGAAGAAGAACGGATGTGATTAGCTCTGATAGCCATTTCAGCTCAGATGCTGCTGTTATTTCATAAAAGTCTTGCTCACCCTCCAAAATCCAAAGGCCCTTCAGCAGCCTGGCAGCTTTGCAGCTTGCTCTTATGATTTTTCATCCATCTTTTTTACTGCTGGTAGCTCACATTAGGAAACCACGTGTTTCTTTTCCTGTTACCTGCAGAAAGTTTCACCAGCCCTGAACCACCTTAGAAAAGCTCTTGCAGTTTGTGTCCAGTTGTTTAATCTGGAGTCTTCCAGGTTCTTGTCAGGTGTGGAAGCTGAATGCAGGGAATGCTCACTGCTGCTCTTAGGAACTGGTTCATTAAAATAATTCTGTTCCAGCCTGGGGCTCTGCTCAGGCTCAGCTTTTCAGGTGGAGCTGCAGACTGGGGGTATTTCCTGTATTTCTCTTCCTGGCCATCTCATTCCAGGCAGGGACTGTGTGGATAACCAGCTATGCTGCTGTCTCTGACTCCTGGGCAAACCAGTTTTCATGTTTTTTGGTGGTAGTTTTAACCTGTCCAGCTTGAAATTGGGAGAGATTTTACATTTCCCTTTTCCACCTTTAATTATCCAAGTTTAAAGGGAAAGTTCAGGGTCTGTGTTCTGGATAACTTTAAAAAGTCTGCTTCTCTATGTCCCTTCCCTTTGCAGTGTGGGTATCTCTCAGATTTATCCATAAAAATGATTTGGTCTGTTTAGGTGGATACCTTTATCCCAGGTTGTTCTGTTTGAGTGCTGCTTGTTAAAATCAGTTGGGTTCTCTCTGCTTTCTCCACTCCCCTCAGTTCCCCATATTCCTGTGGAATATCTGGGTAATTTCAGGGACAAAGGCATTTGTTTGTTGGGATGGCTGGTGCTCACCGGTTCTCTCAGGTCAGAGCCAGCACAGTACAAGGAGCAGAAATGAGGTGGAAATGTCTCAAGATCATTCCAGACCTCCAGGATCTTAATGCAGCATTAGAATATTCCCTACAATTAACCCTCTAGCATTGTCATGTAGCTGTCACAGCCATAAACCTACACTTTTATAAGGATTTCAGACCAGCTGGACTCTTCCCCACTGTACATTTTGCTCCAGTTGTGAATTTAAGCAAAGCCACACAGCCGTGTTGGAACAGAGGGTTCCATTTCACAGGAGTTCACTGTGCTTGCAGATCACTTTCTGTTCCAAAATGAGAGTGTAACACAGTTTTGGATTCTTGTGGCATGAAATTTTAGGGGTAAGTATTATTTTAATACAGCAGCAACTTTTCAGTTTAATATAATTTTGGTCTGAAATGGATTTTTCTGTTTTATATTGTGTAACATGAGATTAAAAGGATTGAAAAAGTGCATTTCAAAGCAGAAATGTTCCACTCAAAGGGAGTCTGAGTGTCGAATCTCAATCTAAGCCCTATTCCAGCATTTTTCAAAACACGGTGTCACTGAACCTGACACATTTCTGCAAACATTTTGGATTCAAGGAAACCAAATTTCCTCCTGGAAGAATGTCCTGCTGGAAAACTTCTCACCATCTCCATCTCATATTACTTGGCAGATTTCACATTAGGCACTGCTTGTTTCCTTAGCCTTATTTAATACTTTTCTTGGAAGTATTGCCAATTTTTCAACCCAAATGTGGGGAACCTTAATATGTGGGGAAATTCACATCAATAAAACCCTCCTGACTGCAGTCAGTTTGCCTGTGGCAAGGCAGAGCTGAAGGGCTGGAGCCCTGTATGGAGGGAGCAGAAGGCAGAAGCTCTTTGCATCCACCCAAGGTGTGAGCTCCTGGCACAGCACTGTGTGCCCCAGTTTATTTGGAGCAAGTAGTTATTTCCAATTTGTGTGTGCAAGGACATTTACAGGACGTTTAGAGTGGCATTAAACTCTGGAAAGCACTTAGAGAACCTTTTATTAATATGGCTATTTCAGCTCAGGGGTGGGGTAAAGCAGGGGCTAAAATGTGGATCTGGTCACCCTGCAATAGCAGCAAGGTGGTGGTTTTTTCCCTTCACCTGGGTTTTTTTCCAATTCCCCTTCTGCCTTCCCAGCACAGGTTGAGGTTCATCCCCATCCCTGCAGGGGAGACCTTTCTCTGCAAAGATGCTGAATCCAGAAATCCTCTGTCCCCATTCCTGGCAAGCTGGAGGTGTGGAATGAGCAGAGGTGAACAGGGAAGCCTCTGCCCGCCCTGGGACAAGCCCAGCTTGTTCAAGTCAGCCTGCAGAGGAGATCATCCCACCCATGAGATGGTGCCAGGACCATCTACATCCCCCTGGTCACCTCTGCCCAGCTCCTGTGGCCACTGTCTCCTCACAGGGACAGGTCTTCTTTGACTCTGGTGGTCCCTGCCTGTCCCTTGCAAAAATCAAATCAGCTTCAAGCTTGCTGTTAACACACACAGGCCCTGAGAGATTAAAGGGCACTCAGTTCCTCCCCTCCACATGAAAAGGGTTTGTAAACTCTTTCAGTGGATATTTTTTTAAAAAATATATTTCTGGTAAGGAAATAAAGCTGAGTCAAATAGTTTTGCAAGATCTAAGACAGAGGGCTTGGGGTTATTTTGCACCCAGCCTTGGGTAACATAGCTAATAACTCTGATTTCACAATGCATGGGGTTGTGAGAGAGGCACAGAGAGCTGTTGTCAGGGAAGTGCAAAGAAATGCAGGAGACTTCAAGAGACACCTCAGAGCAGAGCTGTGAGCTTCTCAGCTGCTTCTTAGCTGGGCTGGAAGTGAAATTCCGCTGTGAGTGTTAATGTCATCACCTCCACAGACTTTGGTATTGTAAAGTGACACTTCCTGCAGCACTGGAGGAAGTTTTCTGCCTCCATTTGGGCTTTTAGATGTTTGCTTTCTCTTTTTTCTTCAGCTTTGAAGTCGTGGTTTTGATAGCTGGTACATTTTGGGGGTCTTTGGGTGAGCAGGACCAAGCAAGAGGAGCAGAGCTTGTAAAGTTTCTGTAAACCACTGGATGTGAAGGAGACTCTGCAGTGAGTCTGAGATGGGTTTGGATGAGATCTCTGGGGCAGACAGGAAGCAGCATCCTCTGTGCTGGGTGTTGGATGCTCCCCAGCCCTGCCCAGTGAGCTCTCCCCTCCAAATTCATGTGCTGTTTGTGAGCCATGAGCAGCAAATGCCACACTGGGAGTCTATTGGGGTGTGCCAAAAACTTGTGCTCATTCCCTGAGATTTTCCTCATGGCCCATGGTACACGCAGGGATTTGTGGCTGAAGGGTCTCTGCTGTAAATCCTCTTCCTCAGGCAAAGCTGAGGTGGGGATGTGCTCCCCAAAACTCTCTTTGGATTCCAGCTGGAGCAAACATCTGACTCCAAAGCTGAATGTGCTGGGTCTTGTCTGAAGGAAACTTTTCCGGCTGATCATTTAGCAAAATTAATCCCCCCACTATGTCTTTCTATGTCTGTGAGTTGAAACCAAAGGCTCTTGCAGCAAAATGGCTGCAGGTTTTAATCCCTTCTTAGAAAAGTAACTTTTTCAGGCCAAATAAACAAACAAAGAGGAAATGTAAGATGATTAAACAGGATTCCTCTCTGTTCCCCTATGTTCAGCATTTGCTGTTTCTCTTAGGTCATCAGCCACCATGAAACCAACATTTCAGTCACAGACTGATTACAGCAGCTGCCTGAAGCCCTGCTCATAACCTCAAAAACCAAACTCCAAAAAATACCCAGATGAAGTTAGTTTAATTTGCTCAATGTATTTGTAACGGAAGGCGGTATTGCAGATTGGCATTGAAGTTCAAAATTTCATCTGCATTAGATAAGGGAGAAAAGTGCTACTTTATACAACAGAAACTACTCTGGGTTTAATTCAATAAATTGTAATCATGTGCAGTGTACTCGTGTTCACAACAAATGTCCCAGATATCCTGGAGAGAAAAACATGAAAGGCTCCATGTCTTTTAGCTTTGGAGTTGTTAATCTTTTTGAATTCATTTGTTTGGTTTCCCTTGGTGGAGCACTTAGTGTATGTAGAGCATGGCAGTGGTTCAGTGAGCATGACTGGGGGGTCAGAGCAAACAGTGCTTTTCTAGTTTTAAGAACATTCCCATCTGTCTGTGGAATAGAGGTTCTGCCTGGTGGACAAGGAAAAAATCCCTTTTCTTCCAGCTTGTGCTTCAAGTCTCCTACAGCAGTGTGTGTGTCTGCAGCTGAGTCACTTTTTATTGCAGTTTCTGATCACCTCTGTGTTTGTTTTAGTAGAACAAATGAAAACACTGATTGAAGCAGGCAATGGAGGGGCACTGAGCTGGAGGGGGAGGTTGCAGGAGATGTGTGTGACCCACCGAGGGTGTAAATCAGCCTGAGCTGCTGCTCAGACTGCTGGACATTTCTGTCTCTGGTGGCTGGGCAAAATCAGGTGGTGATGGGTTGTTGCTCATCTTGGAAAGGGAACAGAGCTGGAAGAGACAGATGGGAAAATTTCTTTGTGTTATTCCAGGGGAGTAAAAATATACAGGCTCTGTGTGCTAGCTGTTGGGCAGGGGCCACCAAAAAAAGTCCTTAAAATGTGCCTCCATTTTCCCAGGTTGCCTATCTAGTGAAATCAACCTCTGCCACTCATCCTTGTAAATCATAGAACCCTTAAGATTGGAAAAAAACTCAGAGATCATCAACCCCAACCATAACCTAGCACCACCACCACCATGTCCCCAGGTGCCACATCCACAGGCTTTTTGAACACTTCCAGAGATGGTGACTCCTCCACTTTCCTGGGCAGCCTATTCAATTCCTTTACAACCCTATTTGTGATTTTTTTTTCCTGATATCCAATCTAAACCCCTCTGGTACAACCATTTCCTCTCATCCTGTCCAAGCGTGCAGTGGGTGATGCTGCAGTCAGTCTGATGATGCTGCAGTCAGTCTGCACGTGGGTTTTGGGAGCTGGGCAGGGGTTTGGAGATTTGCTAAAACCAGGAATGTCCTCTGGCATCCTGAGCTGCCCTGCCCTCAGGGCTGGGTCCTGGTCCCCACTGAGGCCAAGCAGGAGCTGCTGTGGTGCTGTGCAGAGTGGATCAGAGAGCATGGGAAGAGTTCCCCAAGCTCTGCTACCGGGGCTCAGCCTCCAGCTGCTGAAAGCTCTGCTCACTGTGAACACCCCCAGTCTCTGGCACAGAGGTGTAAGAGCTAAGCTGCTTTGGAAATCTCCTCCTAAGATTTCCTGCCCTGGCTCTGGTACAGACTGAGGTCATTGCTGGGCTGCTGGACTCTCTGGCTCTTTCCATTCAGGGAAGATTTCTGCAATTAGGATGATTCCAAATATTTCTATTTGCCTCATGTGCTTTTCATTATTTGTTGTTTATTTTCCCGCATGAAATCGTTAAGCTGTTCATGGCAGGAAACATTTGCATGAACAAATATTTTGCTAGTTGTGCTCAGATCAGGCGATCCCCCAGCAGGGATATTGCCTTTAGTTACTCTCACTCTCTCTTTAAAAAAAAAAAACTAATTCAGAGCCCCATTACCCAGCATGGGGCACCAGTCATTGGCATTTCAGTGAGAAATTTCTAATGATAACCGAGGAGCAGTTGGCTCTCCATTGAAAGTCATTGAAACGCCCCACCTGTCACAGCAAATTTACACATTCATATGCTAAAAAGCCCTGAATCAGCTGGCGTTGTGTTTCCTTTCTGAGCCGGGTTGTTTGCCTGTCACCCAGGAGCAGCAGAGATTCCCTGCAGGATTTCCACTGGGATGGAGAGCAGTGATGCTGCCCGGGCCTTTGGTCTGTGCTGGGAGACACAAAATCCCCACCTGGATGTGGGATGTCCTGGGGTGGAAGGGAAAATCCTCAGGGTTCTGTGCAAACCCTGGCTCCTGGGTGGATTTTGGGACTGGTTGTGCCCGGTGGGGGCATCTCTGCACTCGGGGTTTTGGGAATACCTAAACACGGCTCAGTTTGCAGTGACAAGGCTGAATTCACGAATCTCATTTTCTAAAGATGTTCCTGAATCTGCTGCACCCTTCACCTCGTGTGAAGGTATCTGAAGTGGTTGGCACAGGTAGATTTTAGGTTGTGGCCAAAACAATGAATTTCTCCCCTCTGCAGGGCTAATTCCCCACTTTTCAGTGTAGTCCCAAACTTCCCAGGCTGGAGCTGGGGCACGGGCAGAGCACACACACATCTGTCTGCACCCTGCGGTGTCACCAGAACTTACCTGAGCCCTGGAGAGGCTGCAGCACTTTTGCTGTGACTGAAATTCTTCATCAGGCAC
Source organism: Sturnus vulgaris (assembly GCF_052056855.1). Taxonomy (NCBI): domain Eukaryota; kingdom Metazoa; phylum Chordata; class Aves; order Passeriformes; family Sturnidae; genus Sturnus; species Sturnus vulgaris. The sequence continues at coordinate 3,155,130 of NC_142253.1, read as the reverse complement.
TCACAGGGTCACTGCCTGTCCTACACAGCATCTCCCATTTCCCACGACATCTCCGAGGGCTGAACGTGTCCCACTGGACACGGGCTGGGGTTGTTGCCTTGTAATTCATCAGATTTATGCTGGAAAATCTCCACTGGAGCAGCAGAGAGCCCAGGACCTTGCCCAGGACATGTGATTTGTGTGTCCCTGTGTCCCCAGCACGGCATCCGTGCTTTAGGTGTTTCTAACAAAGCAGCAATTTCAGTGGGAAGGGTTTTGGCTGCAGCCACCTGACGGGGGACGAGTGAATGGTGACTAATTGAGCGGCGGATGTGTAATTTGTCATTATTGAGGCTGCATTTGTGCTGGCAGCTGCTGCTCGGGGAGGCTGGGCTGGGGCTGCAGGCGATGCTGGATCCAACACTGCCACCTCCTGCTAAACCAGAGAAGGTGAGGATGGTGAGGATGGCTCTGGGTCCTCCTGCCACCTCCTGATAAAACAGGGGATGATGAGGATGGTGAGGATGGCTCTGGATCCTCCTGCCACCTCCTGATAAACCAGGGTGGGGATGGTGAGGATGGGTCTGGGTCCTCCTTCCATCTCCTGATAAACAAGTAGAAGGTGAGAATGGTGAGGACGGTGAGGATGGTGAGGATGGCTCCAGCTCCTCCTGCAACTTCCTGCTAAACCAGCTCAAGGTGGGGATGATGAGGATGGCTCTGGATCCTCCTGCCACCTCCTGATAAACCAGCAGAAGGTGAGGATGGATCCAGCTCCTCCTGATAAACCAGCAGAAGGTGAGGATGACTCCAGGTCCTCCTGCCACCTCTTGGTAAACCAGGATGGGTCTGGATCCTCCTGCCACGTCCTGCTAAGCCAGTGGAAGGTGGGGAAGGTGAGGATGGCTCCAGGTCCTCCTGCTGTGCCACACCCTGCAGATCCATCCCCTGGGCTGTGCAATGCTCCCCCCTCCAATGCTGCACTCATTCTGGGAGAATTCATCCTCCTGCATCTCCCCAGCTCAGACACTGCCTTCCCAAAGTCCTGTAGGATGTCAGGATGTGCAGGCATTTGGCGTCAATTCATGAGGAAAAATGTTAGATTTAAGCTCTAATGTGATAGGAAGAGGTGTAACTTGTAATGTTGCTGTTGGTGAATTGTATCAGGAGATATTGCTGATAAACAAAAGTTAGTTCCACTTACAAATCAGTTTGTTTTGCATGGGGAAGTCACTGAAGAAAATAAAACAGCTCTAATGAAAATGTAAAGTAGTTCGAAGTCAGAAATTTTCATCAGCTTAAAAGCACTGTTGAGATAAACTGCTCTGTTGTTCTAGGACAGACTGGGCAATGGCTGATGGTTTTTAGGGGTAGATTTTAGCACTGAGTAAAAAGACCAGCTGAGAAATATTTATGCCCTAATAAATAATAGAGGCTGGAAAGTGTTCTTGTTGCATCCAAGGTGATGTACTCTGATAAAGTGAAGAATTTTGTACTCAGTGCTGACAGGGGCTCGGAGGAGATGTCTCTGAGGAACCCTGGTGGGGTGAAGTAGGGAGCTTCAGGTTTGAGCCTGGCTTGGGTAACACTGGCCTCAGAAGTGTTAACCTGCACTGGCTGCTAAGAGCTGTTTGCACAAATGTGCTTTTGCACATGGATCCAGTGCCCTAAAGATCCCAGTGCAAGCATTAGCACTTGAGAGTGTGTGTAAATTCATGACATTCCTCAAAGGATTTGGCTTTTATAAATTTAAAATACTGGCAGGCTGGGACAAATGTAATTTGACTTCCATATGTTTCTTGCTACATACAAAAGAAAATAAGCATATTTACTTCATGCTCACACAATGGTAACTCAAGGCATCAAAACATTTCTTTTCCATTTGAAGACCAGCAGTTTGTTTGATACCTTCTGTTACCAGCAGGCTTGTGGGATGAGCAGAGCCAGTGCAGCATTAATTAATCCTTAAGATTACAAGCAAGATGAGACCAGCGTGTGGCACAGGGGAGAAGGGGGGTGCTTATCTCTGTGTTGCACTGATATCTTTCCAGATTTCTCCTTGCTGTAATCAAAGGATGTTGCTTGTTTTCTTCCTCAGGAGAGTCCTCTTCCATGGAGTCCTCTCTTTGATCCCTCCCCTCCTTTTTTGCTCTGTGCCAGCTCCAGACCTGCTCTCATTGCACAAGGAATTGATCCAGTCCTTTCCACTGCTGTTGCTGTTGAGTCTAATATCCAAAGATTACACTGAGGCACAGCTTGGCTGCATGATCAGTTACCTTGACTGCCCTGCTGGCTTGCCTGTGTCCCTAAATTGTCTCTCATCTTGGTTTAATTGCAGCCTGCCTCAGGCTGGGTTGTGTCTTCATGTCTTTGCACAGTAGATCAAAGCACTTGACCAGAGCTCACAGGTCCTGCAGTAGCAAGATTAATGAGAACATTGTGGAGGTCTGACAGTATTCAAAAGGGTCTCTTTGGACACAAAACACCTCTAAAATTGCCTTCAGAACAGCAGGATTTTGTCTGTCATGTTTGCTTTTATATCATTCAATCCTTTGGAAATATTTACTCTGTTTGGGAGTGATTAAGAGAAAAGGATTTTGTTGAAGTCCGTGCTATTAAGGCCCGTCTTTGCCACAGAGGAAGGCAGTGCCAAGCCCAGCAGAGCCCTTACACCTCGCACCTCCTCCCCGAGCTGCTCTGCAGGTGAACTTGAAGAGCTGCTCTTGTCTTTGAGTTTTAGAAAACAGCCAATGGTTCACCCTCGTGGTTCCCAAAGGGCTCAGCTCCATTTCCCCCACCCTGGCTGCAGTGCCTTCCCATAAATACAGCCTGCAAAGTTTGCACAACAGGAGGCAATGTTAGCAAAGCCAATGTGATGTCAACACTGTAATCTTGTCAGGGTTTAATTTCTCATATTGTCTGGTGCTCTGATGCTCAGAAATAGGCACTTAATGACTCTATGGGTGTGTTGGGAGGACAGTGGGAGCAAGAGGATGAAATGTTTATTCTAAGCTGACTGTTTGATGGCTTCTGTGCCATGAATTGCCCAAGCACAGGGGAGTGCTCTGGTCTCTACCAGTGGGCAGTGACCTCAGAAATCCTGTCTGTCTGCAGCTGGAGGGGTTCAGGATATCACAGGGGAACTGGTTACTGGGAGAGCATCACTGCTGTAGCCTGTGCCTCTTTCTGCTGGCATCAGTGCTCTGAGAAGCTCCCAGGAAGTTCCAGGTCTCTGAGGATGTTTATGAGACTCAGATACACACAATCCTTATGTGTGGAATACTTATTCCATATTTACCCAACACTTACTTTTTTTATTTTTTTTTTCCTAAGCCAAACATTTGTTCTCTTCATGTGAAATCTTTTAGGACTCAGTGAAGGTGCAGACTGCTGTAATCTGCTTTGCTGAGCAAGGCTCCTCTGCTGCCCAGTAAGTGCAGTTAGCAGGGAGCACACCACAATATTTGCAGCACAGGCAGCTCTGCCCAACCACCCACCAAGGGCTGCCCTCCAGCTCCTCCACAGATTTGAAATTCAAATCTCTTGGAAGGCCCTTACTGCTGTTATTCATCCCCAAACCTCAAAACCAACCCCAGTCTGCATCCATCCATCTTTGAAACGATGAAGGGTCTCTGGGTGTGGGGACAGGAACACCCTGGAACAGAACAGAAGTGAAGGGAACTGCTACGTGCAGTGGGCAGAGAAAAATCCTGGGATTTTTGCTGTTCCCTGTCCTCAGCTCACCCCCCATCCAGGGCTCTGGACCATCACTCGAGGCAGAGGCAGCATACTTTTGAAATTATTTGGTTTTGCTGCATTGCATTTCCTAGGCCTAGTTCCTGTTGCTCATCAGATGAGCTGCTGTGGAGAGGCACAGTTCTGCTATAAAATATTTAAGAAGTTTGTGTAGCTACAGCCCAATGCACTTGCTGGCCTAAGCCAAATGCAAAAAGATATTTAAAGACATGAGACTTCAGCGCTGAAATAGGGCCTAAATGTTGCTTTGGGACTTTGAAAATTTGACTTAATTTCTAAGGCACTTGGGAATTGTTGAAGACATTCCCTTGGAGCTGTATGAGTCCTGTTTCTGGCCAGCTTTGTATTCAATTTTCTGGTGGTGGTTGGAACATGTATAACCGTGACCTGGAAAAGGGGAATTGCATTAAATAAATAATGATGGGGGCACTGGGGCTATTTTTCTTGCTCTGTGCCAGAAGGTGTTTGAATAAATTGACAGTGTATTTTCTTTTTGTTCTTCATCTTGATTTATTTCCGTTCTTGAACTTTCCCCCTTTGGAGAATCCAGTTATAGGTTTTCCTCCTGAGCTGTACACAGAGCCAGCCTTCCATGAGCAGTCTCTAAACATATGTCAAGAGATTGAATCACTGTTTTTTTCCATTTGTGTGGATCAGATAAGACAAATAGGGGTTACTCTGAAACACTAGATTTTGGAAAGAGAAGGGGAGCGAATTCAGAACAAAGACCACCCAAAATATTTTCAAGCTCAAGACTCCAGTGAAAACAAACACAACAAAAATAATGTGCTTCTGATTAGCTACATAAATTAGCTGGTATTGTTCTTCTTCCCAGGGCAAATGATTTACTGGTTTATCCCACCCAACGTTAAATGCAAATTGGCAATGTGTAAAATTACATTTGACTGTGGAGCACACAGTGAGCACACACAGTTGGTGAGCAAAGCCAGCCCCATATGTTCTATACATTACAGGGACACAGTGACAGAGTTATGGCACGGCAGGAATGGTCTGCCATGAGCTATCAAATGTATCAATCTGGGACAACTGAATAATGAACATATTGAACACATGGTGACCTTACTGGACCAGCTGTGGGCTGCCCAGCTGCTCAGTTTTCCCATTTGCTGCATCACAAAAGGAAGTTGTATTCTTGAATTCAGAAAGAGCAGGGCAAGATGGACCAAGGGAAGAAAACTTCTGGGGTTTAGGGACCAAAATCCCGAGTGGGAGCCACAAGTGTCCACGGGCAGACTGTCCTGCTCACCTGGAGAGCCCCAGATTTGGCAGCTTTGGGCTCCTGGATAAAGGATGGTCAGTGCCAGTTCCCTCCCCTCTCTGGGTGTGCTGGGAAAGGGTGAGAGAACAGCTCTGAGAACTGCTTGGCCAAGATAACTTTTATGTTTTGTGGATCCAGACTGGCCTTAGGATGCAGGGAGCTTTGCCTTCAGAAGTCAGGATGTTGCCCAGCTCACGAGTTTGTCCCTCCCCATGTGGAACTAGATGGTCTTTAAGGTCCCTTCCTACCTAAGCCATTCTGTGATTTCATGAGAGGCTTCAGCCAGTTCCCATGGAGTGAAACAGGCTCTGGTGTATGACAGAGACCTTCACACACTACTTGAGATTACTCGAAGAGGCAGAAAACTGATATTCATTACTCAATTTGAGGCCATCCTGTCACACCCTTTTGGTTTAAGCTCAAATTCCTTTCATATTTTAACACAAACCACTGCCACTATGCTGGAGGAAGCCTTTGCATTCTTTTTGTTTAGCACTGAGCCCCAAGAGTTTGTGGTGTGGTGTTGCTGTGTGTGTGTGCATGTGTATATTCACACCTACACGTGTCCATGGCTGGGAATATTTGCAGGGGTAGCTGAACAAAACCTGCTTTTTTCCACACCTGCCTTTATGCAGGATGTTCATTGATTGATGGCAGTTTTCAAAACATTCCTCTTTCCCACGTATTGAATTTGTGCTGTATTTATTTATTTATTGTTTGATTTGTGCCTCTTCCGATTCATTCTGCCTCGTGTTTTCCTTATCAGTGTCAGTTGTAGTCAATTACTCTGTGTGAAAAGATTGAGAACCTAATTTATGGCATGATGACACACAGTAGATACACTGTTCCCATTAGAACCTGATGAAACCTCTCTATTAATTTTCTCAGTGTGCCAAGTTGAGTCACAGAGGGTAGACTTTTGATGAATAAAGCATATTTTCTTACTTAGCTCCATTCCTAACTAGCTCAACTTCTAGAAATAACATTGGTTGGCCAATGAAAACACTTCTTTGATAGTGGCAGGAATTTAAGATAAAAAACAGCTGGGTGGGTTTTTTTAGACGAAAGGAAACAACTTTGAACTCTGCAGACAATGTAGTTTAAACCCAAACAGATGTGGTTTAATCTTGTTTTTGATCCTCTTGTAGATTTTCTTTTAAAATGCATGCATGTGCACAGAAATGATGACTTTCAGATGGCTGGACATAATTTGTTTGAGTATCACCTTGGTGCATAAATCTTCTCTGCCAAAGGCTCCACGTCTTTGAACATGGCCTGAAAGGTACCAGAGGGAATTGATGTTGTTCTTTCAGTGCTATCCTGCAACTGTGTAATAGGAAGGTAAAGTCTGTAAAATGAGAAACTCAGATGTGCTTTTGTGGTTCCCAATAAATCTTTTAACCGTGAGGGCCTAAAGTAACTCCAAGACAGAAGAGACAGTATGAGACTTACTCCAAATCAGCAGAGCCCTTTGATCTGAGCCCAGCCCTATCTCACTCTGAGAGCTGTTAGTCACATCTGGCATTTTCATATGCTAATTTCCCTCTCCTTCCCCTGTGTATTAACACAAGTGGAAGTAAACATATAAACAGATTCCCTTCAATAGATAATCAGCTTTTCATATAAACGTGGTAGTGGCTCTGTCTTTCAGCACATGTTCCAATCACCATCAAACTTCAAAGCTCTGTGCAATCAAGACCTGCTTCTTCCCCACAGCCAAATCAGAGCCCTGAATACAGGAGGGCTGGCTACAGATGTGCCTCTGCACAGATGTGAGCATTTCTTTCTCCCCATCTCTTATCCTTACTAAAATCAGGGAGGTGGGATGAAAACCAGCATAAAGAAGAAGCTCTTTTCTTCTTGGCAGAGGTAAAGAGCATTCTGAGAGAAAAAAAAAAAAAAAAAAAAAAAAAGATACATTACTACCTTAAACTGAGGTTTAGGAACTGCAGCAAGTACCAAAGAGAGCTGGGAAGAAGAGCTCACAGAACTCACAGGCAGTTTTGAAAATGGGTGCATATTTTTAGTGAGTCTCATATTTGGCCCCCAGTCTCAAACGTATTTAGGTCTTTCATACACTTTGAAACCAAGGGGAATTAGTGGTTCTAATAACTTTTGGATGTCTGGGTCTTGCTGCAGTTTTCCTGAAGTCTGTTTCTCAGATGAAGATATTATGTGAGGCTCAGTAAGGGAAAAATTTGTTTTTGTAAACTTCAGAGTGGAAGGGAAAATATTGAAGATGTCTTGAAAAAACAGAACAAACAAAAAACCACCCAAGTTCAGTATCTTAAACAAACAAACAAACAAGCAATCACATTTTCTGATTTCTGGTCATTCTTTTTGGGTGGCTGATTTGTGATTTCAGAACAGAATGCAAATGCTGTTGGCTGGGATGTGTTGGTCCTGCCAGCCCAGCTCTGAAATGAGCCAGACTTTTCCTGCCTCACCTCCCCTGGCACAGTCACTCCAAGGCAGGGACCTGGAACCAGATCTTTTTAAAGCCAAAGGTAAAACCATCACATGATTTCTCACAAGATTAGAAACAGAGCTTCTAGCAGAATAAACACAGCAGATATCCTGGCTTTTTACCATGACCCAAGCAGTTGTTATTTTAGCAGATAGCAGGAAATTATTAGGAACCCATTCTCAGAGCCTGGTGGAAACAGGGGTAGAGCTGCAGTAGATCTGACTCTTAAAAGCCCATCTAGACCTTGCCAGAGCAGGCACCTGCTATTTCTCCATTTCCTTCCAAATCTTCAGGGTGCCACTGTATTTTATCAGAATCTTCTTTTTCTTCTTTTTTTTTTTTCCTCCATTAGCAATAAAGGTTGTTTTTTGATACAAACAGATTATTTTACATGACCTTTTAAAGATCATCTAGTTCCAAACCCCCATCCATGGCAGGGACACCTCCCACTGTCCCAGCCCCAATGTCCAACCTGGCCTTGGGCACTGCCAGGGATCCAGGGGCAGCTCTGTGCCAGGGCCTCGCAGGAACGAAATTTTTCCCAATATCCCATCCAGCTCTGCCTTCTCTCAGTTTGAAGCCATTCCCCCTTGTCCTCTCCCTTGTCAATTGTCTCTCTCCATGTTTCCTGGAGCTTCTTCAAGCTCTGCAAGGTCACCCTGAGCTCACCCCAAATCTTCTCCTGTCCAGGTGAACAATCCCAGCTGTGCCAGCCTTTCCTCCCAGCAGAGCTGCTCCATCCTCTGCTCATCCTGGAGCCTCCTCTGGGCTCTCTGCAGCAGCTCCAGGTCCTTCCTGTGCTGGGATTCACTCTCTGACAGTCCCAGTTTGTCCTGCACAGCAGCTTCAGGTTGTGCTACACTTTTTTCATAGCATCTCCCAAAAGTTCCCCAGGCCAGGGATGATCACCCATCCCAAATATCATCACCCCCACCCTGGGCAGCCCCAGGGCCCTCGTGGGGATGCTCTGCTGCCCTTGGAGCTCCAGGCAGCACAAGTGAAATGTGAGCTTGGCATCTCCCAGCAGAGCTGACAGACAGACAGCTGGGACAGGAGGCAGCAGGGAAAGGCAAGAGCACTCATTTGCACACATGACTGCAGCAAACCTGTAATCAATTAATGATTTGCATGTTCAGAATGGAGACGAGTTGAGCAGTAAATTATTAACTGCAGTCTAATAGCTCCAGCTCGATGATAGAGGATAATTTGCTATGCTTACATTAGCAAATAACTGAGGCAGTCAGGATATCCAAAATCCAAAGCTGTAGAGTGGAATCAAAAATACAGCTCGAATGAAATTTCTTTATTGGTATGGCTTTTGAAGAAAAAGGGTTTTTTTCCATAAAAGAAAGTTTTAACTGATTATTTATCTTTCACAAAAGTTGTTTTTCTTTTTAGAAAAAGGAAAAAAACAAAGCCAGAAACCTTCAGCCTTTCTCTCACATCTCCAGTCCCTCCAAAGTCAAAATAAAAAAAAAAATCAATATTTGAATTTTGATATCTCCTCTGAAATTTTATTAATAAGTTCTTTAAATCTGTATTTAAGTGCTTTATCCACATGGACATGTACAGTAAAGTGCCACTACACTCACAGCTGCATCTGTGAAACATCCTGCCATGTCCACCTGAAAGTCTGGAATAAATCTGGTGTGGACACCAGTGAGGATGTGCCCAGACCTCTCATTTTCTTAGAGGTCACCAAATTTTGCACCAAATCTGCACCAGATATTGTCTAGTAACACAAATACAGCCTATGTTTGTTTGTTTGATTGTTTGTTTGTTTTAATTTAAAGCCATGTAGAAATTGCAGGACATCTAATTTCATGGCAAGTATGAAAATCAATCGAAAATATTTCAGTTAAGTAGGGAATGGGATTTCAAGTAATGCTTTTTTCTCATTTTATTTTACATTTTCAGGACCATTTCCCTTATTCTGCTGGTTTGGGAGTAATTCAGGGTTTTTTTAAGCATACTGTAAAAGCATAAAACCTGGGATTTATGCAATAATGTGAAATATTTAACTATTAAACACCTGACTCTAGGTAGCACCATTAAGTACATGAAGGGACCCTCTTGGTCAGTGTTATGATTAAAAGATTTGTTTATGGTTTATAATTCATGTATCACTTCCACTTAAAATTGGTGCTTTAAAGTTTGGCCCCTCCACTGCTGGCAGCTCTTACCTTGTCCTAAAGCTTTTTAATGGTCACAGGAATTTATGTCAGTGATACCAAGAGATTCTGGAATATCTGAGCAGCCAAAAGGTGAAAAAAAGTCCTGGGACTGGGATACAATGAGCTTTTCTGATAACATGGATTTATCCTGCTTCTTTTTCTTTTAATTCAGCTCTTCCCTGCCAGCTAATCAGAGCCAGCAGAACATGATTTCTCAGGTATAAAGGGCGTCAGGAATTACATTTCATGGGTGAAAATTTCTTTAGAGGACTTTCCAGTCCCTGCCATGGCCTCAGGAGTTTTGCTGCTGCAGCACGCTGTCCATACATCCTGTACATCACCTTAGGATAATTCTTGGCTTCAAGGAGAGCTGGGCAGATCTTTGCTGGTTAAAAATGTGTGTGTATAAAGGCATATCTGCATCCTCATTTTCTGATGGCTGATTACGTTACAGAGCTCATCCTTGCCTGTTTTCAATCTTTTTGAAAGACAGAAACTTTAGCCTGTCTCATTATCCACCACTTACAGACTTCCAGCCTGATCCATTCCATGATTTTCTGTCATATCCTGTGATGCTTTCAGGACAATGTTGGCACGGATAAATTTGCTGCAATCTGGGGACTACAAGCCATATCATCCTGCTGATTTTACAGGAAGCTAGCTACCCTTTGTGCATGAGTGGAGAGGGGAGAGATGTCCTGTAATTTCATGGAATTACCCTTGATTTGATCACTGCTTGCTGCACGAGCCAGCTCGCTGTCTGCCATGGTTCACACTGCCTTGGATCACATTCCTGGCCCAGGCAGCATCCCTGCTGCTGCTGCTGGGAGCAGCTTCTGGCATCTGTGTGGGCAGGGGTTGGCACAGGGACATGCCAGTGACACAGTGTTGGTACTGAGATTGGCACAGGGACAACCCAGAGTCACAGTGCTGGCACTGGGATTGGCACAGGGACACCCCAGTGACACAGTGTGGCACCAGGGCTGGCACAGGGACAACCCAGGGTCACAGTGCTGGCACTGGGATTGGCACAGAGACACCTCAGTGTCACAGTGTGGCACCAGGGCTGGCACAGGGACACCCCAGTGACACAGTGATGGCACCAAGGTTGGCACAGGGACACTCCACTGTCATAGTGTGGCACCAGGGCTGGCACAGGGACACCCCAGTGTCAGGGATAGAATTTTAATAAGCTCCTAAGTGACCTAGGAGACAAAAGGGTGTTGGGATAGTTCCTGTGGCTTTTTGGGGCCATGCTCATCAGTGTGGAACAATCACCTTGTTTTGTGGGAGAGACATTTCCCTGCTCTCTAATATTTAGTATTGATATCAGCCTGCTGGATTCACAAGAAAACCTACATTTATCCTCTGGAAATGTTTATTCCAGCTGGTAAAGCAACTATGGTGCATTGTTTTATTTTACTGATTACATTTGGCACAATTTCATGTTGAGCTAAGAAATGCCAAGTTATTACTTGCTGCCACGGTGATAATATTTGTGAAAATTCTAATAATATCATGGAATAATCAGATATGCTTCATGCTGTTTCTTTTTCTCCATGGGAACTTTGTGGTTATTTTTCTGTATTCAAATCGCTTTTTGTCTAAATCGGTGGTCAGAATTGTTTTTGTCCATCTGGATCCCTTTATCCACAATGCTGCAGTGTGTCCTGGTTGGTGTTTTACACAGCAGATGTTCCAGCAATCCTCTGGGGATGCAGGCACAAACCCTGTGCATCAATGCAGTTGTGTCTGGAGCAGAACAGATCAGCGTGGCTGTGGGGAAATTTGGATATATGGCACATTTTGGATGTGAAAGTGCTGAGGATGCAGCTCTGGATTCCCTTAGGCCACTGAGAGCAGTTGTACAGCATCATTTACACTCCAGTTTGGGAGCCAACAGAGAGAGGGGCACTGGGAGGGCTGGAATGAGTCAGGACCTGGAGTTAACTCAAACCCAGTTAAGAGTAGGGTTAATATCCCATTTTTTTTCTTCAGCTGTGAGATTTGAGATGCAGCCCTACAGCACTGGCCTCGGTCCCTGCTCTCCCAGGTCTGTGCCATAACCACTGGGAGCAGCTCTGCCAGCTCTGGGTGTGTTAATTCTGTCAGATACAGCCTCAGATTGCTGAGGAGAACCAAAACCCTAATTCAGAGAGTGTGGGGACATCATCAAAGCTGATTCTGGAGGAAACAGAACAGTCTAAAAGCAGGGGGGAGTTGTTGAGGGCTGGAAATGGGAGCCAAGGCTCCTCTCCAGAGCCCTGGAAATGTCACTCCATGTGAAGGAGCATCATCACATCACGGTCATTGGGCTGCAGCAGAGGCACCCCTGCCCCCAAAAACCTCCTGTGATTAGTGGGGGTAATTAGAAAGTCTGTATTCACTGGAAGGAAACTGCTTTGGTCTCTGCTCTGGTACAGATTAAATGGAAAACCAAACTGTTGCTGTGTTTTGACTAATTGCTGTTGAAACTTTTCAGCAAAATGTCAAAATGTGAAGTGAGGCCACATCAGAAAATTAACATACAGTAAGTACATGGCTGGTATATATATATAAAAGAAAGATAAAATAAATTTGGGTGGATAGATCTAAGGGAAAAAAAATTACCAAATACAGTTGCTTGGGGTCCATAAAATGAAATTCAAGTTCAGTATATTAAAAAACATGCGGACTGTATTTGAAAACATTTTATTCAAATGCCTGAGAGCCAGAGTGGGAAAGAAGTGGCTGCAGATAAGCTGTCATGTTCAGAAGAGAGCAGAGAGCAGGGATCAGGCATGAGAAAGGAAAGCTAAAGGCAGGATCAGTGTCTGATGGATTTCAGTAGAATTCAGAGAATTCACAGAGTATCTGTTCACAAACTTGGTGAAGGAAGGGCTCCTGTCAGCCTTGGTGAACTTCAATCCAGGATTGCACTGAACAGCATTTATAGGATGGTTTTAATTCCCAGATTCTGCTGGTTCAGAGAGATTTGGTGCTAATAATGGTGAGGTTGTGGGTTTGATCCTAGCGTGGGCCATTCACTTGAGAGCTGGACTTGATAATTCTTGTGGGACCTTCCCAATTCAAAATATTTTGTCGTCAAATATTGGAAATTTCAGAGTTGACTGTCAACAAAAGCATAATTTCCTGGTTGCATCAGTGAGACAGTCAGCTCACACTCCTGAGTTTTGATTGCCAGCTCCAGTGGGGACACAATCCTTGCTCCATTTTACTGCTCTGTGGAGCCTGAAACACAGATTTTGGTAGGTCTCTCTGCAGGTCAAGTTTCCAAAGATACTCAGGAGCCTAAAAATGGAGGCACAAACTTAGTGTTTCAAAACTGCACATCATGTTTGGGCTCCAAACTTCATCGTGGGCAGTTTTCTTGTAACTCCTTATTGACTAATGAAGCCCAGCTCTGTGGATAACATAAATGTGAAGCTAGAGGAGGGAGCTGTGCAGTGATTGACTGCCTGCTGGAGACAGGGGAGGGGGTTCCAGGCTTTTCTGGCTTTTCTGGTCTCCAGGGAGAGCCCTTTGTTCAGAGCCCTCGTCTCCAATATCTGCCCTGCCTGGCATTTTTTATTCCTTTGCTTTCCACCTGTTTTGTGTTAGCGAGCAGCACGGGCTGAAGCATGACAGAGGGAATTTGTCATGTTGCTGTGGCTGTGGGTGCTGATCAGCCCTGCAGGGGTGGCTGCCTCCTCTCACAGCCCAGCTCACGCCAGCGTGGATTCACAGCTGGATGAAGGGAGGAGAAATTCCATTTCTTGCTGAAAGCTGCAGAGTGAGCCCTGAGCTAACGGGGGCAAACGGGCTCAGGGGGCTGCTCTCAATGTCTCTGTTCCTTTTGCTTTTATGACTTGAGGGTATTTCAGATCCCACCTGGAGTTTTGCTTAGGTTAGGTCAGGAAATGGCAGCAGTGTAAAACCAGTTTGTATTGGTCATGGAATATCCAAAGGAAGAGATCCCTGGACACCAGGAACAGTTCCTGATGTTTGTTTTGTCCTTCAAAAAAAAGTTTATTTTTAAGGACTTCATTGAGCACTACTTTTCACATAAGAACTAATGCTGTTGATGCTGATATTGTCTGAAAATCACATCATTTTAGTAATTAATACTGTAGCCACTCTCACTGTGCTTGTGCTCCTCACAAAGCAGATCGGGAAACTGCAGAGTCACAGAATGGTTTGGGCTGGAAAGGATCTTAAAGTCCACCCAGAGCCACCCCTGCCATGGCAGAGACACCTCCCACTCCCAAATCCCAGTGTCCAACCTGGCCTTGGGCACTGCCAGGGATCCAGGGGCAGCCACAGCTGCTCTGGGCACCCTGTGCCAGCCCTGCCCACCCTCACAGGGAGGAATTTCTTCCTAATATTTAGTTTAAACTTGCTCTGTGTCAGTTTAGAGCCACCAGGCCTGTGCTGTCACTCCAGGCCCTTGTCAGAAGTCCCTTGTAAAAAGAAATGGCAGGGAGGGACTCAGTGAATCATTGGAGATTTATTTTTTTTAAAGCCAGTGCAATTTCCATCTGATGTAAATTACATCATGAGCTTTATATGTTTTCATTCTGAACAAGCACCACTAAAAGCATTTGTTTCTAGCAGATTCTTATCTTATTTTTTCCATGTGCATTATTGTCTCCCATTTTCTGAAGGAAACCTGGAAGAATTTAAACTTAAATTAGTCTTAAACAACTTTAAGAGGGAATAAATAATATTCATGAGATGCCTTCTGTCCTGTAGAGGACTTGGAGAGTGCCACAATTCCAGACTAATTCTTAGAAAAAACAGATCAGCATCACAACCTGCCTTGAGAATTTCTCCTGCAGCAGCTGAAGATGGGAACACTGTGTGGCAGCAGCAGGAATGGGAAGCTGCTATAGCATGAGATGGAATGGGTGTTGGGAATTTTTTGCTTCAGAATTTGGGGTGAGTGTGGATTGAGCTGCTGGATTTGGGTGACAGCAGAGTCTTTTGTCCCTCTGTTTAAGTGACACCAGTGGCACTTACCAAGTCTCAGTGTTTACCAATCTCAGGAAACATTTGTACTTTGAAATTTTTCTGGGCAGAGCTTTGCAAGACTCCTTGAACTCCTTTGTTGGTGTGTGTTCAAGCACTCCAGATTCTTCCTGCTACAAAGGAAAAACAGGGAATGCTTAAAATGCTAAACACTAACACGGGAGGAGTAAAATATTTCAGCAATTGATTCTGAGGTGGGAACAACCTTTCAATGCTAACATTTGTTACACAACAGAAAGTTCTGAGCTGTCACTGCCTCAGAAGAGCCAACACCTCCCTGCCATGGGACCACGGTGTCTGTGGATGAGGCTCCTGGGGTTTCCATGAGATGTTTTCTGCCAGACCATGCCGTGATTTGAGTCTGTCTGGTGAGAGGGAAGGGTGTGATGGTGGGCACAGGTGGGCACAGGTGGGCACAGGGTGGATGATGGGTGGTGCTGGGGCTCCTGCAGCTGCAGGGGATGATGAAGAGCTGACTCCTGGGGCTCTTCCTCTCAGCTGCTCAGAGGTTTCTGTGCCCTGGTGGAGAGTCCTCTAAAAGTTTAATACTTATTTCTTATATAATACTTGAAGTTTAATACTTATTTCTAGTATAGAAGGGCTTCCTTTTTCCCTGGCTGCTGGTGTTGTTTTTGTCCTCCTGGCTGGGTGAGTACAAGGCTGGGTTGGTGTGAGTGTGACATGAGCTGTGTCTTATTTGTTAAGAGAGGAAAAAAAGCTCTCAAAGGGCTCCAAGTGCTAATTCTTCTGGAAACCCAGCTTTGATTCTGGTTACACAGAATAAATTTTTGTGAAGCTCAGTGATCAGTGTTTAAATGCCTTCCTCCACAAGTAGTATGAAATTGCTCTTTCAGCATGGAGTAACTGAATAATTCCAGGATTTGATATCTGAAGGTCTCTCAGCTCTAGGAGTAATACTAACAGGAACTCTTTCTTATTCAGAGGTTTTTAAAGAGGGAAATTCCTGAGTTTAGTGCTGAGAATCTCTTATTGGTACAGGCCTGAGATCTGCTGTTGTTGGTCTTAAGCCAAGGCATTTTTTTGGGGGGAAATACCTTTTCTGTGCAATATAAGCTACCATTTTTCTCTGGGGAAAGCAGGAATAATTTCCTTTCTGTGCTGAGCTGAACTGGAGTATTTGAGCACTAAATAAAATCAGAAAGCATTTAGAAATCTAATTTCTGTAAAAATATAATGGTCAGCTTTATAGTGGTACTTTGTCTTAGGCTGGTGGATGGGAGTGGAAGGGACTGGTCCAGAAGAAGGGTAGATTTACTTAAGGTAGTTTTAGACTTTCATGTGCTTTTGCATGACCACATAAGCTATTCTGTCACTTAAAGACAGAGCGTGGAGCTGGGATCCTGCTGGTGCAGCAGAAACAAAGAGAATCCTACAGAAAAATCCCTCAGCTGCCATTTCTGGGGGCAACATCCACGTGAACACAGAAGGCAAAGAAGAAACCTTTTCCACTTGGAATGGCACAAGATTTGTTTGTTAGCTGAGCCCAGCTCAGGAGGAGACTGCTGTGCCTGTTTTAAGCCTGAGCCTGAGCTTTCCAGGTGATCTGAGCTCAAGTGTTCCAGGCCAGCAGAGGAAGAGCTGGCAGGCTCTTGCAGAGGGCAGTGTCAGGTGTGGGTGGCATCCACATGAGAGCAGGTGGTGTGTGGGTGTCCCTGTGAGAGTCAGGGCCCCGGAGCAAAGGGGGAGAAGTTTGGGAGAGGATTCCTGGCTCCTGTTTCCAGCTTGCTGTGAGGGGCTGTCATGGGTGTCAGAAGCTCTGTTCTCACACAGCAGTGACAACTCTCACTCTGGCTGGAGTATTGTTGATCTTCAGGGCTTTTCAGCTTTGCTGCTGTTGTTCTGTTATTTCCTCCCTGTGGCTCTGAGACAGCATTTTTGTCACCCAGCTCTTCAGTGTGGGAACACTTTTCCTGTCAGGGCAGGGGGAGGGATGTGCTCAGTGCTGCCTCAGTGGGGTTTGCTCTTTGAGCTCCCCCAAAAGCACAACCTGAAATGTGGTGAGAAGTTATAGAAAACTTTTAAAGGTGGAGAGGAGCTTTCCCCTTCCTTCATGAGCATACCAGACTGGCCCCCTGGCAGCTCCTGTGCAAACCATGATTCTCCTTCCATGGTTCTCCCACCATTGTCTAGGTCTGCCCTTTTCCAAGCTGCTGACTCTCCCCTCTTTCTGTGCTCCGCTTTTCTTGCTTTTCTCCCTTTTTAGCATGAGAATCCTGCCAGTGTGGAGGAGTTAACAGCAGCATTGTGCAGCTGCCAGGAGGTTTGGGTTCCTGTGTCCTGGTTAAAGTGGAGACATTGGCTTGTAACCATTCCACTCTGAGCTGTGATTATGCCTTAGACCAGAGGCTACAGACATCTTCCTACAATATATTTTGGCAGGGCTGAGTTGATTAATGAAGCTTGAAGCATGAGAAGGCAAACTCTGGGAAACTCCTATGCTGCACTTAAAATATCTCATGTAAATTAATATTTCTGAAACATGTTGTCTGCTTTAAAGTTAGACCCAGGGGAGAAAAAGTGCTGATATGTATGAGTAGTCTGATTTCCTTCCTAAGCTCGACAAGAGTCTGTTCCAGTAAAGGGCAGCAAGGAGCTCTGAGCAGAGAAAATAGAAGTTTAATGTTTCTAGCTGTTGACTGAAAGAATTGGGCCATTATGGAGATGACAGAAGGCTGGAAAAGCAGCATCTGAAAAGCCCTTCAGAGTTGTCTGATGCTGTCCCTTTAAAAAGTGCTGTATTGATGTAATGGGTACTTGAGGTAATGATTTTTTAATGTATTTAAGGGAAACAAGACCACCCTGATTAACTGGAGTTTTATTTTCAAAAGAGTTGTGATTACTGAAATGCTGTCATGCCATGAATCACTTGATTCTGTGGCTGAGGTACCACAGGCTTGCTGCAAAACCATCAATTTTTAGTGGTTGGGCCCCAAAGTTTCCTTCCCATTTTGTGGCAGCTGAGCCAAGTTTAAGTATATTGATGCATTTTTTTCCTACTGGAATCAATGTCCTGATAGCTTGAATGTAGAGACAGTGAGATTTTTTTTATTGGATAGTGACAATAAGGCTGGGAAAGGGGATGCTGTGAGCACTGTGGAGTGTAAAACATTTGTGGGGAAACTCATGGAGCATCTCTGCCTCAAGAGAAGTGCAATAGAACAGATTCTCTGTTAATTCCCTTGAGCAAACCTGTGTAAGTTTGGACAAAATTATTTCCCCACTGGGCATGGATATTCCAGGGGTTGTATTGTGCCTTGAAAAAGCAGCTGGTGAACTTCACTGCTGGTGGAAATCCTTCATGGCTGAGCTGTAACCTTTCAAGACTTAAAGAAAAGTTGTCCTTCCTGGTTTTCTATCTGTGCACAGAGGCTAAAGGCAGAGAATGGGGGTCAGCTGAGTGTGTGTCACTGTGCACAAAGGTAAAAGCAGCTGTGGAAGACTCAGTGATGCCAGCACATGGATATGGGACAACATCCAACTGCACCTTGGGCTGAACTTTTTTACATGACCAGTGCCTGCAGAAGGCCATGATATAAATTCTGATTTTTTCAGTGTGGATACATTATTTTAAAGTGTTTCAAGCTGAAAAAACTCCATTTAAGTCCCCTGAAATACTAGTTTTCAGTTTGTTCCACCTGGAGGGGTGACACAAGTGACTATACCTGTGCTGTGTGGCAGCCTGGCAGAGGGGGTAAAATACCCTGTAGGAGTTAAAAGATTATTCACTGCAAAAACTTGTCAGTGAAAGGTTAT
Source organism: Sturnus vulgaris (assembly GCF_052056855.1). NCBI lineage: Eukaryota > Metazoa > Chordata > Aves > Passeriformes > Sturnidae > Sturnus > Sturnus vulgaris. The sequence continues at coordinate 3,136,694 of NC_142253.1, read as the reverse complement.
CAAGCTAAAATTGCTGGCTGGACTTTAATTCCCAGGATGGGCACTGCTTTGTTATTTTTAGGTGTTTGCTGCTGTTGTGATCAATATGAGTTGTACTTTCCATGAGTCTTCATATTCTGCTGTTCTGAGCACAGTGCTGGTTGTGTATTTCATTGTCAGTCTCCTGTAACTCATTTTATGTTCTCCAGCATTAATCTTTCCTTGTCAATGTTTTCTAAATCTAATCCAGCACAGCCTCAGGAAAATAAAGCAATTGTTTAAATTGATGGCTTTGAACAAAATAAATCATAAATCAGTCTATGATCTTTGAAACCTCTCTTCATCCAGAAAGTATGGTGGTTTTTTTGTTGTTTTTTTTTTTTTTTTTTTCCTGGAATGTGATTATGGAGCATGGGTTAGAGATGTGCAGGAAGGCCGTGCCACCTGCAGGTGCTGGGGAGAGGGTGCAATCCTCAGCAGCGTCCAGGGCTGGCTCTGCAGGTGATCCAAACAAACACACCCCCTTTCCCTTCCTGCTCCTGCAGGCAGAAAACATGGACTACAATACAAACTGTTGTTCCAGAACTCCCACCTTGACTAAATGGCAGTGAAAAGGGCTTGGAAGAGGCAGGATTGGTTGGGGATGCTTCTCCTTTCTGCAGCCTTCCCAGGGAAAAACTGTGCAGCCCAAGGGTCCCCATGGGCCAGACCCCTGATGCTTTGGTTTAGTGGCTGCTTTGTTAGCTGCTGTTCCTCTCTAATGAGAGCCTGATGTGTGACAGGGAGCTGACAGGAGGGAGCTGTGCTCCTGCTGGATGAGCTGGAGCACACTCGGGGTTTCTGACTGCTCCTTCAGGTCTCTGGATGCTCAGGGTCCAGTTTTGGGACCAGTGTGACCTCAGGTGTGTCAGGCTGCACAGAGGCACTGCTGGGAGCCAAGCTCCTGCTCAGGTCTGAGCTCCAAATAACCCCTGGAAGCAGTGGGAGAGAGAGCCTGAGTGGGGAGGGATTTAAGGAGAACAAAACCGAGTAATGGGACACAGCATGTGTTGCTAATTACCTGCCATTCTGATTTCCCGGTGATTTTTCAGCCTGAGCTGTGCAGTGACACCCAGCAGCAATCCAGGGGTGCACGTTGTGGTTTGTGGGGATGTGGAACACTGGGACTGACCTTGTGTCACTGCTGCTCCTGGTTTTCCACTTGGGATCGTGCTGGAGCTGGGTAGTTCATCACAAATCCTAATTGCATAAAGATGATCTGCAGAAACTTCCCAGACTCGATTTCTACTTGTAATTGGCAGATGGAAGAAGACTCGGAACAATTCTCTGATATTAATTATGTCAAAGACTTTTGTACTTTTGTATTTCCCTCATCTTTAAAGTCTCGTTTCTTGATGTGACCAGAGAGGGGAGGGAAGTGGTGCCTCTTTCAGCAGGTCCTGTCAGAAGCTGATTTGTGCACCTTGTGCATGGCAGAGCATCCTCAGCAGCTTCAGCTCTGGGATTCTCCTCATCTTCAGATACCCCACAGGGGCATTGGGTCAGCAGCACCTGGGCTGGGCTTTTCTGAAGCATTTTGGTGTTGGACTTGGTGGAGGAGAAATCCCAGGGCTCAGAGCTGAGCCTCCAGTGCACTCCTGCCTGCTTAGGCCTGGCAGGAAATTTAAATATTCATTTTAATATTGATGCACAGTGGGCTGAAAACTGTGAGCAGATGCTGAAAATCCAACCCCTGAAACAAGCAGTGCCATTCCTACCTCAGTGGAAGAGAAGCTTTCCACAACTACAACTTTTATTGGTAATATATGCTGTGAGGTGAAGAAGGGAGATGTGGAGTCCTGTGCACTGACAGGAAATGCTCCATTAATTCCAGAAAAATAGGAATTTTGTATTCCATCAGGTAGCTCTGTGCTGGAGGTGTGTTATGCACAGATTATCTTCTGGGTTTGTGTGGGGTGCTCTTGGACACTGGTAGTTCAGGGTTTTTTGCTTATTTGCTTTCCTTTATCTCTCTGTTGTCTGGTCTTGTGGTAGTGTTATGGGATGGCAAAGGAAAATGAGGATTAACAGTCCCTGCTCTAAGGAACTCCTGCAATCTTTGAGGCAGAGGAATGCTTTCTGTCCTGTTCCAGAGGGTTAAAAGCACTGGATATCAGCAGTTTGTAAAGATGGACCAAGTATGAAGCCAAAAATGGACTTAGTAGAACTCACACCGTGACTGGAAGTTACAAGATTGCTTTTCCCCCACCTCTATTTGTCCTTCAGATTTGTTACTGGGTTTAAACCTGGTTTTTTCCTTAGGAATCCACGCAGAGAATCTGGAAGTAGTCAGACATAAATGCATCCCTCTCTTTGATCAGTGTCTGTGGGACTGTGGAGAGCAGCTGTCTGCTGAGGGTACCATGAAAAATGGCCCTCACCCCCTTTTAAAGCAGGGTAATAATATGCAGTATTTATTGTGTATGTTGAACGCTCAAAAATTATGTTTTGGTTGAAATTTATACCCAGCCGTGCCCCTGGAGGGCACCAACAGCCAACGTTAGGATTTTTCACTCCCTTTTAGCTCTTATGCACTGACATGCAGCACCGTGAAGACAGCAAATATATCCCCATGTATAGATTAAAGTGAACTTGCTTTGCCTCGCATAATTTGAAAATTCAAAAGACCAATTTCTTAGTGTAATTGAAAACCGCTACATTTCAGGCTTATTCATTGAATCAGTATTTCCAGTTAGAATTCAAATTAATCTTCCTACCTTTAAACAAGATAACGAGGGTGTAGTTATATTTACTCAGCCTTTTAACAATCAGGTTCAGTGTAGCTGCATATGATTAACTACACACACACAATTGCAGGAGGTGAGGGCGGGCAGGGCTCGAGTCAGGAGGGGAATTCATCTCTTAGGGCTGAAAATCTGAACAGACAGCTCAGCACAGCCTAAAGCCTGGAAGGGAAAAGTAAAGAGGAAGGAAGGAAGGAAGGAGAAATGACCAGCCCAACAGAAGAGCCATGTCAGCTTCTCTAGGATTCCCCATGGAATTTTTAATTTTATTTTTTTTTTAATTTAGCCTGGAGGCTTCTTGCTTTAAAGTTGCCTTAATGCAACTTCGTTGAATTACTTCCAACAGCTGTCAGAGAGATGTGACATCCAAGAGAGCTTGGGGAGCACATCTGGGTGCTCTGGGGGTTGGCCAGCTGGGAACACAAGCCTGAGGTTTGTGCAGGGAAGTTTTTATCTGGAGCCCCCCCTGCTCTGCACCTGTGGGGGGTAAATTGGGGGATTATAATCTTTAACTCCTTGAAATAACAACAGATGGGCTTTAAGAGCTCAGCTCTCTAAAGAGAAGCCTAAGGGATAATTTGACCAGTCTCATCCTGAGATTTCATGGACCCATTTGGTCTTTGAAGGGGCTTGGACCATGGAGTTGGTGTTTGCAGCAGCATCACTGCTCTGCTGTGTGGTGATGTCAGACAGTTCCCTGTCCATAATCTTTCCCCTGAATTGCCCAGGATAAACTGGGAAGAGAAGTTGTGCCCCAATCCATTATTTTTGAAAGGCTGAACGTTGAGCTTGCTGTGTGAAATTCTCATTAGAACTACCAGGGGGTTTTTATTCTGGATGGCACCTTGCATATGTTTTTCAGTCACCAACTGGAATAATTCTGGGGAAGCTGCTCTGTTCTGTTGCCTAATTAATAATACATCCCTTTAAAGAATAAATAATAATAAAATAACCAATGCATATTTAAATGATAAGCTGGAGTAACTTCAAAAGCACCAGTTTGGGCCATGAGCTGCATAAAACAGTGCTGTGCTACCCTGACAACCCTGACTAGAACAAAACTTGGGACATGTGAGTTTGCATTATACTTATAAAGTACTTGGATGGTTTAGTGTGTCGAATTTAATGACTTTTTTCTTTCCTCTCTTAGAGAGAAAGGATGAAAAACACAATTTAGTGAGCTAAGTGAAGTAGTGGAGGTAAAATTGTTACTTTTCCAGAAGGGATTTGTAGCTAAGATGAAATCTGCAGCCCAAGGTGAAGTTTTAAAGCTGCTGCCCAGCATCACCTTATCCCCAACCAGCTGTTAGTCAACAAGCTCGGGAAAGCAGCTTAGTGACCATTCCCTTCTGGTGAAGAATGCAGGGAAAATATGGTGTAAAACTGGGATTTGGGAGGGGATTTTTGCCTACTGCTGTCATTGTCCCTCTACAAGGCTGACCAATGCTTCTCATTGTGCAGTTTCTCATAACAATGTAAGAGCTGAGCTTTTGGCATGAACTTTTGCCCCTGTCACTCCTGCTGATTCTTGGAACAGCTGCTGACACTGGGTTTTGTAATAAATTTACTGGGGGAGAAGAAAAAGCTGTTTTTTGCAAAGATTTCACAAAATAATGGTGAAGAAACAGGGTTCTTTTTTTTATTCTTTAAAAGCAGTTACTCCTTACCAACACACTGTTGGCATGGGGAGAGGAGATGAGAAGGGTGTTGAGTCCCAATGGGAACTTCTCCAACATACCAAGTTTGCTTGTATAAAAATCTTTAGGTTCGTTTTCCTCTAGACATGTTTCCATATTCAGAGATTTCCTTGGTTTCTAGAAGAGTCTTTGGCAGAGGTGATGGGCAGACAAGCAGCATTTCTCCATCTCTGCTCTGCCTTCCTGCAGATCCCGCTCTGGGTGCATCCCCAAACCTCCTTTTCCAGAGATTTGCTCCAAAATTCCCAGGGCACAGGGGATCTCCCCCTCTCTCTGTCTTTCACATGACTCAAGGAGTAGCAACCAAGACCAAAAAAAACTGCAATAATTGTCTTTTGTGATGCTCCAGGAGCTGCCTGCGCTCGGGTGAGCACACCAGGTCCAGCTCATGGCACAGTGGCATTAGGGATTCAGGGCTGGAGCTACCACAGGATCAAACTGCACATCCTGCAACACAAACCAGGAGAGCTTTGATGAAAGCTGAGGCTTTAATTTAATTTGCATGGGCTGCAGATGAATGGCCTGTGTGATCAAAAGGGATGGTGCTGTAAATAGGTTCAGGGAGCCGAGGGCTCTGCCGAGGGAAGGCAGCTGGGTCGGGGGGCTCGGAGGCAGGACCTCATCCTGACCTGAGCAGGGAGTGATGCTGGCAGCTTTTCATCTCCTGCTCGTCAGCCAGCAGCTCTGAAAGGCTGCAGACAGCTCGGCTCTGTTGGATTGCTGCTCCAGGGCAGAGGCAGGGCCAAGGTAAGCGTGTCTTGCAGCATGCAGGAATCTCCTGTCGTGCTGTACGTGCCCCTGGAGCCCGAGCACTGCTTCCATTTACAGGGCTGGAAGTCAATTTTAGCCCCAATTAACAGCCAAAACTCAATCATCTCGGTGGTGTACCAAATGGACTGTACTAACAGTCACAGAGGCCATTGATTTAGGAAACTTAAAAGCCCATTTCTTTCCAGTGTCTGAAAGATTTACTGAGGGAGTTCAGGTTGGAGATGTTCAGGTCTCAGGTGGTCAGTTCTATACAAGAATCATTAGAGAATGGATTCTTTAAAATCACCACCAGAATTTTGTAAAATATTTTTCTTTGACAAATGACTTCCACAAGTGGAGATCATCTTTATTTAAAAGATAGTATGTTGTCTTATAGCTCTGAAATTGATCTCAGAAAGGCCAAAGTTTCCATTTTTCAGTCATCTAGTTCCTGGGAACCATCTGGCTGCATTAAAGGTGAGAATTAACTTACTTAGCTAGTAAGTTAATTGATCCTAATGGGTCCCTTCCAACTTGAGATATTCTATATTAAGCAAGAATGATTTGGGAGCCTTGCCAGTGAATGACTTGGAGAAGATCTTGCATTTTAATTCTCAAAAATGGTGTTTAAACTCTTTATTTGTTTCCCCAATATCTCCCAGGCTGGATATCAAGCTATGTTAGTTAAACCTTTATCACTTCTGCAAAAATTAAGTCTTTCAAAGGGACAGCTTTAAAGATTTAAAGGTCTCTGCCTTTCAAGGGTGCTTTTAACAGATGTATCTTTGCTGAAATGTTCCTTAGCACAATTGCAGTGCAGTTAATTTACCACCCTTTGGAACTGGCTTCTGAACTGGATAATGGAAATTACCCCAAGTTCTGTGTGTGTTCCCAGCTGCTTAAAGATGGTGATTGCAACAGCAGGGAAACAAATAGCTCGGTGCTCCCTGAAAATGAGATTTATCTTGTACCACTCGTGTGCTCCTGAGGAATCCTGGAAATTACTTTCAGTTATCAAATCCAGCTCCTGATTTTGTAAGCAACTGTTACAAGAGGAGCTCTGTGGAATAACCTGGAAGGATGTTGGAGAGGTCATGTAACTCATCCATCAGCCCCAAGGCAGGATCAGCTGTATATTAATCCTGACAGATATTTATTCAATGTGTTCTGAAAGATCTCCAATGGTAGAGAGATGCTCAGCTAATCTATTCTGTCTCCTCATCCCTGCTGCTAGAAAGGTTTTCTTGACATTTACCCTGGATGTTTCTTCTTGTAATTAGTCAGGAAAACTGAGTGACTTGTCTTATCTGTCCTAGGTATGGAAAAAGATGATATTCTGCTCTGTGTGCATGAAGGCTTTGAGGTCCCCCATGAGTTGTCTGTTCTCAGGGCACACAGACCATAATGTTTTTAATCTCCCATCATGTCATATTTGCAGATCTCTGATTACTCTCGTTGCACTCCTGGTGCTCTCTGCAGTCAGGCTGGATCTCTCCTGATCTGGAATATCCATCTCAAGTGTCTAAAATAGCCTCCATCACCTGCTTTTGATTCAGAAGCAGTGTTTGGAATATGTTTGCTATCAACATGAAAGTAAACAAGTGTTATTATTTAAATATTATTTCCTCTAACTGGATCAGTCTTCCCTAGTAAGAGTAGCCTTGGTAAAATTGAGCATAATACTAAATATTAGTTTGGAAAGAAATGTGCATTTTAAGGTGCACTTGGAGTTCTAAAGCAGGATTTAGCAATGGCAAAGCTCAGTATTTTTGCCTGGTGATTTGGATACCAAAAAAAAATTCTGTCTTGACCTTTCCAAAACTGATGTTTGCCTCTTTTCTTTACCTGTTTGCTCAGCTCTGGATATCCAGGGTCTCACTCACATTTGTGTGTGTTTCTATTCCTTATGTCACGTTCTAGATCTTTCTTGTTGTGGGATTTACTCCTTCTCATTTGCACACCTTCCATGATGTGACAACTCACTTAATAGCACATGACACTTGTTGCTGATTCTGTCACATGAAACTTCTTCAGAGCCTTTTTTCCTCCTGCAATTAAATCCTGCATCTTAGTTGCTGCCTTTTGTTTCCTTTGAACTCATCAGGGGAGGAATATAATCAGATATTTGAAATTACAATCTTGGCTAAGAGGCAACATGAAGGCGATGAGTGCTTCTCATCTTTGTTTAGCATTCCAAAGCTGGGAAGGAGACAGGCCAAATAATCTGCACTCATTTCTGAGCAACAATTTGAGATTCTGGGGAGTTGGATATTGCCCTAAGCAGCTTTGAGGAAATAAAATTCAGTTGATCATGGTGGGGGGAATAAAGCTACAAGAGCAGAAGCTGGAGAGATTTAATAGTCACTCCCATCTGAGGGGTTCATCTATTCCTCATCCTGCTGCAAGTTAGGGCTGTGCAGAGCTAGAGATGGCAGGGATAAGGTGCAGGTGAAAATTTGGGATCAAGGGAGTCGGTTTGATGCCTTTGAACCAGTCCAGAAGTCTCCACAGAACCTCTGGCTCTCCCCAGTGAGCCTCACCACATCCCCACGTGGGCACAGCAATGAACTCCAGACCCTGGGCACCAAAGTGGAAAAAAATGTGGTGTGCCCAAGGGAAATCAAGGAATAGGAAACTCTCACTGGTGCCTTGAACTACTGAATTAGCAGCAAATTTGCTAGCTAAAAAAAAAAGTCCAGCTGGTGCTCAAAAACAAGTTGCTTTCTCAGCTTCAAAGCCTCCACCAGGCTGTCCAGGGAGGATAATTCCTTCTATGAACAGTTCATTTAACTCCTGAGTGTGTGAGCTAAGTGAGCTCCTGATAGAGGTTTCTTTTTTTATGTCTTACAAAGAAGTGTTGAGCAGTTTGGGCTTAAGGTGAGAGAACACCTCTTTTGAAAGGTTTTTTATGGAAATTGCTTCTGTAACAGAGTCAGAGAGAAACCTTTCTGCACCACAATTGCAGGAGAAAAGAAACCATCTGAGTTACAGCTGAAGGAAATTTGCTTTATTTTTGAAGCCATGGTGGTTTCCTTAGAAACTTTGTTCTTCAGGATGTGTGCCAGGGGCTTTTAGGAGAGGTTTTAGCTCTGAGAATTTCTTGGATTTTCCTTGTCAGAGCCCTTCTGTCCTGGGCTGCTGTGAGGGAGGAGTGGGGTTTAAGTGGATTATGAAAATCTTGGTCAGTTTGGATGCTCCAGAGCAGGCAAGGAGGGGATAGTTTATAGGGATGGGTTATAGTTTATTTGGGCTCAGTCTGGTGTACAGTCCCATTTTTGAAGGGGCTGCAGTTGGTAAAATTTTGGTTACTTTTTGTAACAGTGAAACTTCCAAAATAGCTTTACCCTTACACAAGCTGGCTTTGTGCAGCACTGGCTTCCCCTGACATTCTGCACACTGCTGAATTCAGGAGGGCTTTTTTCGTGCTGAAGTGGAGCTACAATAATTTCTGAGCTCTGTGCCTTGTTTCAATTATTTACCTCTGCAAAAGAGATTTTTATAAATCCTCCCTTCTCTTTCATATTATTAACTTTCTTGTCAAACTTTTATTTAAACCACAGAGACAAAGACAGATCTTTTCTTTATAGCTCTGCAAAGTTAGATTTACTTCTCTGACCTGTTTCAGTGTGATTGAAAGCTAATCTGTCTCCTTTTTATTGGCTTTTGGTAAAGCATGTATTTCTTTGTTTCCCTTTCTCATTCTGTATTGTCTTGTGAAAATATGTAACTTCACTTCAGGCTGTAAAAAATTATCCTCCTACGGGAAAGGAAAAAAAAAAAAATGACAACCCTTAATCCAATCCAAGAGAAGCTTTATGTCTTTAATTAGCTTGTTGGATTGCATTCATGGGTGATTCAAGTCAAATGAACTCTGAGCAATAATAAAGGTCCTGTGGCCACCTCTGACCTCGCAGAGAGGAGCACTGAAGCCAGAAAGCTTTTTTGGCTCAGCATCAGTGACAACTACTTGAGTTTCTCTTTTTTTTTTTCTTTTTTTTTTTTTTGAGGAGTTAATTTTGCCATAAAAGCCTTGGAATTCTCTATCTGCAGTTAACTTGCCTGGCCAAGGGCATGATGTGGCTTGTGGGCTGCTAACCTCAAAGACTGATATTTTAAATTCTGTTGCTCTCCCCTTTATAATTAGTCCACTTTATAATCAGTCCTTTCAGTGCTCTAATCCTACAGTATATGTTTCTAACCCCTCTGCTGGAGTTATTTACCTTTTTTTTTTTTTTAAGTGCACTTGAGGATATAAAATTACTTCTGTGTTATGCTAGGGTTTTAAAGCTTGTATTACACTTTATAGAGGCTGTTCATGTTTTGCCTTGCCCAAGTGGATTAAATTGTGATCATACACAGCATTGTATCAGGCTGAGGTGATTCTGCTCCATTCATTTGTAATTATTTTTGTTTTTAAAGAGCTGAATGAGCATGAGGGTAATACCCAGGGATATTGATCCTGGGACTTATTTTGGTAGAAGGTGCTGACTCACAGCAGCAACCCAAAATTGATCAGTTTTCCTCCTGTCCAGAGTGAAGCATCTCTGTGGTGTCTCCAACACACTCCTGACCCTCTACAGCAGGGCCAGCACTTCAAAGTCATCTTGCCAGACTTAAAAACTTGCTATTTGCAAAGTGTCTGCAGAACTGGGAGCACCAATACAATCTGCACACTTCCTACCTGCAGTACTTTAAATTTATCAAAGCACTTTTCCTCTCTTTCTATTCAGTGGCTTCCACTGTCAGTGTGTAAATAAGTGCTATATAAGTGTAAATAATGTTATATATGTGGAAATAAGTGCTGTATTTAAGTGTAAATAAGTGCTATGACTGCTTTTCACTTGTTTTTGGGGATGAAATAGCATTTTACTGGCATTGAAGGGCAGGTTCAGGTGCCTGAGAGCTGAGTAAATATCATATAGATACACTGGGATAATAAATAGATAAATAGATATATTAGCTGTAGTGTAGTTACTGTTCACTGCTGCTCTGCTGCTGAACGTGTGAAAGCACATTAAACCCAACAAAACTGTAAACAAAGTAGAACAAATGCTGCTAAAATTAACAGCTGTTCAGCCTGCCACTTACTGATAGAAAAGTCTTCAAAAGACCTGTGTTGTGAACATGACTGACAAGTTCTGTGGTTTGTGTTTTTGAGCTGGAAGAGTGTGGATACAGGTTTTCCTTGATGTTCCTGTTCATTCTTCAGGCATATTTTGTTCTGGTGTCCCTGGGATATTTAATAATGCATCCTGACATTCATTAAATATGTGCCCTTTTTATATGGACTTTTAAAGAGAGTTGTAAAATGCAAGTTAGTACTGTTTATTTAGTACTTTCACCTTGTTTATGAACAAATTATTTATGTTTTTATGTTCATTATGGTGCTGTTTACCTGTAGATCTGTATTTCAGTCCCCAGTTCAAATATCTTACCAACAAAAACTCTCTAGAACCAACCAAAAAATCCCAAAGCCTCAAAACCGACATATTGACATAGAAGGCATCTAAGGACTGCAGGAACCTCCTCCCTGAAATCAAAGGCTTGGATAATATAACTTGGGAGAGCTGAAAACATGGTTCTGAGCCCAGATGCACATTCCTGAGTGAAAACTTGGGGTCAGGAAGCAGCTTTGACAAAGCTCAGCATCCAAGGTTAATTCATGAATGCTGAGACAATCGTGGGAGAAGTGGAAGCTTCAGGCTCAGGAAATAAAGAGGGGAGAGCTGCTTAGAATTGCATGGCAGAGGAACATAAGGATTAAAACCCGAAAAAGAATGTGTGTATGGGTTAAAGTGCTGCTAAGAGAATTCAGTCTTTTACTGGCTAAAAAACCCAACAGAGAATTATTTTCTATAGTCCTTGTGTAGCTCTGGAATAATGGTGATTATCCCCATTTTAGTTCAGGTATTACTTTATGATCTGCCTTTCCTCAGATTACCCCCAAAAGGAAAATACTTATGGAAAAAATTCCCTGATTAGAGACCTGGAGAAGAAACAGCAGTGCAGTGCTGGGTGTGCTGAGGAAATGTCAGCACCTGAGCATCACCTTCCCTGGCAGAAGAGTTTTGAGGAGGGATTTGAGTTCAGGGGTTGTGTGGGGGAAGCTCAAGCATTAAAGGAAGGAAATCCAAATAAAGGACATCACCAAGATGACTTGGTGTGCCTTGTCTTTCTGATTTGATGGCTTTTTTTTTTTTTTTTTTAGCAAAATTAAGGGAAATAAAGGAAATGAATGCAGCCAGATAGAGCAAGTCTTTGATCACAGATTACAAAGATTATTTCAGTGCATATCAATGTAAAGAGTAATGATGTCTTTGAAGAATTTGTAGCACAAAAGTCCATGTACATTGCAAAGTATAAAGGGTGGGGAGGGGCAAAGGATAAAAAAAAGGAAAAGAATTTGTGCATCATTAATGATGAGGAATAGAAAGACAAATGAAAAATTTCACTGCACAGAATGACAACTTTGATTCTTGTACTGAGCTACTTGCTTAACACAAGGATTTCAAGAAGTAAAAGAGGAAAAAAGCACAAAACTCCTGCCTGTGAATCACAACGTGTGAGGAAATGGTGGCAACCGTTTCCAACAGGAAAAGGAGCCAAGAGCCAATTAAAATGTGATTTTCTAAGGAGAGCTGTGGCTCTGAGCTGGAACTGGGCAAGCAGGGGAAGCACAGGGTGGTGGTGCTGGCCTCTGTCAGAGGGCAAATTTCCTGGGGAGGGGACAGGGGAGCCAGGTTGGGGTGTCTGTGGCAGCTGGGATGCTCCCAGGTTGTGTTTGTGGGAAGAGGATTGCTGGCCATGTGTGGCAGAGGGGGAGCTCCTGCTTTCTAGAAAAATCCAATGTGTGGAGCTGGGCTGGGGCTGCTGCCAGACCCTGGGCTCACCTGGTCCTGCTCCAAGGCCAGCCTTTCCCTGTTCCCATGGTACTGCATTCCCTGCCAGGAAGTTTCTAGGCAGCATTCTCTATCCTTATTTTCCTGCTTCCTGTAGGACTGTCAGAAGTAACCACAAAAAAATCAAATACAGGAGGTCTGCCACTTGCTTTTATTAATTCAGGATATTCCCAACACACAGTTTCAGCTCTCCTGGATGTTTGTACCTTGTCCTGCTGATTATTTAGCTGTGCTGGTGGGATCTTCTACCATATATGATGTGCTATTAGAAATAGTCACTTTCTAGTTGTCTCAGCAGGTATTTTCCCCTCTTTGGGGCCACTTTGTAAGCCAAGATTAGATTCATTTTCTGCCTGCTTATTGCCCCCTCTCACCTCTTCTCTGTGGAGCTTCACTGTTCCTGTTGGAGCCTGGCAATGGGAGAAGCCTTTTTTAATGCATAGACTGTGAATCTTGGTGGAATCAACGGAGTGTAATCCTAAACTTCTGCAGAAGGTTTGGAGTCTATGAAAGAGGCAGGAGAAGAGCCCAGGACTGAGATAAAGGAGATGTGAAATGTCAATTACCTGCCTGTGCTGTGCATCCTGAAACAGCAAAGAACTGGCTTTTGCTCAGGTTTATTTGCTTGTTTGGGGCTCGTTTTTCTGCCAATAAGTTTTTTAACTCTGTTTCCCAGCTTTGCTCTTGGTTGTATCTAAAGGCAAACATTGAAGGTTTGTGGGCAAGACACAGACTTCTATTCACTCAGTATTCTTCAGGGTACACAGCTTGAGATTAGCTTTAAATACAAAATGTAACAAGTGTTTTACTGTGAAACATGACCAGGAATTAGTCACCTTTGTACAGAAACTTTTTCTGAGTTGCACAAAATCCTCACAACTGTTCTGCACTGCATCAGCACATATGTTTTGGTAATTAAAAAGTATTCTTTCTGTGATGATCTCCCATCTGCTGCTACCTCTGATAAATTTAATGCTGCTTTTGAACACTGAAACACAGGGATGCTTTGTTCTGGCATGTGCTGGGCAAGGAGATCTTGAATCTCACAGGCTGCCCCTCTTGTGGGTGGCTCCTGATGAAATATATAAACAATAAGAGGTTTGGTGAAGTTAAACAAGAAAAAGGAATCATGGTTTAATTATAGTTTAAAAAAATCAAGCCCATGTAAACAACCCAACCCTTTTCTGCTGGTCTGTGTAATAATGTCTCTCCTGTATGAATTTGTTTTAAAGGAATTTTTTTGGCAGCCTCATAGGCAGATGATAAAGTTTATACTGAGTGAAGAGACCTGGCTTTTCCATTTGCCTTTAAATCACTGCAGAGCCTTCACCTACAACTGCAAAACCCAACTGATGGGGAAAATCTTCACTCTGCTGCTTCCTGGGTGTCTGGTCCAGCTGCTGTGCTGGGCTGAGAGGAGGGAAGGATGGACTGGCAAATCCCTGGAGTGGAGGGTGAGCCCAGTGTCTCCCAATAGAGGCAAAAATAATAATCAAAACCCCTCGGAAAATCAGTTGCTATCTTGAATATATAGCTTTAATATTTTGGTTTTCCTCATTCTTCTTAAAATTGTTAGATTTCGTTCCCTTAGCTAATCCCTGCAGAAGCCCCATTGCCTTCTACATTTAGTTTTACAGAATCTGGAATAATTCCATAGGATATATGTACAAGTTCAGTCTCAGTCTGGATTTGGATCATTAAGTAGCTTCTGCTTTGGGTTTTGGTTTGGCTGAAGTCATGAAATGAAAAATCTGAAGTATTTTGCTGGTGGCAGAGGAGCTGCTCCAGTATTTCTCTCACTGGGATTGGAGTGTTCTGGGGAGATTGGTGCTTCCAATCTGGGCAGTGCTTCAGCCAAGAGCAGCAACTGTCCTAAAATGTCTCTGATGATCTATGAGGCCAGAAAAAAACCCCACTGATATTTTTCATTTCTGAAAGCTGAGCCTTTCATTCCTGCACAAGTGGTGGTGGATGGAAAATGACTGTGCTCAGGACACAGCTGGATCAAGGAGATGATTTTTGTGTCTCTGTTTCCTTGTTTCTCCATTGTCATGCACTTTTGCAGTCATTTAATACCTTGTGGGCTGATTGTGAAGTGATTGCAAAATAGAACAAGCAGGTGGTTTTGATGGTCTGAGCTCATTTTGAACTCTCTTCTTGCAGCAGCAAATGAACACAAGGCAGAGCTGAATCAGGGCCCCAAACAGATTTTATTAGAAGAGTTTATTTTTAATGTGCATCAGATGAAAAGTAATATTTTAATATTATCATATCACTGAAAATCCCTGTAAGGAACAACTCAGTGACTTATCCAGGAAGGTTCAAGATATTTGAAACATCCTTGTTATTGTCCTGTGGCATCTCTTCTCCTCAAAATGCCCCACAAAAATACATCCAGAGGGTCTGTGCTGGCACTGACCTACAAGTCAGGGCAAAAATGAATGAAATGGAATGAAAGTGGCAAAAACCATGAGAAAAGGAATTTTTCTCTCAAATATTCCACTTGATGTGCCTGGAAGAGGTAAAGTAGGACCTTGAGAATAAATATGGCTCATCAGCACAAACACATGGTTCTTCTGTTGCTGCCTGAAAATGGTGGTTGGAAAAATGTAGCTGGGCAAGGCCTTAAAAGTTACTGAAATGTCCAGTGGTCTTTGTTTGGTTTTGTTTTGGAAGTAATTATGGCTATTTGACAGGACTAAGCAGAGAATAAAAAGGTTCCCTTTAATCTTTCAACTGTTATTAACTGGAAATCATCAAGGGAATTCCCATGAACAAGAGTTATCTTCCCTATGTCAGTGTCCCAGACATGCTGCAGTCCATAACCATTTGATTGGAGATGGATGCAGCAGGACTAGATACCCCTGGGTGCAGAAAATTCCTTTATCTTCAGCAGATCTAAAATCAGTAAACAGAAAATGTTCATTAAGGAACTACAGGTAAGGTAAAAATATTGAACACATGTGGCAAATAATTTCCAATGGAGGTGAACACCAGGAAAAATCCAAAATGCCTTCCTTTCCTGAAAATTGTGATTAGCTTAGGGCAAGCATAGAGCTTAAAGCAAATTCCTCTGAATGAAGTTGTAATCCTTGGCAGCCATCAATAAAATCAGGAATTTCATGTGCTTTAAAGGAGTGACTTTAAAAAATAAATCCTCTTAATAAGCTTATCTTGCCATGGGGTGCAGTGGGCAGAGGAGAGCAAGGCTGTACCTCAGGCACTGTGGGAATAATGCACATTATTGCCTTGCAGAGGATTCAGGGTGAGGAGTTCCAGCTGATGCATCTCCCTGTGCAGGTCCAGCGTGTGCTACCACAGCTTTCAGAGCCCAGGCTGTTGGAAAAGATGACCAAAAAAAACAAAGAAATGGTGTTTTCACCCAGCTGAGACTGTGTCCGGGGTGGTGACAATGCAGTGTCTGAGCTGGTGCTTGGGGTTTTGTCCAGATGGAGCAGCCTGGAGAGCTCAGTCCCTGTTTGGGTCAGTGCAATAAACACATCTGGGACTGACAGTTCTCTATTCCCTGCCTACAGAATGTTTCTGTGTCTTCAGCTCCTGGATAAACTCGAGAGCTGGTGACAATTACCCAGCCCCAAATGGTTTCTGGATGCTCAGAAGCGCTGCTGGAGATGAGCTAAAAAACATGTTACAAATAGGACTTCAAATAAAACAAAAACTAGAAGGGAAAAAAGGTGATTCTGGGTAATTCTATGGATCATCCATTGTGGCTGCTTCAGCCTGGCATGGGCTGGTGTGACTGCCCAGGCATGAGGACATTGGGAGAGCTGGGAAGGGGCAATTATTTTAATTGAAAGGGCTTAGAAATACCTCTTGACTCAGGGGGTACCATTAGTATTACCTCTCACCACCCAAACATGTCTGCTTTCACAGATTTCACCGTTCCCTTTTTTTTCCCAGCCACTAATATAAGAAAAGTGAGATCTATTTTAGAAAGGCAGCCAGGAGAACTGGATGCTAATGCTAAAATGTTCTGTTACAAGTTGGTTTTCAACTGCTGCAGCACCTGCAAGAGGCTTTTAAAGGAGAGAAAAAGGAGAAAACCCCTCTGATAATTTTACTGCAAAAGTGGATACTTCATCTCTATAGAGAATAAAAGTGTCATTGATCTCTATGATAAATTGTATCTTGGTGCCTGAAAATATAGACCTTGTTTTTTTTCATTATAAGGATGACCTTGCCTCTATTGTAAATCAAAAGTAACCAGGGATTTGTGGCTCTTACAAGATCTGCAGGGGGGGGGAAAGAATGACTGTGAAGCTGCAGAGCATTTTGGAGCTGGAGGAAGGTGAGGGCAGAGCTCCCAGTTTCATCAGGCTTGCAGCAGGATGGATTTCACTCCCTGCTGGAGGGATGCTGAGGGCTGCCTGCCTTCCAAAGCCTGGCATGAAAGCAGCAACACGGGAGAGTTTGGGCTCTGGCCAGGAGAGGGGAGAGAAATGCTGATTCTCCCTTAATCAGAAGAATTTCCAGAAACTTTCCCCAGCAGAGGTTGGTGTGCCAGCTGTGCCCTATTAAGGGGCTCTCTGTATTTATTCATAAATAGTGCACTGGTGCTGAAAGTTTGATAATTTAAAGCTTTTCTCACACTGCTCCTTTTAGAGTTTGAGTTAAAGACTGAACAGTAGCACCTATTTTTGGTTTATAACAAAAATATTGTTTTAAATATTAAATAGTTTTAAATTGTAGCAAATTTCAGAGCACAACCTCCTTTGCAGGAGCCCAGAACTGATACAGGAGAGGGCAATGGAGAAAACCTTAAAAACTGCAACCCTAATTGGAAAATCAGACTATTGTGGCTTAAATGAAATTACCTATTTTACTTATCACTTTCCAATTTATTTCGAATCTCAACCAAAATTTTTTTTGCCTGTCCTAGAGATGGATAATGGTTAGAGCTGGGATTAAAAGCCAGTTAGTCCTGGGATGGGTTACAGATCAATCAGACCTCCTGATTGGGGCATGGTTAGGCCTGGCTTGGAGACAGCTGTGCAAGGTACAGGGAGGACTAAAAATCTTGGGAAGAGTTTGCATCATTGGAAAAATTCCTCTGGTCTCAGGAAATACTGGTCTAAGAGTAAAATCTTCAACAGTGTCAACCAGAATGTCACCCATATTCAGCTGTGGTCATTTCCAAATGGTGGAGCTGGATAACCTTCACACCTTGGGCTTTGTTAGAGCTTGACCTTGGCATTAAAGGCTGCTGTGGGGAGTTTGGGAAATGCAGATGTGTGGGTTTTGTCAGGGGCACCAGAGCACTGTCTGTTGTGTGAGTCTCATGATTATGGAGGGAGTAATGGAGGTGAAAAAGGCTGGAGTTGTTCCTTTAATTCCCTTCTCAGGTTGTGGGACACCTTTGATACAAGCAGAAAATCCATTTTCCTGCTTTAATGTTGCCTGGTCTATAATCCTACAGACCTCACTCCTCCAGCCCTGGGCTGATTGAGGCAGGATCTTAAAACTGGAGATGATATTCAGGTAATTAAAGCCCACATCATTATGCACAGGCACGAGGGGGCAAATTGAGGTTGCACAGCCAGTCTCGATTCTGACATTTCCAGCTTGGAAGTGGTTGACTTTGCATCTCCACCAGGGGCAGAGAATGTGATTGCTGCTACTCCCTCCACTTACCTCAGGCAGAGGAAAAGTTGGACTTTTTAATCATGCTGAGGTGGAAGTGTTTTGTAGGGAAGTTGTGTGGTAACTTTGCAATGCAATATTCATAGAAAATACCCCTTTTCTGTTTATTTTGGGAGTTCAGTTCCAGACAGCTGGAACTGTCCCATGGGGGGGGACACAGACAGTTAGTTTACAAATCTTGCCCTTCAAACAGCACCAGCTATTTTGCTTCAATTATTTAAAATACTCTTCCTGCTTGTGCCAGTCCTGTTTCCCTGGAAGTTATTTTCATGTTTCAGTGTTCTTCACAGCTACAAAAATACTTCTGTGTAGTTTGAGTCAGAGAGGAGTGAAGATGCAGTGAACCTTGATTTATGTAACTCTCAATCAGGAGCTGACAAAATGCTTCAGTTAAAGAGCAAAAATACGTCCCAAGCCACCCTGGAAAGCACAGAGAGCTCTGCAAGCAATTGAAGTGGTGATACTGTGCCCAGTGTTATTGTTATAATATTGATTCACAGCCTGCCCTGTCCCCACAAAGGAAGTGGGGTGGTGGTGGCAGAGGGGACAATGGGCACAGGGACACTGCTCTGTCCAGACCAGGGCACAGGGACAGGGCATCCCCCCTGCTCCAGACACGTCCTGTATTTGGTCATGGGCACAGACCTGGGATGTGAGATGTCTGAAGAGAAAAAAAAAAACTCTACTTGGTATTTAATAGGTGGTTTTATTTCTTTTTCAATTTGTTTCTGAGGTGGAAGGCCAGGCTGTACCAAAAATCTTGGTGAAGATCTAAAGGCAGGAATGGCTGCTTGTTTTATGGAGCCTGAGAACAGCACGGGTGGGAGCAGAGCTGTTAAAGGAGCTCCAATCAATAACTCTATTTACAAAGAAGGCTAAATCACTGTTCTTTGGGAGTGGGATCATGTATCATAATAAAAAGAATAACAGTCCAACAAGAAGTCCCTTTCTAGCCTGTTAAAAGTGAATTCTGGGAAACTGGACATGTTCATCCCTAGATTCCACTAGAAAGGCTGGATTTTTCCTGCAGGAGCTGCTCTGTTATTGAGCTGGGTGATGTTAACAAGAAATTCAGGCAGGTCACAAACTCTCGTGCTGAAGGAGGAGACAATCAGCCACTTCTCCTCTGTTCTTCTCATATTTCAAGGATCCTTGGGAATGATCCAGGTTCTTTCACCCAGTATTTAACTCTGAGTGACTTCTCTGCTCCCAGCCAGGATGCAGCACTGGGGATTGAATGAATTTTTTTTTCGTTTAGTGTTTTTGAGGTGCAGAAATGGGTGGAAAATGCAAAGTTCTATGAAGTTTTTCTTTGAACCCGTTCTGACAGAGCATCCAGAGGGGCATGTACCTGGCATCCTTGTGCCTGGCTGTGGAAAGGAGTCGTGTTTAGGGCTTGAGCACTGAAGAAATGTCAGAAGGCCAACAGAGATAAAACACTTTCAGAAAATAATTCCAACAGTTCAGTGCTAGTTTGCATTTATGATGACATTGTGTCAAAATGTACTTTGAAAATTTATTAACTCCTGGCTAAACAAACGAATATTTTACAAATGTTACTAATTTAACACTTTTAGTTTTTAGAGGAGGATTTGTTGTTGCTTAATAGCAATGTTTCATCTGGCTTGTTCCTGAAATGTTGGTGGCTTAAACCATTTCTTTGAAAAATGCAGCAAACGAACTCAGAGTTTATCTTCTTACTGGAAAAGATGGCCCCAGTGGGTGTTGGAAAATTTATCTGTGTAAGCTAATCAGTTAGGCATTGTAAATTTGGTTGATGATTATGACAGCTCCATCATAATATAATTTTATTCCTTTTTTTTTTATCTGAGGGATTATGTGCTTGAGTAGCTGTCTTTGAAATACCTGTCACACACAGCAGCCACTGCACCTGTGATAGTTTGTTGTTCAGAGCCTTTGAGGAATATCAGCATGGATTTTTAGAAGCCAATTGAATAGCCAACCCCCAGAGTACAGTGAAATAACTTTATTAGGCAGCCTAAGTAGTGCCATTGAGTTTGTTTTGTGTCTCTTATTAAATCAGCTCAGTTAGCTGTTTCTTTTGAATCCCTGTAGCTATTAAGTCCTCATTCTAGAGCAGAACCAACCTTGGATTAGCAGGACTGTACAAATGAAGTTTCAATGGTCCAAAGCAGAGGTCTGTTGGTTGAACTAAGGGATAATCAGGTTCCTTTGGTGAGGTCTGGTTTGCTGTCCAGGAGGGAGGCAGGGAATTCCTGTTCCAGGAATTGGAGCCATTGGTCCCTGGCACAGTGACCAGTGACTGCTGCCTGCACAGGTTGGTTTGTGCTGAGGGGGCCAGTCAGAGATTTCAGAAATTATCCAGGCAATCATCACCAGGAATGTTCAGAGGATGGATATACCCTTTGGAACTCCAAAGACTCAATTTCCATCGGGGAACAGCCTGGGGTGTCTCTGGTGGGTGGCTCTTCACCTCCAAGACACCTTCTGAGGACTCCTGGACGTGACTTGGAACCCAAATTTTTGCCATCCCAACAGAGAATTTTGCTTGTTGGGTCTGCCTGTGCTTTGCCTGGAGTGAGCTTGGTTTGAGGTCAGGGCAATGTGGGAAGGGAGCAGGCTCCAGGATCCCAGCTCGGATCAGGCAAGGCTCAGCTCCCTCCAGCCCCTCTCCTGCACTGCAGGTGCTTTCACACGTGGGATGTTTGTGCACTGGATGTGGGGATGCTGGAGGGGTGTTGGTGGGTTTTGAATATTCAGAGCATCCCTTTAATGAGGCAGTAACGTTGTGAAGCTTGGACTAGTTATTTCTTCAATTTTTCAGAGTAACTTTAAATTCCATGTTTTTTAGGAAAGTATTATAGAGCGAATTGAATTTCCTTTATTGAATGAAATAATTTTTTCCCTTGAAAACTAAATGTAACAAGAATTTAATAATTCATGAATTGAGCTTCAACATCTTTTAAATAATAGATGGACTGTCATGCCAAGTTCAGCTGAAAACTTACAGAGCATACATTTTTATGTTTTTATTTGACATTTCGAGGAATTACAGAACTGCAAACATTTATTTTGTATTTTTGCTCATTGCAATATTTTATTCCTTTCAGGTTGATTTAAGAAATGAAAACAACACTTTAAAAAAAAGTAACTAGCTTCAGGTTCTGATGGGAAAAGAGAATAGAAGGGAAAGAAGCTCTGGGTATACATTCATAAATGATTCACTGGACTTTTGGCTGACAGATAGAGAGCTTTCATAATAACTTTGTTTATTATTTTTCTTATCAGTGAAATCAAATGTTAAATAGCTCTACTGGAAAGTGCTGTAAGGTTGACTAACAATTACACCTCTGTCACCTCTGCTGTCTTTGTCCTTTTCAAAATAATCAGACTGGATTTATTTTATTGGTTATTTCACCCCCCTCCATGAAACAGAAATGATTTTCAGATGTGGCAAGCTGCAGGAGCAGGAGCATTCTGTCTTTTTGTGGTATTTTTGGAGATGAGGAGGATGGGGGAGCATTTTGCTTAAAGCAATAGGAACCCAAAAGTTGCCCTTGCTGCTGACTTTGTGACTTTTAGCTCTATTCCATTAGCTCTGCTTAGCTGTGTTCCACTCCTGGGAGTGAGGTGTCCCAGGAGAGGGGGAGGTGACCCTGTATCCCAGCTCTGTGCTGTCCCTGTTCTCAGGGTCTCAGTCAGGGCAGGCAGCCCAGGTTGGATTTTTGGGGTTGTGGTGTTTCCTCAGGACATGGACAAGGTGTGACCAGTGTGGGTGGGGTAGGGTGGGGTTCTCCTGACCAGCTCTGAGTCCTTGGCTCAGCTCTGGCCAGCAGGAGCAGGACATGGAGCTCTCAGCCAACACACGTTCCTACAGCTTTTCTACAATTAGCATTTTAAGATGTTAATGTTTGATTTCCCTGCTCTTCCCCATCCCAATCAGGCAGAACCCCCACTCAGCCTAATAAAAACCAGATAATCTACAGCTGAGGGTGCTGCTGGAAATGTTCCAGGAGCTGCAAAACAAAAGAGAAACCCAACCCAGATCACAGCCCTTGGGCATTGGGGCACCCAACACATCACAAACCCACTGCTGCTTCTGGGGTTCACGTCCCTGCTTTGTCATATCAATCCCAGAGAGCAGCAACTGGATTGCCTCATCTGCCTTGGAAATCCATGGAAAACTCCTGCAGATTTCATGAACAGGTAGCCTGGTCTCTATTGGTTTGGAAAGTTCTTCAAGTGCCAGTAGCAAAAATAATATTTTCTTCTTTTATTCCCATCTTTCTTTCCAACTCCTCCTTCTTCTGTGCAATGGAACTTGAGGCTGGAGTTGATGAAAATGAAAATGTGTTATATTTAAAGGTATTTTTTAGTGTGTCCTGCTGTGAGCAGGGCCCAGTTAGAGGTTGGAAGATTCTGGAATGAATGGTGCTGCTCTGCTCTGTCGCTCCAGATGAGGAAATGAGGCAATGGGAGATTGTTTGAACAGATGCAGTTGCCCTTCTCTAGAATTGTTTATAAGAGACTTTGGATATCTCTAGTAACAATCTGGGTTGATTATTTCAGCATTACTGTTTTAATTGCCCTCCTCTGTGTGCAGAACTGAAGAAGCAGAGGGGGAAGAAGTATTTAAGAACCTGATGCAGATGATTTAAGTGGTAGCACTGTGCCTCTGCCTTTGTCTCATACTATTTACAAACTAAAAACTTCTCTTATTAGTCAAAGGGGAGCAATCAATTTCACAGGAATCATTATCTTTCCACCAGATATTGCAAGCGTTGAAAGAGAACATTGGCACTTACAGGGTATTAACAGGCAAAAATAATTCACAACTTCGCTGTGATAAATGTTCCCACTTGTGAAATTACAGGGAATCTGCATTCAGTTCCAGCTTGTTCCACCCCAAGGAAATGCTTTGGTAATTTGGGTGGTTACTTACAATAACTCATCAAGCTGATAATAGTGTTTATTGCACCATATGTTATCACTTAAGAGTTGAACTGTAACTTTTACAATTCCATTCAAGGGGAACTAGGTGAATATGGAAATCAGAAGAGCTTGGGGTTCCTTTCTTTTCTTTTAGAATCCTGAGCCTATTTCTTGGAGTCTCCAAAAATATAAAAGGATTAGGAGAAATCCTATTAGCTGCTTTTTGCACCAAGCTGGGCTGATCTCATATGGCTCTTTTTGTAGAGAAAGGACAAAAAAAGTGATTTTTATTTTTTTTTTTTAGATCTAACAAATAAGGCTTTTCTCTGCATTGCTCATAGGCTGAAGCCCTGAGAGAAGAGCCAGGTAAGTTTAGTTTCCAGCTCCATCCCAGGTTGGACTGTTATTCCCTGGAAAGCCTCACAGTTAAAGGGAAGAAGGCACAGTTTGCACTGGCTGGGTATTTTTAGAACAGATTCACCCAAATGTTCATGTTTCCATTGATAGGATTATAGCATGATTATGCCCAGGAGTATAATTTCCAACAAAGTTTCCTTGAACAAAAAGCTATAAAAGTCCCTTATTAAAAGGTGGTCTCTGTCCCAAAACATTTCTAGCATGTGTAGTTTGAGAGGCAAATTCTGTTATTTGGCATGAAACCATTTTACTCTCCTGTGTAATACCATTTAAAACTGCCTCTTCATTCGCTTCTGATCAGGTATATATTAGTAAAAAATCCGTTAAAATTAAAGTTTTTCCTCACTCAATCTTTTACCAAGCACCTTTTCACCCAGGATGTTTCCTTTTCTCTTTGGGAACATTGCAAGCAACTCAATCCCAAGGGGAAGGAAGTGCTAATATTCAGTGGGGGAAGAAAATAATTTGAGTGTGACAGTACAATGGCAGGAACATTTTGATTAAAAATGCAAGAATATTCAATCATTCTATCTCTCAGACCATATGTACATGAAAAGCCTATCTTCATTCTGATCATTTGGGTGCTCGTTCTCAACAGCATGATTGATTGGCAAGATTCCTATTTCTACACCTTTCATCTATCTTCAGTACTTTCATAAATGTTGAATTAAGCAGTTTTTATGAAACTTATCATAAAATGGAGTGTTCATTGAAAGTGACTGTGACAAAGTGGGTTCCTTCACTCTTGAACTTCAACAGCAATATTGCACAATACATTTATTTCTGGCTGCTTAAAAGCACTCGTTTTTTTTAATTTTTTTTTTTTTTTTCCTTTATGCATCTTTCACCCTGAGGAAATTATAGAGAGGGGAAGACTGAAGGGCTTTTGAATAGTGCAACAATGTCTTGGAATGAGAATTTTGGTCTTTCTGCAGGCACTTGGAAAATGAGACTGTTGATGTTATGAAGTTGACTTCTGTCTTTTGTTCTTAACAGTGTTTTGTTTTGGCCTGTGATTGACTTTTTGTGGAGGTAATACCTCGAAGCTTTTGTCTGTCTTGGGTTATTTCATATCCTTGGAACTGGTACAATCTTCTGATTCATGCAGATTTTCTCTGATTCAAAGTAAATCATGTTTTATTAACTCTTGCCTTGCAGGTTTCCCATATCAATACAAAACAATTGCTGAATGAAGTTAATTTTTTTTTGTTACTGGCATCAGATTTTGGGTTTTAGGAAGGGAAGGTACTCTCTGAGGAGATTTGTAGCTGAACAGATCTGCTGACAGCTTACTGCAGCTGACAAATTTCCTCTTGGGTGACCCTCACGAGTCTTCCTGAGTTAGAACTGGATAGGGATAAATTTCCCACTTCCCCTACAATGATGCAAATCCAGTCATGTTCAAATGCTCAGTGGTTTTGGGCTTTATTTTTTTTTCCTCTGGAGGTGTTGGAGCCACATCACATCTGCTGGTGCTTCTGGTACTGTGATGTTCCATTAAGTATCTTCCAAATTGGGTTTATGGTTTTCCTGGGGTAAAAAAAAAGAAAAAAAAAGATGTATAAATGCTTGATTAATGGGAACACATGGCAATTGCAGATGTGTCAGTGTCACTGTTTCCCCCAGTAACTGAATTAAATGGCTGGAAAAGGACAATCAAGGTGGCTGTCACATGCCATTGCATGGAAGTTAGCACAACATCTGCTTTGCCTGCTGTTTCAGGAATCACTGGTGCATGGCAGAATCGGGAGGAGAATCTCGAGCACTTTTTTTCTTGTTTATGCAGACCATGCATGGGAAATGTGTGTAAGTTCTGCTGAGAGGAGCCTTTTGTAAGTTCATGGCAGCAGGTTGATATTTTTACCCAGTTCAGCACTAAAGTTACAAGAAGCTCAGAAAAAGGGCATTTCTCTCTTTCTGTGCTCTCTCTTTTATCTTTCCTTCCCTTTCCCCAGCCCTTGATGCTCTTCACATCTTACCCCTGAGAGTGCCCCCCTTCATGGCCCGATGGGGATTTTTTTTTTTAATCCATACAGCAAATTAATTGTAGCTCTAATCACTGGCAGCCGTTGATGTTTTGCTGTTGCAATTTGGTATTTTCCCCCAGAACCATTAGAGGAGGATGTGATAGAAACTGCTGGTTAAAAGCTCTGTGATTCATGGCCTTCCTGGGGGCAGGAGGGAAAACGAGCTGTTGGTAGCAGAACCTCCAGTTAGAAACATTTATGGGGCTTCCCTTGGGGACTATGATGGGAGAGTAAAACTTTTATACTCTCAGATGCTTGTAAGCAATTCTCCATCTGGGACTTTAGATTGGAATAGCTCCATTATTCATTTGTACCCCACAACTCCTTGGGTAATAATCTGCATCATCTTCTGGCTGTGAGTGGCCACAGTCACACATGTGCTGCTGGGGGAAGCACAAATGAAATGCTGCTTGCTGGCCTTGGAAACCACAAACTGTATTTCTTGCACTACCAGATGCTTCCTGCATCATCTTGGGCAGTCTCTTGCTGATAAAATCATTTTAGATGCAATTAGCTGCCTGCACACATCAAAAATATTTAAGTGACTTGTTATCGAGATGATTTCTGTACCTGACTCTGCACCTGTGGCTTGGGACGTGACTCCAGGAATGTGACTGAGGTGGAGGGAAGGAGTCAAACCTCATTGTCCCTGCCCTGGAAGCTCAGTTCTGAAATTAAATGATGGTGTGGAAGCAGGAGCACAATTCCCACCTCCATTTTCCATGGTTGTGCATGACCTGGTTTGTGAAGGCACCTGGTGTGTGCATTTCTCAGCCTGCTCTGCCTTCAGGTGAGGTTTAGCACCAGGAGAGGAGGCTCATGGAGAGTTTTAGGGCTGAATCATGCTGCACCAGAGGCATAAACTCCCCTTCAAGTATGCTTTTATCATTTTGTGTTCCATAGTTTGGACAGCAATGCAGTGAAGGAATCAGCACTGAGCATTTTTGGCTCCAGGAGCACCAGAAACCTCCCGTTAGTGCCTGCATCTCTTTGCCAGCCCAGCTGGGCACTGGGGACGAGGTGTCACTGACTATTTAGCTGCTGGCTTTGACCTATTGCAGGCTGGCTGGCCGTTTGCTCATTAGCCCAAATTGGATTAATAGATCAATGAGCAGCGACTGCAAAAAGCAGCAGAATTCAGCGTGCCTTGGGTTTGGCAGCTCTGATTGCCCTGAGGCTGCTGCCACGGGGGGCAGAGAGCTGGGTGTGACCACAGGGTCCCCAAATTGTCAGCCAAGGTCCCCAAATTGTCAGTCAGGCCAAGGGGAGCTCCAAGAGCCACATCCAGTCTTGGTGGGGAAGAGCTGGTGGCTACAACAAACCAGCAACTGAGGACCCCAGGGGTTTGAGCAGAAGGAGTTTTAGGAGAATTAAGCTGTGCTCAGGTAATCAGTGACACAATTTCCCGTTTTCCGAGGGCACTGCCAGTGACTGCACACGGTGTCTGTCACAGCAAGTGCCTCTGAATTATTCAGGAGTGGCTCGATTTTGCAGTCTAGGATATGAGTGTTCCCCCACCTCAATCCAGGCTGCTGCTGTCTCTCGTGGAGCCTTT
This sequence comes from Sturnus vulgaris, assembly GCF_052056855.1. Taxonomy (NCBI): domain Eukaryota; kingdom Metazoa; phylum Chordata; class Aves; order Passeriformes; family Sturnidae; genus Sturnus; species Sturnus vulgaris. The sequence goes on along the minus strand of NC_142253.1, from coordinate 3,110,012 downwards.
CCTGGCTACTGGAAGTTGTTGCTGGTCACCAGTCCCAGGCTGTTATCCAGGGGTTGTTACAGCTTCCCCAGCTCCCCCAAACACAGCACATCTTGCTGCAGGCTCCCAAATTCTGTCCCATTTGGTGTCCCTGCCCATGGCAGGGGGGTGGAATGAGAGGGTCTTTAAGGTCCCTTCCAACCCAAACCATTCTGGGATTCTCTGTTCTGCTCTGATGGATTGCACTGGGCTGAAGAGGCTCCTTGACTACACCTCCCCCCCCAAAAAAAGAAATTTTGAGTGTTGAACAGTTGGTTTACTCCACAAACACTCAATTGAAATTTTTACTTACCTCGTTGTTGAGGAGGCATCTCTGAACCTGTTAGCATAGGAACTGAAATTAATTTGTGAGTTTATCTTTTAATGAGTTTAGTGCAGCAACATCAAATAATTTTTCTCACAATTTAGCTCAACATTGATTCCTCATTTAGTTAAAAATTCAAAATCTTACAGGCTACACAAGAAATTAGGTTCTTAATGACTGTTTTATTCAATTATTACAGAGATACTCGTCCTATCACAGTTAATGTTCCATTGTGAAATTGGTTTGAGAGGGACTGTAAAATGTTACTTTTCTCCCCAATATCCTCATGAGTAATATCCTCACGTGACAATTTAATGAAGTTTTCAACTATAGTGGATCTCCTTTGTGTGGTTCTGTTTCAGAATTTTAACCAAGGTATTATTAAAATGCAGTTTAAATTGCATTTTAAAAGCCTAGTTTTTCTCAAAAAAGATTGTTTCTCACCAAGTTTTTAGCAATTTTCCAAAAATTCGTTTTAAAAAACTCTTCAGTGCTGCTTGTCTTAGGATAAAAGCCTCCAAATTCTTTATTTCTCAAGTAGCACTAGCAAACTTAATGGTTCTTGTCGTCCTTTTTGTTGATAGATAAAATTCTCTAACAGCAATTGATTTATAGAAAACTGCTAGGTAAATCTGACAGGAGATATACTGCAGAAAAAAAATTCAAAGAGGTGGGGGCTTTTTAGAATAATTTTTAGACATTGTTCTTCATGACTGATGGCTGGTGGTCAGTATTTAGTGATAACATCTCTGGACTTTCCAATTTTCTGTATTTAATACAGAAAATCCAGGTAGTACTTGAAATATGGCATGAAGTGTCATTTTGGGCAAAACAAACAAGAAATAGCCTCGGGTGAGGAAGTCCTGAGGTGTAAAAATGGAGCTTGGGAAGGAGATGAGAGGTGGGCAGGAGGAAAGGTTCTTGCATCTCCATCCTTCTGTCCTTGCTGAGCCAGGACTAATCAATCTTGGCTGTCCAGGTCAAGCTCTCTGCTGTGTTTCACTCTGATATGAATCAGGTTTATCCATTCTGTAACTTCACAGGAAATATTTAACATTTTGTCACTCGGCTGCAGGGCCACTTGGCTTTTGTGTTTTGAATGGGAAGAAATGGTGGAGTTTCTGTTTGGTTTTTGTTCTTTTTTTTTTTCTGTTATATTTTTGTTTTGCCTTTTTGGTTGTTGTCTTCCCCTTCCTGTTGAACATCCTGTGCAATCCACTGCACTCAGGAGCAGCCTCTATTTCCATTCTGGAAACCTCCTGCACACCTGGAGATCTGTCCTGTGGGTTTGTAACCCACCTGGCAGCTTCAGCACAGCCAGTCTGCAATTAAAAATCCGCTTGATGGCAAACTAGGGTCAGATGGACGACTCAAAATTACAGCATCTTCCCACGTGGTGAAGGCACTGCAGCAATCATTGGTTTGCTGAAGCAGAAATGTTTTTCTGGTGTAATCCCAGCCCTCAGAGCAGTGTGTGCACAGAGGGGCTGGGGCAGAGCAGGGCACAGGGAGCAAACACCTGCAGAGTGATCACAGAGCCACACCAGGAGCTGCTTCTGCATCCAGCATCCGTGGGTTGGTGAGGACTGATGCTCTCAGTTCTCCTCTTCACATTTTCCCCTGTGTCTCCTTCACCTCTTGTCTCCAGTGCTGTTCCTGCAGCTCCCACCTTAAGAGTTCTGAATCTCTGATGGGTAAAAACAACTTTGCACCGATTTTGTCCTGTAGTTCTTGTCTCAAAGGCTGTGTCTGAGGAAGTCCCATTTAATTAGGGCAAGAGCCAACCTTTTATGCTCCTCTCATGTGCTCTGCAGGTTGTCCCTTCCATCCACAGGATTCTGGCTCCACTTCCAGCTGTGCTATCCAATGAAATGCTTTGGGGAGAGAGAATTACTCAGATAATGTGGTAGTTAGCACCAATTAAAAAAAGACAAAATATAAATACGTGTCCTAATTGCTTTATAGTAAAATTCTAAGAACTACTTTATTCTCTAGACTGGTCAAATATCTTAAGGAATGTAATATTTTGATATATGTGCCATAATCTGCCCAAATCTGTTGTTTCAGAATAATTGTTTCTGAGTTCTTATTGGTTATAAAATGGAACTTGAAAATTGGTTGGGTTTTGTTTATTCTCTAGCACATTTTTCTGTCTTCTAAAATTTAGGAAGAATTATCCAGATCAGGTTGCTAAAGAAAACTCAAGTGGTTGATGCGTTGACTTGAGTGCTATCCCAGGGTTTTTAAAAGCTCCCACAATTGCAGGCAGCAGTGTTAGCTCATTGTGCTCTGCCCCCATGCAATGAGCCAGGCTTTTAAAATAGAGAGCACACTGATTTATTACATTTTTACTGGGGAGTGTTACCTTGGCCACCAAGGTGGCTTTGACTAGGCCTACCTGTGTGGGAGTGGAGATAACAAACCTTTTTAGAACAGCTTACATGGCAATTAATATTAAAGACTGCATGCAATTATCCCATCCTTATATCAGAAAAAAAAATAACACTCATTGTTGAAAAGCTTTTAGGAATAGAAAGGTTAAAAATGTTTTTTGTTTTTTTTCTGTACCATTTGCAGAATTTGGTTCATGGACATCTTTCTTTTTCCTACCTGTTTTTATTTTGGATGGAAATTGAATGATTCTGTTCATCTCTTCCTCTGTTATTTCTTTGCTATGCATCATATGAATCCCTTTGAAGGGAAGGATAATGCAGGAGTTGGCTTCTGCCTGGAAATACCCAGCAGAAATGCACATACATATTTGATTATGTATTTCTTCCCATCTCTACAGGGCAAAATAAAGGTGATAAATGTCAGGTCTGCAAGAAAGCAGTGTTCTGTTTTAAGTAGAGGAGTTGCATTGCTTCTCTGGATGGCACAGGGAAAAGGTGGGAAGTGATGGGAATGGAAGTGAAAAACATCTCCAGAGTAAGCAGTGAACATCTGACAGATGTGATCATCAGGAGAAAGTCATGACTCTTCTAGTGACAGTGATCCTTGGTGGGTTATGTTGATTTCCCAAATCTTACCACAGAAACAACACCTGCATTTTGGGAATGCTGGGGTTGGTCCAGGGGTCTGTTCTTTCCGAGCTCCTTGCAGTTTGCTTTGAGTGACCTGGCAGAGCACTGCTGAAGTCTTTGTTTAGATTCGTGTGGTTTCTCTGCTTCTCTGACTAAATCAGCTTAGTGGGAGTTTACTCTTTTCTACCCAGAGCTCTCAGGCTGGCAGAAGAGTTTAAATATGAGGCCTGAAATTAATCTGAGTGCTCTGCTCTGTATCCTGTGAAGAGTAATAAGATGCTTATAGATTTGCCAGCACAAAACATGGTACACAAGAACACAATAATCAATATGTGCTGTAGGAATACCAACTCTTTAATTTACTGCTTATTACATTGAATTGGATTACAGTCTGCTTTGTCTTTTCCTTTGCTTTAGTGCAATAACCTTTAAACCCTGGCTTATTTGTTCAAAATAAACCCAAATCTCCCTTTTTCTGTTTTTTTCCCCTCAGTAACCTGCTTTATTTAACAGACACTTCCCATTTCTAGTCTCTTTGCTGGCATTTATCTGCTTGCAGATGGATTTATCATGGAGTAATCCCAGTTTTGAACAAAATGTATTTTGCTATCTCAAAACCCCAGGCTCTGCTCTGTTTGCTGTGCTCCCAATTAAGTTGAGTGAGTCAATGAAAGCCTTTTTCAGAGCATCATCCAAGGAGTTTGTAGGGAAGAAAATCTTCATGGCTACTCTGGAGCTGGAGCAGGTGTTGCACAAGGGCTCATTTGCACACAGGGCTTGGGAGAAGCAGGGAGGATGGATCGTTCTGGCAATATTTCTATATATATTTATATTTTTATATATATTATATATATCCTTTATTCTTCCTGCCTCTTTTCCAAGGAGCTATTCCATTCTATACCTGTCTGGAATGCTGTAGTGAAAGATTTCTGAACATAAGGGGGAAATTTAATATTGAGCTGAAGCAGACCCAGGGTCACCATGATGCCATCACCACTGTGGCAGCACCAAAAATGGTGTTTACTTCCTGTGTTCCTATCCAGAAAGGGGAAAGTATTTTAAATACAGAAATAAAACACCAATAAAATGGTTTTTTATATGTATGATATGAAGTTCTGTGGTAAGTATGCTCTGGCAAAGGGGATGGGGATTACTGGAGTGGGGAGTTACTGCCCTTTTCAGCATCTCAGTTTAGCTTAACCCAAGAAAATGGCTGTGATTAATTTGCATTTTTGTCAGTGGCTCTGCTCCATGCCGTATCTGCAAGTCCTGCCTTGTGTTTCTGTGCTGGGAAGTGTTTCAGGTCCCTGGGTCTAGGTCAGAGTTTGGACCTGGTCCCTGCCCTGATGGGGAAAAAAGTTCTGCTGACTTCACTGCATGGTGCATTGAGCAAATGTAAGATTGTAAAGACTTTAATTCTGCCTTTCCCATTTAACTGTGACCTTCTTCAGCCTCGGGATCCATCACTATTCACAGATGAAAGTGTCCCACCTCCACAACAACATCCTTCCCCATGTAGGAGTTACTGATATTTACACTAAATTGCTGTAACAACTGAATTATTGTAAACAGGAGGAAGCAGATAAGAAAGCTGCCAGCCATTTATTCAGACACTGGTCAAAGGAACTGCATTTTATCCCAGGATAATTACAAAAGTAATCCTAGCCTGATAGCTGTGATACTGCAGATCTTTCTGGTGGAGGGTTTGCAGCGAGGGACAGAAGATAAACTCAACTGTAATCTTCAAATTTAACAAAAAAAAAAAACAAAAAACCCAACACCCTCAGGAGAATGTCTACTTATTTTTTGGTTTTAGCAAACCTGGACTAATATTTGTCTTTCTCTATACATGCAGGATGAACTCCATATGTCTGCTTTAGTTTGAATGGTATTTTTGGGATGCAGGTATTACAAGTTGAGGTGTGTGAGGAGGTTCCTGAGCTCTCTTTGGGAGGTGGAGTGAATTCCTGGCAAAGGCTTCAGCACACAGCAAGCTTACTCAGCTCTGCTGCCTGGCTTTTGATTTAGCATTCAGAGAGCTAACAAGCATTTAAGGCTTTGAAAAGTGCAAGAGAAATTGCTTAGGCTACACTTTTTACACTGTCGTGGCTAGGATGGTGAGAGGGCTTTCACCAAATGAAAGAGACTGTGGAGAAATTTGAAACCAGTGAAAGAAAACCCACGCTAATCTAGGGCCAGCAGCTGCAAGATCACAACAGGTTTAAGGGAAATGTGCTGTAAACACCGCTGAATTTGGGTCTGTTCACTGGGAATGAAGGGAAGTAAAACCCATTTATGTGTGGCTGTGCCCTGGAGTACTGTGGGTATTGGTTCCTGAGCACACTCATTTCCCAGCACACTCACTTTCCATAGGGTGGAAACCCTTGCTATGTGAAGGGCTGCAAGGAAAGCATGGCCAGGATGTGTCTGGGCTCCTGCAGAGCAGTGATCAATAATCTGGGGGTCTCCTGCCAGAAGCTGCTGCTGCAGCAGATGCTGTGTTGGTGTCACAGCTTCCTGCAGCACGGTCCCTGCAGGTGGCTCAGGGTGGGTTTGGGTCACTTGTGGGTGACCCTGGCTTGGAAGGGTTTGTTTGTATTGGGGCCTGGGGACTGGCCAAGCCCTCAGTGGTGCTGTTCCCTGAGTGCTGGGAAGGTGCCCAGTGGCAGATATTGCACAGAGCACTGGTGGCCCCGGTGCTGTGCACACCTGCAGGGAGCCCTCGGTGCCACCTCGCTCCTGCTGCTCCTTGCCCAGGCTGGGCTGTGCACCTGCATTGTCTGAGAGCTTCCCAAGCTTTCCAAAAGTCTCAGTCCAAAATCCTGAACAGACCCAGCCTAGTAGGATGGCATAATGAGCTGTGAGCTATGATGACTTGGATGACATTGTGCTGCTACAGTCAGAGGAGGGATGGGAAGGAGAGGACGCTTCTGGCATCTCCTCACAGAAGCCACCCCTGCAACCCACCAGACCCAATCCAGCAGCACTGAAATAGTTCTGAAAAATCTCCCTGCTCTGTAGTGCAGGAGGGGAGGGCAGGCTGGAAGGATCTGCCAATAAAGTGGCAGGTGGGGCAATAAAGAAGAGGGGATGAGGTCAGAGTACTGGTCCAGGACCTGGAGAATTACCTGATGAGAAGAGAAATGAATATTTTATCACTATTCATCACCATTATGGCAGCATGAAAAGGCAAAGAAAGAAGCGGGGAGCAGTAGGCTGCGACACAAAATGTTCCTTTAGTGGTGCTGTGGGTTTGCTCTGCCGAGTCTGTCTCACCCAGAGAAGAGGAGCTGGCTAACGATGTGCTCTGCAGATGGATCCGTGCTGGCACTTAAACCCTCCATAGCCGGTGCACAGGTGTTTGATTTTGTTTTTGTTACCGAGCCAGTCGCAGGCAGATTCAGGGAAAATGGACCACGGTTACTGTGGGGAAGCTGAGCTGCTCTGGCTGCTTGCAATCCAACTCCACCATATGTTCAGTGTGAGCCCAAGCCCCGTCCTCCAGTCAGTCACCAGCCCTGGAGAGAAGGATGGAGCTGCAGCTCGCTGTGTTCCTCAGCCCTGCATCCCTTCACGGTGCTGCCTGGCTTTGCTGAGTCCAGCCACTGCCTCTGAGCATCTCCCTGATTGTTTGTCTTGTCACACTCCTGTGGCTTTTGCTGTCGCTTGTATCCCTTCCAGGAAACACTCTTCACAGCAGATGTTGGCTAATGCAGGAAGCGTTGGAGAAATACTTGTGAAAAGTAGATTTCAGTGGGTTTTTTAAAATATATATATGTACACCAGGTGCAGTTATTCAATATGAGGATTAAGTCAAGGAGTTGCTAGAATTGGGAAAGTCTTCAAGTCTATTTAAAATTAACTGTGAATTTTCTCTAAGAAAAGGAGGGAATCTGCACAATCTGCCCACAAACCTAACACAGGAAATGCAAGGAATGTCCTGATGGACAATTGAGGAAATATGTAGGAACTCCACTGGCTTAAGAATACATAAACTCTGAAATCTTTGCTGAAACTATTAATGAGACTTTAAGGGGGTGTACTGGAAAAAACTCTTGTGGCTTTGGAGGTCAGTTTGTGAAGAGAATGGGAAAACCAAGTGAAAAATATAATATGAAATGAGTAGTAGGTGAAATGTCATCCCCCATACCTATGGATGCTTGCAGGTAGACTTGGTTAACATAATTGTAGGTAATACAGTGACACTGAATTTTTCCAAACATAATCCAGATAATTCTGGGCTGCATGTTCTCTTTACAGGAACTTTTTTTACCACAGCATCTTATTTATTGCTGGAGACAAGACAGGAAGTTGTCCTTGTTACTCATCCTGCTCTTCTCAGGCTCTTTAATTTTTTAAAAAAAACCCCTCCCCCCTCTCCTCTTTTTTTTTTTTTTTTTCCTTTTAATTTTAGTTCTTTGCCCTTTAGAAGGAAAGGCTCTTTCTTGGTCAGTTTGTCACAACTGGAAGTGAAACCATGGCAATACCCTTTATCTGCAGTGTTACAGAGACTGTCTCAGAGTTGATGGGAGTGACTCCTTGCTTTTCTTGTTATCTTCCATCCCTGACTGATTTAGAATGCAGCTAATGCCTCTCCCCAGGCTGCTGACTCACTATTAAAGTACATGCTAAACCCCACACATGCAGTTTGAGTCACAAGGGAATATATTGTCAGAAAATAGTGCTTTGATTCTTTCCTTTGCTGGTGTAAACAGGGTGAACAAATAAATCTGGGTACTTTGAAGTCACACGGAGCTCCAGGGAGAACGGAGAGGGAATGCAGTAACAAGTCTGGGCACACTCTTTTAAGAATGACCAAAATAACATGCTCTAAGAAATTCAGAATTCGACAATTCTTCAACTCAGACTTTTAACTTGCTGCTGTTATTTTATCTTGGATCATCACAGTTTATTGTGAAAATATTATAGTGTGGCAGTCAAGGGCTGTGTGGTCTGTATTAATCATATTTATGATCATGTAGTGAACTAATACCTTAAATTTTTATGGCACAAAGTGGCATTTATGAATAATTCATTGATGATATGGTAAACTGAACTGTAGCAATTCCTTCACACGGGTTATTTGGAAGAACTATTGACAGTAAGGAAAACAGGCACTTGAAATCCTTCTGAAAACTCTCTACAAGGATTGGAATGGGATGTGCAGGCTGTACCTGGGCTCACCTGGAGCTGGGAGAGCTCCAGGTGGATCTAGCCAGCAACAGGTGGAATGGGGAAAGGGCTTTCCCAGGCCCTGGTGACACTCAGGATTGGGGGGAAATGCGTCTGTTTTCTCTCTTTTCTCTATAAACACAAATTCACATTATTTTCAGTGAGCCTGCTGGCAGGAACTTGCTCTGTCCTCTCTCTGCATTGTCTGGGTGCAAATCTGCTGCAAACCAGGCAGGGGCAGGACAAGGTGCCAGGGGAAGGAAGCACTGCTGGAAATCCCTGTTTTCATGCCTGGGAGCAGAGCCAGGCTCCTGGCAGCCCAGTAAATAAACCCTGGGAGGCAGAGCAGGGGCTGTGCCTCTGCATTTCCCTGTCCCCCCTGCATTCCATTTCCCTGTCCCCCTGCATTTCATTTCCCTGTCCCCCCTGCATTTCATTTCCCTGTCCCCCTGCATTTCATTTCCCTGTCCCCCCTGCATTTCATTTCCCTGTCCCCCTGCATTTCATTTCCCTGTCCCCCTGCATTTCATTTCCCTGTCCCCCCTGCATTTCATTTCCCTGTCCCCCTGCATTTCATTTCCCTGTCCCCCCTGCATTTCATTTCCCTGTCCCCCTGAATTTCATTTCCCTATCCCCCCTGCATTTCATTTCCCTGTCCCCCCCTGAATTTCATTTCCCTGTCCCCCTGAATTTCCCTGATGCTGAACACGCTCCAAATCCTGCCCCAGTGTTTTCCTTCTGCCTGACAGTTGTTTCCTTTATTATGTGGCTGCTCATGAGGGAACTGTTTCATAGGGATTTCAAATGTCTTCCTTGTAAAAATCTGCAGCTTCTCCTCTGTGTGTTTTATTCCTCTCAATGTGCTGGTTCATTTTTCCTAAACTAAGCACTTTGCTTCAAAAGGGTGTCCTTGTAAATCTTTGTCCTTTTAAATGCAAAGGTCAATGATACTTTCTATATGCAAATTCAGTTGTTAAATGTATTGCACATTACTACTCCTGGCAGATGGGGGAAAACTGCAAATTTATCATGGTGATGGCTTCAGGAGCAAAGTAAGTAATTATAGACACAGTATGACAACTAACAACAGTGTCTTTTATTCTCTAGTGTTCTCAGTAGCCTCTCAAATGAAAGAAGAGAATTGGAAGGTAACCTTAGCTGTGTGTTTGAATCTAGGACTGTATTACCAGAAACTGCAGTGTATTGCCTTTATTATTACCCATTAGAATGCAATTTAACTTCTGGCCCCTTAATAAAACCCTTCCCACAGATGCATTAATAAACAGAAGTTTATTTGGTGTTAAACTTTGCTTTTGTTTCTTGTGCAGCATAAGGAATTCTAGGCAGTTGGAAGGAGAATATTCTACTGAGAGGTTTTTTTCCTAGTTATATTTTATATTTGGATAATCCAGGCTAATACTCAGAAATATAGGATTTTTATAGAGTAGCTGCTTTGTTTTTATGATGGTGACGGTGGCCATGAGTTGTGCGTGGTCTCAGCTCAGGTGTCACCCAAAATCCAAACATGCAGGTGGCTGTAGAGGAAAGGAAATGGAGGGGTGTGATCCTCTGGGCACAGGTGGGATTTTGGAAGAGCTGCTCCCATTTCTGGCGGGGCAGAGAGGGGCAGCAGAGCCAAACTGGCCCTTGGGACTGTGTGGTTCCAGCTGGGCTGGGCTGGGCTGGGCTGGGTGTCTCACCTCACCTGAGCCAGCAGCAGATGCCTGGGGGTAGATCATGCTCCCATCTCTCCCATCTGCACCCTCTCAGCTTAGATTTAGGTTTTGTCTGTCCTGATAAACTCAACCATATTTCCTTACCAGCTTGCTGTCAGTTGCTATATATTGATCCTCAGTGAATGCAGTGATCTGCTCTCCAAATGACTAATTAAATATGCCATAAATCTGCAAGAGAATGAGTGCTTCCAGTACCAGAACTCCTTTTTTGTGTAATAATTTTAAAAAAAAATCTTGTTAAAAAATCATGTTCTAACTGCAAGTGATTAAAACCTAGTTTGAAGTTATTTTACCGGTATCAGAACTGTATAACTGTGATGTTTACAGAGCTGCAGACATTGCACAGAAATTCAGAGGTCAAAATTCCAGTGGGTAATATTCATAAACAGTAAAAAGAGAAAGATATAACCAAGCCAACACCTTGTGTACCTCAGATGTCACTTCTCTGTTTTGGGGAAACCAAATTAATTCCCTTGGCATTGATGCTTTTGCAGAAGACACCAGTTTGTGATTTCTTAGCTGTAGATGAACAGCCCAATGCAAACAGGACTTTTTTGGCCATAAACAAACACCTGTGTGTGCTGTGTTACCTTGTGCTGACAATGCAGCACTCACAGGGAAATATCAATGTGCTGCCTGTCCTGGCACAGTTGAATTCCTCCCCTGGAAGGAGGCTCTGATAATTTAAGTGGTGCAGGGTTAATCTGTTATCACTGGCAAGCAAAATGCCTTGTCCCTCTCCAGACTGAGGGAAGGATTTTCAGGGGAATAAACTGATATTTGATGGCTGCAAGTTGCCAAACTCCACTGCAGCAGGCCAGAGACTCCTTTAGGACAGATCTAGGACTGATTTATTGCTGAGGTGAGGTACATGGTCTGTGTCTTGTGTCTGCAGTGAGAGTTTTCTTTAAAATCCCAAAATACTGCTCTCATCCCATGGACATCCCTTGGGTTCTCCTCCTCCTTTTCCTCCTCCTGACCTCTGGCAGCACAGTGATGTTTGTCTTGGCTGAAACAAAATTCAGTTCTTGTACTTAAACAGATGCTCCTACAGGGCTGAGTAGTGACTCCCTGTCCCTTCTATTTGTATATCCATCTATGAAATGATCCTGATTGTTCCAAAACTCTTTGAACATTGCTGTAAATCAGCAGAAACTTTTAGGTAAACAAAATGTGTGTTTATAGGGAATAATTTAATAACTTTTATACCATTTTATTGATAAGAAAATGGTTAAAAATTGAAATTCACTGCTTCGATGATAGTGCAGGCCTGGAAGAACTGGTATATAGAAAAAATTATTAAAGTTTTGTTACAGCAATGTAACAGTAAGTGCAGCAGAATTTTAGTCAAAAACAGTTGGCTTCAGTTTGTAGTGGTGTTGTGGCTCTGCAGACAATCCTCAGCAAATACATTCAGAAATGTATTCAAATAGTACAGGTAAATAGATTATAACAAATATAATACATTTAGAGGAAATAGTATCAATTATACAAAATATGTATTTGTAGGTATGTGGCAAACACAGATTTATGAGACAAATAATTAAAGAAGTTATGAATACATATTTTACCTTTTTTTTTTTCTTAATATTCGAGAAAATCCCTGAAATTCTAATGAAGTTTTGGCAGTTCCATTCCCTTCATTACACTGTGGTGATTTTATCCAGTTTAAAGGGCAGTAGAGTTGGGACCAAAATATTTCTGCTGCGATATCAATTGTTAAGATCTGTGATCTTTTTGCCCTCCTGTTTTGGCTTGGGACATTTCTGTCTTTTCAGTGACATTTCAGGGCCCATTTCAGTCGATGCAAAAACGTGGAATTCTCAGTGGTTGATGCGTTTTTGTTACAAAATGCCACAGCTTCAGTGGGAGTTTGAGGCTGGAGCACAGGATCAGGCTGTCTAAAGCCAAGCAGCATCCCCAGAAATATTCCCTGCCCCGTGGAGGCTCCTGGGGGGCAGGATGAGGATGGCAGCGCTGCCCCTTGGATAAACAGAGGTGTCATGTGGTGGGAAATGCTCTCTAAGCACAGAATTATGGAACCACAGAGTGAAGGCTGGAAAAGATCTCCAAGATAACGCTGAGTCCAACCATGACCCCGGCACCTCTGTGCTCACCACTAAGCCACGTCCCCGAGTGCCACATCCACACATTTTTTTGGACATTTCCAGGAATTGTGACTCCACAACTGCCCTGGCAGCTGCTCCAATGCTTGACCCCCTCTTTCAGTGAAGGAATTTTCCCTCATATCCAACCCCTGGCACAACCTGAGGTCACTTTCTCTCATCCTCTCAGTTTTTAACTGGCAGAAAAGCCCAACCCCCAGAATTTTAAGTCTTTTTGTCTGAAGTCTTTTAAGGCTGTTTGGGGGGTTTAGAGGTTGCAGAGCTGTGAACAGGCACTCGATTCCTACTTGGAATTCCTTTGGCAAGTGAAATAATGGTGGAAGGAAGTGTCACATTCTCAAAAGTAAAATTCAGATGCTGCACAGCTACAGTGGCTTTGATTTGAATCACAAAGATTCTCAATTGAAAACAGAGCTTTGAAGTTCCAGGGAAATGTTAAAATTTGCTCTCCTGTTTCTCCACCCGTGTGACTTTGCCTGGATGTCCAGACTTAAAAGCTGTTATTGACACACACAAATCTCCTTTCAAGTGGCTGATCAGCACTGGGGCTGTGCTCTTCTGCTAAGCAGATTGGAATATAGCTTTTAAAAAATGACCATGCATGAAAGGCTGTTTCCCCCCTTCAAACCCATCCTGAACAAAGTGAATGCTGTTCCATCTCATAAAGACAGATGATTGACATTATATAGTGCATGAAATTTTCCTTTTCAGAATCATGACATTTTTTAATAAAAGTGGAGATAATGCTGGGAGCTAGTAATTACACTATATCCACCCCCAACAAAAAAAAAAGATCCACTGGGGGAAAGGAATGAAACAATATGTCTTTACAGAGAATGCAATTAAGTAAAGCCAGATTAGAGGAAGCACTGAGGGTAAGCGACATGCCTTATTATCTCCAATGTGTAAATTTAATTTTCTTTTTTCCTCATAATTCTTCTTTCCCCAGCATTTTTTCCCCTCACTCCATGGAGATCAACTTGCAACAGCTTCATTTTCCTATTGATCTATTTAATATTTTTCCATTGTGCATAATAAAACACCAAACAGAATTTGCTATCAATGGGCGAGCAGCCTTTCTGTCTCGGAAAAGAAAGAGATAATATTGTTGCAAAAATGTTCTCCCTGGGGTAGATGATGACATTAACATTTTTGTTAGGGAAGGAGTGGCTCAAAATTAAATCTTGAAATTACCAGTATTTATCAGAGCCACTCACAGAAGTGGAGGGGAAAGGTGAAATGGCTGAGTAAATATCATCTTCTCTGCATCTCTAAAGGCCATGCTAAAAAGGCATTAAAATAAGGATAGAAAGATTCCCCTCAGGAATATTTATCAGAGGTGCTTCATCTTGATGACAAATCTAAGACAAGGCATGCATGGCAATATCTGTTGATGTGAAGAGTTTGTTAATAGCAGGTTTGGTTTTCTAAAAGTGAGATTTTGTCCCCAGGACAGAGAAGAACTAGTTCTGTAAAGGCGAGGATGTGTTGTAGATTAGTTCTGCACAACTGGACAAGGAAAGGAGTGGCACCATCTGCTAAACAAACAACTCTGAGGTTAGAATTCTGTGAGTGCCTTTTCCTTGGTGAAAAGGGATTTGTGTGCAAACAGGGTTTGTGTAAGGAATTATGGTCACACCTAAGGCAGGTTGTAGGAAGGTTGGGAGATCCTGTCCCATTGTATTCAAAGGTCTGCATTTACGTTTTAATTTTTGAGTTATTACAAACGCAAATCAGACTTTGAGGGTTTGTAATTTAAAAATTATCAGTGGATCCAAACTCAGTGTTGCTGAAATAATGAAATACTTTTGAATGATGAGCCCTGAGCATGGGCAATCTGTGAACAGGAAAGAGGAAATTACTGCTTGTGAGTTCATCCCTGATTGGTATTTGATATTATTGTCCTTGAAGAAGGTCCTGCCCTGAAGAGGCGATGATGGAAGGTGATGACTTCTTGCCATTAATGTCCTTGTATCATAAAAATGTCTGAGTTTATTGCCTCAGAGTCGATAATAGCAGCAAAACAACACCAGCTTCATTCCTGATGTGTGCTCCAGTTGCACAGGGTGCATTTCCCTGCTCCTCAGTTTGGTAGGAATTGTTTTGGTTAGGGAGTTGTGCTAATTATGGATGCTGCACACTGAGGCGTGCTAGTCATGAATCTTGGCTTGGAGAGGAGAAGACAAGACTTTATAAATGAGATTCGTTTAGGCAGCATGTCATCAAATGACCTGATAAGTAGGGCCTCATCTGGGTAATGATTAGGTTTTATGTACTATTACAAGGATTGATTTCCTAGAAAGGCAATGAGCAAAAAAACCATATCTGCAGCAGATTTTATCTGGCTGAGCAAATTACCTGACAAGATAGGCAGACCCAAACCAGACTTTTAATTTCTGAAAGGGCAAGATTTTGACTCCTTATCCCAAATGCTCTGTGTTCTATGTTGTGGATCACTACAGTTCTTTTGAATAAGTTATTTCAAGAGGAGAATAATATCAGTGTCCACAGAAGTATCTGACTGCCTTCAGTGCCCAGCTCAAGGGATTTTTACACACTGGGACAGGCCCAGTAGTCAAAAGACTGGAAATTATCTTGGAGTGGCTTTATTGAATGTTTTTAGAATGCAATCTTATCCTTGTGAAAGTTAAAGGCAAAAATTTCACTGATAGTAATTCTTTATGCTGTGGGCCTTCATTTACAACCTTAGGAAGGTTTCCATGAAGGAAAGGATTTGTATTATCTTAATGCAGGTGTTTTGGATGTAAAAATTTATTTCAGTGTAGGATAGCCACAGAGCCATTAGTAATCAGCTTTCAGTTTCTTCAATTCCATAACAGAGCAAGTATAAATTTCCCTGGGTTTTTTTTTTTTTTTTTTTGTTTTTGTTGTTTTTTTTTTTTTTTTTTTTTTTTTTTTTTTTGGTTTTTGTTTTGTTTATTTTTGTTGTTGTTTGGTTGGGGTTTTTTTTGTTTTTGTTTGTTTGGTTTGTTTTTGTTTGGTTTTGATTTTTGTTCCAGAGCCAGAGAAAAACCGACACTGTTTCCTTTAAATTGACTTTGACAAAGTTTATAAACTTTTTTTATTTCATGTTGTCCCCTTCATTACCCCCCAAAAATACTACAATATTAGTGTAAAAAGAGCTGAGTGAGAATTAACTGCTGTCTGCACTTGGGATTAGTTAAAGAAAACACCCACAAATTTTCATTCAGCTCAAATTAGAGCAAAATGGCAAATCCTACAAATCCCACTCTTTAATGGCTGTTAAGGGAAGTCTGGGCATTGGTTTTATCTTCAGGATTCCTGAAGAAAAATATTTCAATTGGATGTAAATTTGAATCCCATGCAAAAAACCCCGTATGACCCCCTACAAATACTCAACTGGTTGCTGCATGGCTGTTCTCTGATCCAAAAATAGGAATATTCGATTGAAGCAGCTCCTAGAAGTCCACAGTTTCTTTTTACATTGTTTAATTTTGGAAGATACAGATACCTGAGCTCTGGGGTTTGTAGGTTTATGGTTGGGCTTGGCAGAATTCCACAAGGAATTATTTCAGCAGTGGAGATGTTGTGAGGAATCATATTCCTGCAAACTTCTGGGCAGTCTCTTGAAAACAAAAGCCAGATGTGAGCTGGGGGAGTGTCTTTCAATGCATCCATGTAAATAGGGGTTTCAGAAATTAAATTATTTCATGTAAGATAAGGGACTTTTACTTCTATTGCTGCTGACCTCTCCATCTTGGTCTCCCTCTTTCATTTCCCTGGTTTTCTCCCTGAATTTACCCAAATAACAGGACTATTTGTAAGCAGGGTGATTTCCTCCCCATTTCCCTCACCAGGTAATTGCAGTTTATGGTGACCAGCCGAGCTGTGTGACACATTTTATGGTTCTGAGCCCCCACCCTGGGGCCAGAGGGATTCCCCAGCACATGCAGGGATTTCTGAGCAGTTTGATGAGATTTTCCTGGCTGCTGAGGCTGTAGAATGTGCTGACACAGAAGGAAGCTCCCTGTTGTGAGTGCTTTCCCTCAGCTAGGTGTTGGCTTCAATCCTCCCAGCAGGAAGGAAACACTGAGGGATGAAAAGAGAATTGTGCTCCCCTGGCTATAGAGGTGGGGGAGAGGTTTAAACTCAGTGGCTGGGGATGGAGGAAAGGGGGCAGCAAAGTTTTAGGCTTGAAAACAGAAGTGGTTTGGGGTATTTTAATTTTTTTAAAATTTTTTTTTATTATTATTTTTAAAATTTTGTTTATTCTAATCCATCATTTGAGCCAAACTGTGGTAGTAAGGGCCATTTCTGTTAAATTCAGTACCATTTTATTCATGTTAAAAGCCATAATTCAATAAATACAAATTGAAATCGTTGATAATGATGTCTTTCAAAAGCTCTAGAACAGGAGCTCAGTGCCTGAATTTCTCTTTCTGTTGGAATCAGTATTGATTTGCCATCTCATTTACCTCAGTTCAACTTGAATTCTGGAAAGGCTGCCTTGTGTTATGATAGCATTCTTTTGTATTTTTTTTTTATTTTTTTCCTTGCAAAAAGCTGAAACAGGTATGATTAATTTGAAAGGATGAGATTTATTTCAACTTAGCAGATGTATTTGAGACCACTTGTAAAACAACTTCGAGGCCTTGAACATAAATGGCTGTTACAAAGATTCTTTGTATTTAAAATAGAAGCCTAGACAGATATTAATAATGAAAAAGGCCAATAAATGACCTTTTCTTCACTTTTATAGAGTAAATGCAGTATTGAATTTTTCATCTGTTGTTTTCTTTTGAAATGTGAAAGATCACAAGAATGAAAGCAGGTGAATTAGATTGTATTCTCCACAGGCACAACCTTGATGCTGTAGCAGTGTTTGGATACAAGAGAATTATTTTTTCATTTGTTCTGTACATTTTCTTGATCTCCATGCAGCATTGCTGCTCCACATTTTCGTGATCTAATTTTATTCATTTTTACAAATTTAATAACATTTCTTTAGTTGTTTTCTCTGAGCTTTTTGTGCTGTCACGCTTCAACTCTGAGGAAGTTCATTTCTCTGGCAGTCAGGGTGGCACCATTCTCTGAAATAAATCAGGACAACCCTGAGCCACCCTAGAAGAGAAATAAGTTTATGGCTAGCAAAGAATGGCTTCTATTATGCTATCACCTTATAATTAAAAATCATAAATCTGTGCCTTAGGAGTGGCTGCCAGGTGAAATGTCAGCACTGGGGAAATGCAGGGAGGGATCCTGAGCAGGATGAGAGTGAACAGGCAAAAGGGAAAAGGGTTTGGCTGGGTCAAATTCCAGTTTGGATTGGGTTGGAAGGGACATTAAAGTCCACCCAGTGCCATGGCAGGGACACCTCCCACTGTCCCAAATCCCAATGTCCAGCCTGGCCTTGGGCACTGCCAGGTTCTGGGCACCCTGTGCCAGCCCTGCCCACCCTCATTCTAAGCAATTTCCTCCTCCAATCTCATGCAAATCTCCCTTATTTTACACATCCACGAGGCTCCTTTTGATCAGGCAGTTTTACACTTCCCGAATTGTTGGCGATTGATTTCTGGAAGCTGTTATATTGTGATTATTTGTGAATAATCACAATATCAAACAATAAAAGCAGTGCTGGTTTGGGGCAGCCTCGGGTGCTGCTCAGCTCTGAAAGGTGCTGGGGAGGAATGGGTCAGAGCAGGAGCAGCAGAAGCCATGCTGCTTTGGCTAATGAAACCATTTCTGTTCTGGCAGAGTTAAATTGCAATAAGAGACAGAGATGGGAGGGAACAAACCCTTGCCAGGGGATGTGGCCCTGCAGCCACAGGCTGGGGAACAGAGCCCTGGGCTGTCTGACATGTCCCCCACATCACATTTGCTGCAGATTTCAGCCTCTTTTGCTTGCATACTGAGCCCAAGGAGCTGATGGGACTTGTATCAGTCAGGGTGAGAAATCAAAGCATTTTTCAATGGTGGTTTCTTGTCAGTGCAGGCTGAATTGACCAAAGTCCAAATTTGTTCTCTCTCTGGGGCAATGCAGGGGATGGAGTTGTCTTAAAAATGCCCCATCCCTGCAGAAATAAACCCTCACTGCTGGGGGTTTATTTCTTATTTATTAAATAAACCCCCTTGGAGATGGTGGGGCATGACCAGCTCTGCTTTCCAGGACTGAGAGGCTCATACACGAGAGATTAATGTGATTTTCCCCAGTACAGAGCAGAGCATTTTGCCCTGCTCTAACCCTTTCCATAGAGCTTTGCCTAGCTTTTAGCTCTTTTCATGACTCTTCATTCCTGAGACATTAAAATGCTCATTAGCATTGTTTTTTTTTTTTTTTTTCCCTGACACGTCTGAGCTTGGCCATTCCTGTGAGCATCCCAGGGGCTGCTCACCAGGTGAGGAGCTGGGATGGCCTTGCTGAGAGGTGTTGAAGAGACACAGACCCCCAGAGAGTGACTGGGCAGGAAACCTGAACAGGGAAGATCCTCCTGGAAAGGACACACGGAGCCTGCCCGTGCCTGGGAGGTTAAAACCTTCTGAAGAACAGGTATTAACCCCAGGGGTAAAGCCTGTGGGGTGCTGAAGGGCTGCACCAGCAGCTGATGCTGATTTCCCTGCCCCTCCTGCAAGCCAGCAGTGCAAATCCCTGCCCGTTTTGTTAATTAACGTATTGATTGATTGATTGATTTTAAAGGCTCAGCTCCTGAACTCCATGTTTAGAAATACAGTGCAATGCACAATCATGCTTTGCTGGCCCCAGGAGCAAGAACTCAGCCTGGTTGGGCAGAGCACTGTTGGTGCAGGAGGCTTCAGCATCACTGCAGGAATATGGAATAGAATGAGGGGACGATTTCTTGGGTTTTTTTAAATTTAAACCTTGTGTCTTTAACGGTGTCTGGACTGGAGAAGCAGAACAAGGCAGAGAAATTTAACAAGAAAAATGTCAGAGAGAAGCAACAGAGACTTCATGTCTTGTGGTTGTCTCAGCATCTTGCAGGGCTTGCTTGGCTCTCAGACAGGTGTGAGGGATTCTGCACTCGATTTATTCTGCACTCCAAGGAAAAAAGCCTCCAGTCATGGCTGAGAAAAGCTTTAGAAAGACATACAACCTAAATAACAGGAAGCAAAGTACTTATTGCAGTTGAATATGCATGTTCATGAATCCAAACCCAAATGAAGTCAATGAAATTATTCCCTAAGCTTTTGGGTTTTTTGCTTTTGGGTTTTTTATTTTTGGTTGGTTTTGCCTTTTTTTTTTTTTTTTTTTTTTCCCTATACCTAACACATAGTAGCTTCCTGAATTTTAATGGCTGAATTCCAGTATCTCTGTTTACACCAGCTGATTACATTCCCTGCTGTAAGCTCCACTGTCAGGGATAAGTCTGCAGAGACCAGTATTTGCAAATTTATCTCCTCTCTATTTATTTGTAGGTAAAATATCCTCCAGTGATTCATCTCATCACTGGAGAATGCTTTTCCAAACAAATTGCATTGCTTCCTAAAATTTAATTCCTATTTCATATTCCTATTGTTTGCTTAGTTTATATCCTTTTTCAAATGGCTTTGGGCAGGTTTCTTACAGCATCATAGCTATCATGGCTCTGATATCACTCATGCACTTCCAGCAGGGTGTGTTTTGCATTTCCTGTGCTTCTCTGTGGGTTGAAACCCAAGGATGGGATTCCATGTGCTGTCACACACATTACATTTGTTGGAAGATGCTCTCAGAAAGGCAAGACTTGAGCATTGCAAGTGGTACTGAGATATAAGCAGAGTGGATATATCTGTTTTTGTGTTAAACCTCGCTCCCAGCACAACTTGAACTTGTTGAAATTCAGCTGATTCATCTCATTTACAGCGTCTGGGAGATGCTAGAAGACAAGAAGTTTCCTTTTAAGAGTTGTGAGTTTATTTATATTACTGTGGTGTTTGGAGTTCCAGTCACAGACCTTCTGTTCTAAGACGCTTCAAAGAGAGACCAAAAAAGAACTTCAGAAAGTTTAAAGTTTTTTGTCAGAAGACAGGAGAGTGTACAGACTGCAGTGCACAAGAGGCCCCATGAAGGAACTCCAGCCAGCATGAGCTCTGCAGCTTCACAGCTGTGAAGCATTTTAATGAAAGCTTTAATGAAATGGACACAGATACCCTGTGCTTAGAGAGTGGCTTTTGTTTCTTTGCAACTTAAACCAGACTCCTTCCTTGGAAATGAGGTAGATTTAAAAAAATCTGTTAATTTTGGGGGTATCAGTTCAAAAGGAAAGGTCATTTCTTATGGTTGTACTTAAAATTTCTCTATTAAAGAGAAAGTGTTTCTATTGCATTATGCTTTATCAGATCTCTATTTTACGTGATTACAAATGCTGGGCACAGTCCTGAATATCACCAAGGTACTGTTGTGATATTTTTCCTGGTTTAACAGCCCAAACCTGCTGCTGGAGTGTAACCCAGAGGTGGGGGAGGCTCAGCCCTGCAGCAGCCTCAGCTCCCTGCTCGCACAGCCCTGGGAGGAACTCCAGGAATTTGCCTGCTCCAGGTGAAGCCCTGCTCCCCCTGCCATCAGAAATAAATTGCCAGACCCCACAGGACACTTGTTACACCTCATTGAGAAAACAGAGCTCTCCATTCTCCGCTAGTTCACACTGCTTTGAACTTTAAAAAAGATGTAAGCAAGTCCATCCCGGTGATGAACGGCCTCGTGCCTGGCTTTATGATGAGTGAATTATTGGAGGAGAACAAAGTGGTGGGAGGATTCCCAGCAGACCTTGTCCAAACGACTGCCCTTCAGTTTTCCTGTGGTGTTGAGCTATTTGCTGTGGGTGAGAACAGCCCCTTCTAATTAAAAATTATGAGTAGAAGCACTGCTATTATTTCAGAATATGGGAAGTGTTTTGGGGTGTTTTTTTGTTGTTTTTTTTTTTTCTTCATGAAGCCAAGATCTCCTTTAAATTGAAGGGATTGTATAACGATTTGCAAAAATATTTCAGAATTCATTGAGAATATATTGCCCAGGTCTTGTGGAAAGGTCAATGAACATAAAACACATTAATGCCTCCTGTGTTTATTTGGCTTTCTGTGTTAGGATTAGTCCCATTAGTTCTGATGAGGTAAAGTGGGAAAGCATGAGGAGAATTGGTGTCTCAGCTGGAATCAAGTGAGTTTATGAGTGTTTGTAGTCTCAGCAATGGGATTTGACTTTCAGTTTTACTGTGCCTTATTTATACTGTCCCATCTGTAAAAGGAAAGCCAAGACAGAGAGGGAGCCTTTGCCTGTCTGTGGTACAGCTGCTGTGAGCTCCCAGTGCTCCCTGGTGCTGTCCTGGGCCCTGAGTTTGAGTTGCCTGTTGGCAATGTTTGTGGTGAGTTACAGACTTTCATAATTCTCACCAGAAGGAAGAAAAAAAGGATCTTTAAGTTCACAGCAGCCAATTCTGTCGTTCTTTCCCCCTTTCACTTAATGCTGCAAGATAAAAGTCTGCTTTAACAGCAGCATTAGCATACTCCTCCACGCTCTGTTATCTCATACATAATCAATCCACTTAGGCACCAATAGCAGAAATGAAAAAGCAAAAGCTTTAACTTCAGTGAATGCCAGCCCCAGCTGTAATCACATCAAGGCAGTGATTTGTGCCAATAATGGTATTCCCCACCTTGCCCAGAGCAAGCTCTCTTCACTTGGAATCATGTTCTCCCTGCTACACCAGCAGTAATTGAGTGTCCAAATGTTTTGTCAGCAGAGCAGCTGCAAAGAGACCTATTGCAAAGGGCTGTGAGTGCTTCCCCTTCTGATGGAACTTCACCAGCAATCAGAAAAATGAACCCAAAGCAAGGAGCACAGAACTAAACACCTCTGGACATGCAGCTGCTGTGCCACAGGGACAAAAGGAGGCCTGGGGGACCTTGTGCCTCTTGGCAGGACATCACTGGGAGGACACAACTGTTTGGGGACACCAGCCAACATTATGACATTTCCCTTTACTGGGAGCATCTGCTCTCGAGGTGGTACCCAGCCTGCATGTGTTGTTCTCTGTGTGCCTTGGAGTGGCTCAGCAGATTCATGGGACCTGAGCCAAGTTTTTCAAAGTTTAAATCAGATAAGTTAAGAGTCCAAGGCTAAAATGTTGACATCAATTTGTCACGCAACACCTTTGATATTATTATGCTTGCTGGAGTGTGGAATGGTAGTGGGAGAAAAGGCCTCTGCATATTTTCATTGTTATTGGAGTTAAGCTGAACAGAGAGGGTCCAAAATGCGTTTTTGGGGGGATTATTTCTAAGAAGAAAAGACTGAAATGAACTAAATTGGTAGCTGTTTACAGCTTTCCATGTTAGTATGGTCATTTTGGTGCCTAAGAAAATGGTGATGTTATTTATTCACAGCATTTGTCTTCAAGTATTCATGTTTTTTGATGAGCTATCCCAATGGGGAACTAATGCTCTTATGAGGAGCAATTTAAAACCTCAAGAATAACTAAAAGTCGAGCCCCAGAGTACAGATGTGTTGCTACACTTTAGTGGGAATAGGAAATAGCTCTGAGGATCTTTATTGTGATCTAGCTGGAAGCAAGCCACTGACTTGTGTCCTGGGTAATTGAACCTGCCAGTCACAGCATCCAAACCAGGGTGCCTGACCCAAATGCAGCTTCTCTGGTCTCAGTGGGGTAGAAAAGGTTCTGTATTCTGAGGAGTTTTTGAGCTAATGAAGCCCTTACATAAGCATTTTGGTTTGCAGCTCTTCTTTTGTGAGGAAAATGCATTTCTCAAAAGTTACAGCACAGCATCAATGCTCCAAGATGTGTTGGGGATGAAAAGATGATGTCTGTGGTTCCAGGTGCAGGAGCTCTTTGCTGTCTATCAAGAAGCTGGGAAAAGGGGGGGAACAGAAGCACGGTGACAGCACCCTGCTATTCATTCATTCTGTGTTCTTGTGAGACTGTCTCCAAGGGGGAGGGAACTGCAGGAGGGCCAAAGGACTGGTTTGTTACTGCCCTCCTGGCACTGACATCAGTTGCTGTCTTTTTCCAGCATGAAAGGGAAGCATTGCATTCATTGTTATTTTTCCATCTAAAAAGTGTGCTACACTTACCAAGAGAATAATTCAAGTGTCTGGATACACTCCCTGCATCTTGCAGAGTGAGACCACTCTGCAAACAAAGCAGGCAGATCTCTCCTGCTTGAGGTGCAAGATGAAACCACTCCCAGGGCTTGTATTGGTGTGAAAATTTGGATAAGAACTAATAGCTACTGCTAATTCTTGATAGTTTCTCAACAATGTACTGTGGAGAGAGCCACGGAGCACGAGGCATTTTCCACAGAGCAGAGTTGAGCCTGTGTCTTATTGCTGATGCTGCCATACCTGCTCTGTGTCCAATTGATTCCTGGCACCTCAGAGTCCCTGTAATGCTCCTGTTTGTCCTGGCACGGGAGTCGCTTGGTGTTGCTTATCTCACTTGGATGAGTGTCCTGAGCCATAGCAGCAAACAATCCTCTGTGGCATTAACGTGTCTGCCTTGGCCTCGTTTGCAGGTCGAGCTGCTAATTGCAGAGGAGTCCTTCAGGGCTGGTTTGATTTCAGTTGTACTCACCCCAGCCCTTCTTACTTTTTCAAGGCAAACAAAGAACAAGGGCTGGTAATATTTTACATTTATCCTTTACACTTGTTTACCTAAATGGCATTAGGGAAGTGCTTTATCTGATGTTCTCCTTCTGGTAGAGCAGCTTCCATGTGTGCTTTTGGCAGGCAAAGCTGCTCCAGCTATCAGGGAAACTGCAGGTGCTATCAGAGAATGTTTTTATCCAAGAGTTGATTGATATCCAGGGGATAATGCAGAGATCCTTCCCTGTGCACCATGTGGTTGTGGCTCTGATGGAGAGAACACTGCCAGGGATGAGAGGCTGAAGGGAGAGGGTTCTGTGTTTATTGTACACCCTTATCCTCATTTCAGCATTCAGCAGGGCTACAGAGGGGGCACTGGCCTAAAGAAAATCTTCAGAATATTCATTAAATTGTGAGATAGGTGTTCTCTCCAGCTTGCATCTCCCTATGACTTAGCTTTTCCAAGTATCTCCTCCTTGGTGCTTGTTGTATAGAAAATGAACGATATTTTTGTGCAGCAATAAAAGTGTAGGACTGAACAACAACATTGGCAAATAGCACAGTGGGACATGGAATTCCTGAATAAAACCTCATGTATTATCATGGGAGTGGAAATCAGGGAGGAGCTGTTTGGCTGGAACAGGCACCCATGCTGGTCTTTGTCCTTCCCAACAAAATGGATTTTGCCCAGCAGGAGCTTTGCCTGGACAGGGAGTGCAGCCTGGGCATGAGGGGAGGATGTAAAAGCTGCAGGTGCCTCTGGCTCCAGCACCCAAAGACATGATAGCTGCTCCTGTGGGTTTTAATTTAGTTTGTTAATGATTGAAAAAGGTCTCGTGGTAGCTCCAAACACTTCAAACCCTACCACTGTGAGAAATGCTGAAATTCCCCGAGCTGGGATTGAAATTGGTGCCATTGGGGGAGCACAGCTGTACTGGGTACTGCTCTCCTGGTAGAATGCAGCTTGGAAAATCATCTTTCAGGACAACCTGTGGCTGTGAGCTCAGGTTGTACCAAGCAGGCAGTGCTGGAGCAGCCCCTGTGTCTGAGCTGGGTGTGCTCAGGGCAGGGAGGAGCCCCCTCTGCCTTCCCTGCTGAGATCCTGGTCCTGGGACACCCCTGGTGCTGCTGCTTTTGACAAATGAGGAGATTTCCAGAATGATCCCACACAAGGCCAGGTTGGGCAGGGCTTGGAGCAGCCCGGGATGGGGGAAGGTGTCCCTGCACATGGCAGGGGTTGGAGCTGAAGGCTCCTTAATGTCTTTTCCAACATAAATTATTCTGGCTGCTCTTTATCAATCTGTGCCAAAGAGACACAACAAGAATTACATAATTAATGTGATGACAACAGCTCCATGGACAAGTGATTATCACCTGATCTGCCCACAACTCCTTTGCAGCACTTGTGCCCTGGGTTTTGCATAAATTTTGTAATCAGATAATAATTTGTGCTCTACAAAGCTGATTCTGATATACCTGAAGAGTCTGGCAGTTTGTGATTTCCTTCGGCATTAAACCATAGAAACAAATTGGTGTTTAATGTAGATTTTCGTTTTATTAGCTTCCTTCCACACTTCAAGAAACAAGTGTATTGACTAACATAAATCAGGAATTTGAGACCTAAAATGTGTCTGTTCTCTAGCCTTCTTTAGTCAGGGGAAAGAAATAAAAGACAATTTCTTGCAAAATAGAGCTGGTAGAAAATGAAGGAAATAAATGTGAGGATCTTCAAGTCTGTGGGAAGGGGTCACAGCATTAATGATGCTGTTCCTCCTGGAGACACTCTGGTGGTATCCCCCTCTCCTTCTGCACAGCCTCTGCTGCAGCTGCTAAATGTTGTGTGTGTTCTCCATCCCAAAGGGTTTCCAGGAGTGGAGCTTTCTGTACCAAAGATAACATCATTAATCTTTCTGATTTTTTGGGGAAAAGTTGAGCAAAAAACCTTTGTGCAACAGCCCCGGACTGGTATCATTAATCAGTGATCATTTCAAGGTATTAATTAAAGCACTGGGCTTTTTGCCTAGAAAACACACTTCAAGGCAGTTTTTTTGCACCAATAAAGTAAGTGGTTTCCATTAAAGGGCAATTAGCAGAGACACAAAAGCAGGGAAGTGCTCCCTTTGATTCATCAAACCCATAAACAAGGTGCTGCCACCAGTTCTTCAGCCTTAGATGGAAAAAAAAGGGCTTATGAATGCCTCTATTATCTGTATCATCTGTTATGGAAATCTGGAGATGCTTTTCCTGTTGGAGTTCAGATATTTGCTTGTTTTTTCCTGTATTCCAATTGCATGCAATAAGAAAAGCCCTTTGTGTTGTTTATTCAGAGTTTCTAAAAACACTTTAATGATGTGAATAGAGAGGGGATTTTAAGGAAATGCAGAGTTCACAGTCAAACAATCCCACTGAAGTCTCTTTGGTGCTATTAGAGAGGAAGTGCTGTTCATTTTAATGGTGTTCACCAAACTAACAAACCTGGCTTTCTTCTAAAGCAAGTCGTGGCAGCACTTTTTGTCAGCCAAGCCTCCAAAGGCCTTTAGAGATCCTTTGAATTCAATTATTTTCTTCTGGATTAGGAAGAACTAACACCCAATAGCTCAGAGGCTGTTTCAAACAGAATTTTATTTGGCTTCTAAGTGCTTGTCCAGTTCTCCTGGATAAAAGAGATGCTTCAGTATAAAAAAAAAAAAAAAAAAAAAAAAAAGCAGAAACTTGAGGGATGGAAAAAACCAGGGGTAAGGATGATGTTTGTGTTCTCCCACTCTCTTCCCTGCTGCTGAGGGTGCATCTCCATCCTCCATGGAAAAGCCTAGGCACAGAGGGACAGCACTGGATTGCAGAACATTTTATCCAGTCTGTTTTATCCAGGTTTCAGGCAGCTGGGCAGGTGTTCATTTGAGCCTAACGTTTCTCTGCTCCTCAGGTAACTCTCCCCTGGAGGCTGGCTCAATGTGTCATTAGGTAGACATGGAGCTGCACTCACAGCAAAAAAGCCAGGCAGCAAGGGAGGGTGGTGTGGGTTGTTTTTCACCTTTGGGAAGCCCTGTGCATAAGCTACTCCATGGTAACTTCTATTAAAAAGCAAATTAGCTGTGCTGAGAAGTGAACAGGATCCTCAGCCTGGGCTGGAGCTCAGCATTTCCTCCAAGGGGCAGGTCTGGAGCAGGGGGTGGAACTCAGACTCCTCAGCCCTGGGATTTATTTGGAGAGCTTTGGTGCACAGGAGCAGCCAAATTCCACAGGTGGCCTGGTTTTGATCTTTAATTTCTTGCCTTTCTTCTTGTACATCAGCTTCTCTGCATGTGATGGAAGTGCTTCCACCTAGGCAGGGCTGAACTGGCCAGTGCTGGCTCCCTGACACTCCTAATTAGATCTAAATTAGCATGGCTGTGATTTAGCACTCTGCTCCTCTCAGTGGCTGCCTATTGATTTACTGGATTTCATTCTGCAGCTCCTCACTCAGAGCTCTGCAGTGGGTGAGGAGCCTGGCTCTGTAACAGCACTGGGAGTCACTGCCTGGAAACCAAGCAGCGTCCAAGGGCTTCTTTTTGGCTGTTCAGGTTTTGCCTGAGTCCAAAAGGGACCAGGAAGGCCCTCGTGTGGATCTTTGGGTGGTCCCCATGGGCTGTGCTTTGGCTCATGTTGCACAGCTGTTTGCAAGTGCAAAGGCTCTGGGTTCCTTGAAACAAAGCCAGAAGAGCTTTAACTCTGAACAGGCACTGGGGCTGTGGAATTGCACTGGAAATGTGCCTTGAGAGGCTGCCTAGAACAGAGGCTGGACAGGGTTAAAGGAATAAAGCAGGGATTTATTAAAACCCTTCAAAGGATTCACCTTGGGCAGCACAAGAGCCTGGCCATGGCTACACCCAAGATGGACCCTGGGTCAGGAGTTTTCACACTTTTATCAGTTTGGGTCCATTTCCATCTTGGGTTCATTGTCCAATCCCAGCTCCAGGTTCTGCAGTCCCATCCTCCCAGATTCTCTCCTCCATTCGCTGCTGTTTGCACTTTTTGGGGCTGGAGCTGCAGCGTGTCCTTGGTTGTGGGGCTGGAAAAGGATTGTTCTGTGTGCCTGAGCTGGGAGGAGAACTTGGAACACTTGATCTGGAGTTCAGGGTTATATCCTAATGCAGTGCAGAATCTAGAAAATATGAAAGCTAAAACTTAAGGCATCAGAAACAGCAAATAACATGAATGCACTGTCCCAGCAGCTGGTGCTCTGTGGATGCAGCCCCTGAGAACACCCAGAACCCTTTTTCCTGGGAGGATGTGACAGAGCAATGAGTGTCCCTCGAGGCGATGGGGACAGTAGCTTGGGATGTGAGAGTGAATTGAACATAGTTTAGTTGTGAGCTTGGCAGTGCTGGTTAATGCTGGGCTCAACCTCACAGGTCTTGCTGAACCCAGATGATTCTGTGATTCACTGTTTGTGCTTTGTGCCATGGGTCCAAAGCAGGCTCAAATCCTTTATTTGGTGGCATGGGTGTCATTCTGCATGATGGTAACACCCCACAGCAAGTCACAGGTCTGGCTTCGAGCCCTGCTAGCACAGGAGCAGCCCCTCACACCTCTCTGCAGCCCTCAGCGAGCTGCAGCAATACCCAAGGTCCATGGTACACATTCTTAAGGTTCATTTTTTAACAAGATTTACTTCCCACAAAACGAACCTGGCTATTTCTCATTATTGGGAAATGACTGCTGTGTTCGGGATGGATCATCTCGGCTGTTATCTGACAGGTGCCAATCATTTATTTGTCCTTGTTCACGTGGAGTAGAGAGGGAGCCAGGGCAGTGATTTGTCTCTTTCAGAAGAGGAAACATCTGCCTGAACCTCATTTCCCTCAGACACAGGGGCTGCTGGTGCTGATCATCCCCAGGGCTGGGGGAGCCTTTGGGTCCCTCTTCCCCAAACTCGTGCACACAAAGCAATCTTCATCCCTCACCTGTTTTACCCAATTTTGCATGTTCAGATCTCAGTCCCCGGAGCTGAGGGAAGGAAGGGCAGGTTACAGGTGTGACAAAGCTGCTGGGACTCTGAGTGATCTGAAAGATGCATTAGAATTTGAGGATTTTCCTTAATTTATCACAGTCCCCCTCATTATGTTTGCTCAGGGTAATTAAGGTTGTGATTATTCAGTCAGTCCCATGACAGATTTCTTCTTTTGCAGAATAAAATTGATGGGAGGGTTTTCTTGTCTTCAGGAAACAAAACAAAAAAAAAGGTTGGATACAGCATGTCATATTGATTCCATAATGCATGGTTTGCCTCGTAGTCATTTTTTTCCCCCTCTTGGTCTCCAGTACATGCTGCAAGGATCTGATGTCAGTAAAATTGGCTGTCTGTCACACAAGAGTTATTAGAGGGGGAAAAAAGTAATTTTCTGATAATAAGATTAAATTTTAATGGAGAAAAGAAAATGAAGTCATGGGTAACAATATAGGACTTTTTTGGGGGAAAAAAACCAGTGTTTAAAAATATTTAATAATAAATAACAATATAAATAGGTAGATAGGCTATTCTCAGAGAGAGCAAATTCACTGAAATTATACATGGCAGGAGGGAAGGGGGATTGCACAGCCAGAAACCCTCCTGAGCATCTCCCAGTGAATCGAATTTTATCTCCCATCCCCTTCCATTGACACTTACGGGAGTGCCAGAGAACTTTTATCCAGCAGGAAGCCTCGGGGCTGTTTAATGCAAGCAAACCAGACTTGTGAGTTCTGTACCGGGAGTCGGGGCTTTGACAAACATCAGCTTTATTTATAAATGGTTCTCTGGGATAAAAATGCTGGCGCCTTGCTTGGAGAAGTGTCTGAAATTGCCGGGATGTGCAGTGGGGAGCAGTGCAGAGCACAGCGTTTTCTGCAGATCCTTCTCGGATAGAGCTGCAGCACACAATGAATGGATCCTGCGGCGCTCCCCGAGAGCCCGGGCTTTGCTCCCTAATCTCTTCCTCCAGGACTATTTTCTAGATGCTTCTTCCTTACAAAATAGATTAATAAGCCCACAGCTGAGCTGCCTTTTGTGCCTCCGTCCCGTATTCAAAATACATTCGCTGACACGGGTGAGAAAATTGAAGTTAAATCATCCCTGTGCCACCGTGAAGATTACTGCTGCATTTTGGGCATTTTTAAAGCATCCCTCTTGTTCTTCCCTGCTCATCCCTGCTGGAAGGGGTGTTGGCTTTTTGTTTTTGTTTTTGTTTTTCGTTAAACTAAGGTTTTGCAATCTGTCTCAGGGCTTTAGAAAGCTGTAGATTACTTGCTGTCGGGATGTGAAGGCTGCGGCTGCAGAAGGAATTGCTTTTTTTTTTTTAGGCGAGTACAAATACTGCCCCCCTGTTCTGCTCTTTGTAGAAACTGTGTACAATAGACAGAAGCAGGGAGAGGAGCTCAGCGTGTCAGGAAGGTGACAGTGAAGGCAGCCAAAATGCAAATGGGAGGGAAGAAATGGAAGTTGAGATGCCCGAAATCACGCTGAGAGATCAAACAGAGACTGAGGCTGGCATGAGAAAGTGAAGTTTAGTCGCAGAACAAACAAACCGATTGGCAACGAGGAATTGCTTAGAAACACAAAGGAAATAATCCAGCCCCGAGCCCAGGCTCGCTGCGAGGCTGTTCAGGGCTGCTTTTTCCAGGGATGAGAGGGGAAGTTGGGAAGTGGCTGCAGCGGTGTGGAATGGTCCCTGTTGGCTGGAGCAGGAAATTATTGATGTTGTTGTGGTCCGTGGAGCTGGCAGGAATTCTTTTTCCCTGCAAGATGCATCTGTGGAAGTGGAAGGTGATGTCTGGGTGGCAGCGCTCTGTGGGGTGAATGGAGGGGCTGCTGTGCCCCGGGGTGGTGCAAATACAGAGCCTGGGTGAAATTCGGGCATCCAGGGCTCAGCTGCACTGCAGAATGCTCCTGGAGCCCGGGAGAATCCAAACACCTTCCTAATGTGTGTGTGCAGCTCCTTGGCTTGGATACGGGACTCTGCTGCTGAGCTGATTGAGATCCGACTCTGACTTTGGGATGGAAATTCCTTCTCTCTCCCCACTAACTCCCTACAAATTCCCCAATCCAGCCCCCTGGATTTGTGTGTGTGTGTGTGAGTGAGTACCACCACACAGAGAACTTTGCATTTGAGGAGTGTTTGCACATAAGAATCAGACTTTGAGTAAATGTCTTTGATCAGTCACTGATCACAGTTGTGTTTGCCTCTTTTTCTTGGGAAGGTTGAGCCTCTTCTTTGGCACTCCCCAACCTGTCCTGTCCTGCCTCCCTGGCTTCCAAAGATGTCTGTGAAACTGTAAGAAATGCAAAATGAAGTTAATCTG
The DNA here is from genome assembly GCF_052056855.1 of Sturnus vulgaris. Classification (NCBI taxonomy): domain Eukaryota; kingdom Metazoa; phylum Chordata; class Aves; order Passeriformes; family Sturnidae; genus Sturnus; species Sturnus vulgaris. The sequence goes on along the minus strand of NC_142253.1, from coordinate 3,078,720 downwards.
AGGCAAACAAAACCACAAAGTTTGGTGTTACCCACACCACGTTATCATTCACTCAGAGGAGGCTGAAGAATGATGTGGAAGTAGTTAATTTTAAAAATAATTAAAAAGTCCTGAGGGAGGAAAAAGTGAGATTAACTCCTTTCCTTTAAAGAAGGAGAGGAGCTGCATAATCATTCCTTAAATGTAGGTCCCTCTTTATACTCTTGCTTACTGTGAACTTTCTTCTGAAGGCTGTCTTTGGGCTAAAAAGAGAATCTTTGCTTCTGTGCTACTTCCTTGCACAGCTTCTGAAAGACCTTTATAGTTTCCTTGAGCACAAAATATCAGAAGTTTTTATTAAGAGAAACATTTGAGAGCATCCAGCAAGTATAGATCTTGTTTTGAAACACGTTTAAAATGATATCTTTATTATTTCTACACCTGGTAATGAAATTCCAAATGGACTGAAGCACTTCAAAGCTTGTAGTGCATCCCCCTGGATGCTGCAATTTTGCTCAGAGATGTCTCTAAATCCAGTGGCCTGCACGGTGCTTTTGGTTCTTTGGTGATGAGCTCGAGCAATATAAAAACTCTGCAGAAAACCCCTGAAGGACTTGGCTTCTGTGCAGGTCTCCAGTGCATCATCTCCTCTCGTGTCAGCCTTTAAAGGGCTCAAAATTCCTGATCATTCTTAAAGGCAGGTGTGACCTGCTTTGCTTCACTGCAATGCTCATTATTTCTGTAGCTCTGTCAGTTCTGCCAGGAATATTTACAAAGCAAATCACATCTGCTTTGGCTGCTATCAATCAATAGATGATGAGAGAGAGATCATTGCACCTATTTATGAAGAACTAATTGCAGGGCAATTAGGATTTCTTGTATTTTTTGCCTGTGCTTGTACTGTCTGCAGTTTAAAAAACATCCTCTGCCTCTTAAATTTTAACACACAGTATAAGAAGAGGCTAAGGAAAAAGCTTTGAGCAACCCATGGGGCTTCTTTCTATGTTTTGTTTTCTGTTTTGCTACGTTATATTTATGTTATCACATCCCTCCTGGGTGCTCAAGTTGTGCTGTTCCAAGGAAAATGCCATATAAATGGCTCAGGGGAGCAGAGATTGGGGTGTGACTGTCCCTGTCTCAGGGCTGGGATAGCTGAGGCATAAAGAGAAGGATGAGCTAAGCCACAGTGGGGCTCTCTGAGGGTTTCTCAGGTAATTTCTCAATGCTGCACTAAAATGAGCCCTGATTTAGGGCCTCCCACCAGCTCCATGTGCACACCTGGGCAGGTAAATTCAGCTCCTGGAGCAGAGTGGAGCTTTCCCAGCCGGGATGCTCCTCCTCAGCCTTCCAGATGTTTGTGTAGTACCAGCAGTGGGTTTGGCTTTGTGCTCAGGCAGTTCCTGGGGTGGTGCTGCCTTTTTGTGTCGTGCAGGTAGAGCAGGTGCTCGGTTCTGACCCCCGTGGGGAGCCTGACCCTAAAGCTGAGCCCAACCCCAGCTCCCTGCTGGCCTAAATCCGGCTGGGGCTCTGCGAACTGCAGAGGGACCTGGCTTTGCACCAGTCCAAAACTGCTCCTTAGCCAGGCACAGGGGGATCTGCTGGCTTAGATGAGGGGAGACCAAACGTTTTTGCAAGTGGAATTAACTCTTTGTGCTGCCAAGTGACTGAAACACCCATGAGCATGTCTCATGTCTGCATTCCCATAAAAAACATTTGATCACCAGGATTCTGGTTGCTCTCCATGGGCTTGCCTGACACTGGAGCTGTTCCTTTGATGTCAGCTGTCTCCTGATCAGTCCCAAGCTGCTTTTTTCCAGGTATTCCAGAGTTACAAGCTGGCATTCAGGCTGTACTTAGGCACCCCAATTGCATGCTGGTTTTTCCTGCCTTGTAATTGGACTGGTGTAATATCAGCAAATAAAAGCAGGAGTTGAACAACAATGAAGCTCTAACACAAAACGAGCAGAGAGGGAAGGGAACATCAGCAGACAGGAGATTTAAAAATATAAAAATGCTAAAGTGATTTGTTTCTTCCTTCCAGCTGGAGCACTGTGTAAACCCACGTTCACACATCACAGGTCTCATGGCACAACTTCTGTGTGAACAAGGCAGGAAAGCAGAAACTCAGGAACCAGGGAAAGTTGGACTTGATGGGATGTAATTTCAACTTCATGCACAAAGAGGGAAGATTTCTGTGGTTTTTTTATTTAATGCATTGACATTTTTTGTACACACACATTCTTGATTTATCCAGAAGGTAATATCATTTGCAAGTTTAATTTGTGGCTTTAAACTGAAAAAGGGTAGGTTTAGCTTGGATATTAGGAAAAAGTCTTCCCTGGGAGGGTGGGCAGGGCTGGCACAGGGTGCCCAGAGCAGCTGTGGCTGCCCCTGGATCCCTGGCAGTGCCCAAGGCCAGGCTGGACATTGGGGTTTGGGACAGTGGGAGGTGTCCCTGCCATGGCAGGGGTGGCACTGGCTGGGATTTAAGTTCCTTTCCAAATCATTCCATGACTCTGTGGAAATTCACTTGATTAATCTGCCCTGGATATCCACTTGTTTGAGAGAAAAAATTCGACAGGCTTTGAGTTTCCATCTCTACAGTTGTTCATGCTCACACAAGCATCCTTGAAAATGGATAAAAGAACCCTCAAAAGTGAATGGAAGTATTTCCTGAAAAGAAGCAGATTATGAACTGGGGTTGAGCATTTGGCAGCAGTTTTTGGCTGTTCTTTTCCTCTGTGGGATCAGTGAGAGCTGACCACCAGGCTGACACAGGGGGAGTTACCAACATGATAAAGACACCAAAATGATCATCTTGTCCCCAAAATCTGGCAGTCTAATAGGAGTGGACCTAACACCTCTTGCTTTAAGTGTGGTTGACACTGCACTGCTCATAAATTGACAATCTCAGAGCAAAGCTGCTGAGATCATATTTTTGGTGGGATTTTGATGGCCTCCCAAGAAACCTGCTCTTTCCACCATGGGAATGAATGGTGGTGCTGGCAAATTGTTCCCGTTTTTAATGGATGAGCAGACAGCTTCCCATTCAGCAATTCCTGAATTAACCTGAGCTTCTTTAGAGCCTTGAAAACAATGAGCATACACCCAAAAGGAGGAAATCTCTCTGTGTGTCCCAGATGCAGAATATTTACCTGCTCAGGCCGTGCCAACATTCAGAGGTGCTGGTTTTAGCAATCACTTCACAACATTTTATTCAAAACTCCTTTCCTATTCCTGCTGAACAAAATTTCAGCAGAACTGAAAAGGGTTGAGAGCTGAAGAGTTCTGATGAATTATCAGAGATGAAACAAGAAGAGAAAGCAGGAGAAACCCTAAACCCTTTACCTGGAGCTGCCATAGAGATTTTACAGATTATTTTACCCAAATCCTGTGTATTAGTTGTTAAAATCTCTCTGGATTAAGTTGGTTTGATGTCTTTTTGATAGAGATGATTTTCCAGAGGCAACAGAAGGTAACAAACCACTTAGAGGGGGTCTGGCATTATAATCTCTTAAATGAGATAACTGAACAGAATATTGATCCCACATTGTTACCTTATTGTGGCCTATTGAGTAGGGAGCCCTGCAAAGCTGTAATTTAGTAGGAGAATTCTCCAAACTCACTATAATTTCTTTTCTGTTCCTGATGAGCTCAATAGAAATATTTCCACCCTGGACTGTGCAGACTGGTGGTTTAAGGCCATCAGTCCTCGTTTTATTTTCGATTTCTAGATGATAAAACATAAGATTGCCAATATTTTATATATTATAATATATAAAATATATTAACTTTACAGTAGCAGTGGCAGTTTTCTCCTTTATTATGAAGTTCTGATATTTAAATTTGAGGAGGTTTCAAACATTTTCCTCCAGAAGAATTTTTCCTGTGGTGTGGTGAGTGCTGGGTTACTGTTTATACACTAAACCCACTGCATAGTTCATTCCTTAAAATGAAATTTTAAAGAATTCGGTTGATTAGTCTTGCTTTTTAATGTAATGATATTTTATAGAATAATAGATAATTTATCCCCACTGTGGCAGATTGCTGGAATGTGGCTGCTTTTAATCTTTGAAGATTGAATTCATTTTGGTTTAAAATATTTTTTCAAATCCCCCTCCCCATCCACAGAAATTCAATTTCTATTTTTGTAATCAGAGCACAATATTGATAGGTAGAACTTTTGAGAAATTAAGAAACATTTTCACTATTTTTATGTAAACCAGAATAAATTAGAAAGTGCCATGTTACTAAGCTTGATGTCCTTTGCAAAAGAAAAAAAATGAGAATTTATTACTGGTTTTCTTCTTGATATATAAAAAACTTGATTTCAAAACAAAACAAATCAAAACCAAAACAAACAAACAAAAAAACCCCCCAACATTTGTCCAGAGAAATCATGTCTGGTCTTTTCTTTCCCCAGGAGGCAGATGTTAAAATATTGTGATCACAAATGGATCTTAATCTCAAATAGACGAGAGAGAAAAAAGATAATTCATGCTTTTCTTAAAGGCTGATTTGGATAAATAAGAATTTGTTCTCTCCCTTGTAAAAATCCCTTGTAAAAATATCTCTAAACTTCTAAACAGGCCCCTAGGAAAAGTAGCAGAGATGCAATTTGAAAGTCTTTAAACAATAAATACCTTCTTTAATGATATTTTAATACATTGCAGAGAAACAAAGGAGAAACTTTTGTCTTTTGTTTCTTGATGACCTTTTATTTTTAATCTTACCTGGCACATCTAATTAGGATTTTGTCAGTTGTAAAGACAACTTCTTTAATTAGGCAAATTTAAATAGAGGAATGTAAATAGAGAAATGGAGCTGTGGATGGAATGAGTAATTTTTGAGGTGCTCTGACTAAATTCTATCTCATGGTGACTCTTCAACCCCTTTATTTGCCAACATTTCTTGTATTTCAGGGGATTTACTCCTAATTACAAAAACTTGGTGATGCTCTGAAAATTCTCAGGGCTGTGTGTGTGGGTAAGCAGGCAGCTTCCCATCCAGAAATTCCTGAATTAACTTTGAGCTCATTTACAGTCCTTAAAGAGAATTGGCTGTTGAACCAGAGGAAGGGGTTCCCTCCTTCCACCAAGACAATGCAGGAGCCATGAAAATATTAAAAACACATATGAATATTAATTAAGATGTCCTCATTTTGAGTTGATGTAGGAATAAATGCCAAACTCCAGACTTTACTGTTCCCCAACAAATCTGCTGCTTCTGGAGACTAACCTGTACTTGATAGGCACTAAACCAACCTGAACCAGAGAGGTAATAAGAATAAGAATAAGAATAAGAGTAAGAATGAGAGTAAGAATGAAAAGAATAAGAATACTGGGGAGAAATAATCTGTCCTGTTATGCAATCCTCGTTATATTAACAGAAATCTTCAGTCCTGAAGTGTCTGGGTTGGTCACACCACCTCTGCTAATTCAGAAAAAAGCAAAAATTTAGCCATGACTCCCACAAGTACTTTGGAATGAAAACTGTGTTTATGCACAAAGCTAGAATTTACCAGTTAATTTGTAATTGTTGTCCTGATTTAATTGTTAATCCTGCCCCCAGAGAACAAGCAGTTTGGTCTTTGTGGCTGAGCTCTCCAGCAGTTCCTGACTGTGTCTGTCCAGGACAGAGCAGATTGTCCCTGCAGTGAGCCCATGGCAGCATCCCCACAGTGAATGAAGTGAGCCCAAGCAGTTCCAATCTTTTGGATGATTTGGATAATTTGATAATTGGATAATTCCACCAGGATTTATCGCCCTGGTGGGATGTGTGTTATTGACTCGTGGGATGGCCTTGGGAGCCACGGGAGAGCTGGAATGAGCAAATGCTCACCTGCAAGCAGCAGGATGAGGCAAAGACAAGCCAGGAAACGGGATTTCAGCCCCTGGTCCCAGCAGGAATGTGTCACACGTTATGTGCTGTGATTCCAGAGGCTCTGGTGCTTTCCATTCTGCAATATCAGAGCAGTGATGAATGGGGATGAGCTGCACATTATTACCTGAAACTGCTTTACCTCTGCTCCTCTGTCTCTCTCTCCTCAGCTGATGTGGCCTTTTCTAATTCCTGGCTCTGTTCTTGATTCATACCCTCTAATTTTTATTTTTTTTTCCTGAGAACAGAAAAGAGTTGTTAGCCCTTGAAAGTGAGAACTGATTGCCTCCCGTTTCACGCCTCCTCCAGGCGTTCTGCACCTTTGCTCACAGCAGAACGAGGGAAGAAAACACAACAAAAATCTATTTGGAACAGCATAAGAAAAACTGTCTGCATGACCCCTGTAAGGATGGCAATGTTTCAATCTGAAATGGATTGCAGACCATAAAAATCATGGACAGGTGAACTCTGCCTGTAGGACTGAGTGATGCCTGTGCATGCAGCAGTAAATGCTGACCTCCCTACTCTATAAAGATAAGAATTTCAGCTGCATTCGCGGACAGTGAGGAATGATGTGCTCATCCCCAGATCCCTGTAATAGGGAGCACGCAGTTCACTGCGAGCCCACTGCTGGAGCTCTCAGATGCTGTGGGAGCAGCAGCCACCCTTTTACAGGTGTGAACTGCAGAGATGGGAGTCACACTTGGCGAGAAGAACTCATAAAAGGCAAATAAACCCAAGATGGGAGCTATTCACCCATTTATTCAGCTCGGGTAATTCCCAGAGCTGAAGGTAAGATCTACAGCTGGCAGGAAGTGAGAACCCTCTTGTCTTTAGTTTGCTCTCACTGTGGAGTTACCAAGGAAATTTAACTCTTACCTGGGCTAAGAACCGAAAACCAGGAGCTTGGTTGTTATGTAGCCTCATCTAAAAAAAATCCCAAACAAATAGATTTGATTTGGTCTAAATTAAGGGGGCTTTTTTGAGAGGAAATTTGGCTAAATGACAGCCAGGGTGTTCCACAAGGAGCTGAGCTCAGCAATCTCCTGGGAGAGCAAATATGTACCATGGTATTCATCCTTTCTGTCAGCAATTGAGGTAGGTGACTGGCATCACAGTGCTCTCCTCACCAGTAATAAAGGTCTTGTAAAATAGGTGCAGAATATTTAGAGAAAATGAAGATTTGTTGAGAGCCTGCTAAATTAACAAATATTCATAATTTGTTTTTCCCACTGCCACTGGTGTTCCATCGGCTGGTTATAAATATCCAGGTAATAATAATTTCCTGCATCTGAGGAGGGAGTAATTATCAGCCTGAAGGCAGCTGGCAGGACTCAGAATAATGGGAGCTGGCTCCTAGGCCAGGATAGGCAGCATGGAAGGGATTGTTCCTGCAGAGCAGGGCTGGGATTGCAGAGGGAATGAAATCCCAGTGGGATGCACATGCTTGTGCCACGGGTCTCCCAAATATTTGTGAGCTACTCCTAGAGGTGGGAATCACCCCAGTGTGTGTGTTTAGCAATAAGATTATCCATCCACTATTAATCTTGCTATTTTGGGGTGTTAATACACTAAGAGAATCTTTCCAGCTAACTGAAAAATACCAAGTAAGTTCTAGGCAAGGAGCAAATTGTGGGTGTTCCATAGCTCTGACATTTTCCCTGGTCTCTGGCATTTTGTCCATTTCTATATATCATCACCATGACTACAGTGGGAATGTCTAAGAGAACTCCAGGATAAATCTGACAGCACCTCCTTAGAAGTACTTAAAATCATGTAATTAAGTTAGAAAATGCAGCTGATTGAGGAGGTTAGAGCTGCCTCGCAGAAGATTACAGCACATTTCATGATTAACAATCAGAACATTCTTTTCCAAACCTCTGCCTAATTTAGCAGAGAGGGTTTCAGCAGAGGCTCTGCTCTTAATGCTGCAAGGAGGGAGGGAGAAGGGTAATTTCCCAGCATTTTCACTGCTTTCCTGGTGTTTACTCCAGTGTCAGTCTTCGTTCTAATTTTGCTGCCTGGGTTAACTGGCTTAACAGAAGTAGTGAAAAGGCAAAAAGGTCAACGTTGCTGATCACAGCAGTGTAATTCCCTTCAGTCTTTTGGCAGTTGATAATTAGGATGGAGGAATAGGATAAAAACAAATCATTTTAGTGACAGAAACTTTGCACCCATCAGTTATTGTGCCAAAATTAATCTTTTCTCTAAAATTACAGGTTGGTTTCAGAGATAAAATTATATTTATTTGCTGGCAAAGACATTTCTGTGGAACTCTGTAGGTAAACTGATGGAGAAGAAAAAGAGTGGTTCATGTATGGAATATAAGGGTGTTATTTAGAGTTTTAAGTAGAAAAAGTTGTTTTGGTATTAAAAAAATCATAGAATGGATAGGGTTGGAAGGGACCTTAGAGATCAGAATGGATCAAAGATAAGAATCATTGGAGGGAGGTGACAGCAGGAAAGGGATCCTGAGAGACAAGTCCTGGGTTAAATTGTCCAGGGAGATTTCTTGTGAAATCTGCAGGCTTTGGGACTGCTCTCAGGGAGAGGACAGTGCTCTGGTACAGCAGCTCCATTTCTCTGTACTGCACACCTGCACAGACATTTACAGATGGCATCACTCGGGAAATGTGCACTTTGTAGACAAAGTGTGGCTTTTCAGAAATGTCTGATGTGACACAGTGGCAGGGGGAAGAAAGATCCTTGACCATGACTTAGCTCTGGGCCAGGTACTTTTATCCTCCTTTTGTCAGTTTTTGATGTATTATTATCCATGGAGTTCTGGCTTTGTTGTCTTAAAAAAAAAAAAAAAAAAAAAAAAAAATATATGAAAATGAATATGCAAATTGCCACCTATTTGCTTGGCAGCCTTCAAAAAACTTTGCTACTTGGCTCGTTTTGCCTTCCATGGTAACTGAGTCCATGTCAACCTCCACATTTTTCTGAGAAAGTTAAATAAGTTTTCCTCCATCACTTGGTTGAGTGCCCATGTTATGAATTACAGAAAAAGAAAATATTCCTGTTGTTTAATTCCTCTCTGTACCCCCCCAAAAATGAGGTTTTTTTGGGTGTTTTTTTTTTTTTTTTGCTAAATATATTATTTAGAAGTATATTAAAGATTGGAGAGAAACTAGAAGTGCTGCATAGAAGGTTTTAAAAGGAAATAACTTATTTTCTATCAATATTATTTCATAACATAAACATCAACAGCATGTAAGGACAGAAACCCTGAGAATCAGGAGTCAACACATGCAGCCGTAGGATTGGGATTTTTTGCACCCAGATCCTTTGAGGGAATAGGATTTTTTAAATCTTAATATTTGTGGTGAATACTGATTTCAATTGATATATTATGCAGATTTTTTTGCAATATTTTAAAGAACTTTTTTTGCTCTCTTATGGAGAGTAATAATTGGAGCAATCATGGGGAAAACCAGCGAGTTTCTCCCCCTACAATACAGTACAGCTTTAAATTTCCAAGTCCTTTAAAGATAGGTAATGCACTGTGTTTGCAACTTTATTCTCCAACTGCAAAACTCATTAAGATTTGTGGAGGGAATTAAAATTTAAAAATACATCCCTGATCCTAGAGGCCAGGTTTGAGAGTAAATACATTTGAAAAAGTCCTGTGCCTATGTCTGCATGTCCCAGGTGTGGAAAAGCTGATGATGAATCTGACTTTTTTTCTTAAAAACTCTTGGGGATGTGCCAGCACAGATATCATTATTAGCATATGTTAAACCAGAGCGAAAAATACTCTTTACACAAGAGCTGCTGCTGGAGTGATCAAATATCTCCATTGCTGCGGGTCACAATGTGCAAATTAACGGGAATATTCAAGTCTTAAATCACTGCCAGGGAATGGCAAAAGGTTTCCAGCAAGCAGGGGTTGTGTGGTGTTTTCATCCAGCAGCCTGGCTGAGTGACAGGATGATGTGCAGTCCGCAGGAATTATTGACTCAAAGGAGAAGAACATGAAGCAGACATTTAAAATTCAAGTCTGTAATTAACTTACCTCGAAATGATCTTGCAGGATTTATATTGCCAAGGGTTGTGGGGCTGAAAAGCTGAGATTTTCCTACTGAGCAGGCATGGCTCAGGTACACAGTCAGTCTGGAGGGGAAAACACTCGAGTGTTTGGAATTCATGATGCTTGTAATAAAAGAAAGGAGAAGGAGCTGCGAAACGGGGCATGTGACAGACATTATCTAACTCTGTGTGTGCTGAGAGGGGGAGAGGAATCAGCATTTATTGTCAAGTTAAAGCAACACATTGAGAATTTTGCAGAAAGTTCCTCGCTGTGAACAAGCCTGTACCTTCGAGATAAAAATAGCTAGAGCTGTGGATGTAACTCCAAATTATGTAAGCTCCTTTGATGCAAGGATTTCAGCCCCTTTCCAGGCAAAGAAGCTCGATGCTTATAAAAAGTTTTGATATTGGGTTGGTGCTATTTAGGTGCTTCTCTAACTCTGTTCCCACTTATGATAGATTCTTTAATTTCAGCATATTTATCCTTTCCCAGCCGTGCAGCCAAATGCCAGAAAATCTGAATTGTCCTGCAAGAAGGAGCTGGTTCCATGCAAGGCCAGGTTGGGTGGGCAGCATGAAGGGCATGGGGCTTGGAATTGGACAATCACTGAAATCCATCCCAACATCAAGAATTCTGTATTTCTATGAAGAGACCCTTTGCTTGCTCAAAGCATTAATGCAAATAAGAAAAAAATAATTTTAAAACATATTGTGTTCTTGCTCAGGGCATCTCCTTTCTATGAGTGTTTGCATCCCTATCTGTACCTGAGAAGTGCTGGGAGGAAATTGGCCATTCAAGAATATGTCAAAAGCTATAACTTTGTGTGGTTTTCCCCTACAATAACCCCATTTTCCTCCTGGAAAACAAATTATCTTCAAACTCTACCTTCATTTCAGACCACTGAAGATGCATGAACTTGTAATGTTTTTCCCAGTGTTGCCTTTTTAGCTGATATTATCCCAGAGTGTTGTAAAAATTTTGAGAATATATTTTCAGATCAGAAAATTGCAGCACTCCATTTCAGATGTGTTGAAATGTTGTGTTCCAGCACCAGTAAATGGCTCTTTACAGTTTTTAAACAAGATGTGAATTCTGACATATTTCTGGTACTTCTGTTTTGATTAGTCAGAATTACCCAACCAAAAAAAAAAAAAATTAAATTCTGCCAGGGAGTTTTTGGTTGTCCCGTTTTGCATTTTTTAAAAAGTGTAATTTTTCATCCATCTGGCTGCTGCTAGCCTTATCGTTTTTGTGCATTTCCTACAAGAGTGACTGATTTGAAGTATTTTTATTTTCAGCCCAGCTGCCCTGCAGTTCCTGGGTCAATTGGTGAGAAATGCCATTCCTGACCTAGAGGTGTGGCTCTCAGAAGAATTGCCTGGGGATCACAGAGGGAGGGAATGTGATTTTTAAGCTATTTTTAGGCTTCCAGATATACCTTGCTCAGTGCAAGTTAGAAGAGCCTTGAATGTGATAATTCCAGTCCTCATCATCCTTCCTCTTTTTCTTCCAGAATTTTTGGGAGGGGATGGATGGATGGATGCAGTCATTTCACACAATCCCAGAAGGTTTGGGTTGGGAGGGACCTCAAAGCCCATCCAGTGCCACCCCTGCCATGGCAGGGACACCTTCCCCTGTCCCAGCTTGCTCCAAATCCCATCCAGCCTGGCCTTGGACACTTCCAGGGATGGGGCATCACCAGCCCTATCCCTCTGTAGGATTTTCTTTATGGACAAGTGAACCCTGAGAACAAATCAAGCTGTTGTCACAGCCAATGTATGGAAACATTGCTAAAAACCTGAGCCTCACATCATCCTCCTCATTTAATCTGATATTTTCCAGATTTGCATCTCAGTTCTATTCTGAATAATTGTTTCCTTAGGTACTTCCTTAATCAGTATTGCTACAGGTAGTGCTGGAATGGGGATTAAATCTCTCTTGTGGAATAGATGAGAAACTTTGAGTTTGGAGTGCCTGTTTCACTCACCATTTTATGCAGAACAGCTCGTGGGATTCTTTTGGGTTTTTCTAACTATTCCCAGCAAATTTCCAGTGTGCATTTGTGTAAGGAGTAGGTGGGACAGCACATTCCAGAAAAATGAGTGCACTCAGACACTTGCTCAAACAAAGCTTCTGAAAATGTCCAAAAATCCAAATTTATTGGAAGTCAGAGTCAGAACTGAGAACCAGCAACCTGACAGTGCTTCCTTCCATGGTCTTTGCTACAACAGGAATGGGAAGATGAGGGATGAATTAATCAGTGAATTGCTAATTTATCTTTAATCAATAACATCCTTAATAAGTCCATGTTATCAAAGGCTAAACCATAAATTGCTCTGCTGCCTCCCATTACTGTGCACAGCAATCAGCACTCAGACTATTAATAAAATACATCTAAATTTCATTATCATCTCTTGAAACGAGCTTGTGCTCACCCCTGGCTTGAGTTCTTTCAGTTGTGCTCAATTGTCACAGCAATGGGGACCCTCCCTAAGGCTTTCCCTTTGGGATTTTATTTTGGGCTGGAAGGGGAATTTAATTGACACTTTCCTGATGCTCGGACTTGCCTCATCCACGTGGCTCACACGTGAATTTCCAACTCAATTTCCCCCTCAAATGGGAACAGCCACAAATCCAAATGCCTTGCTGAAGCTGCACGAAATGAATTATGTGGATAACAATATTTCATCAGGCTGGGAAAGTGGCTGTGTTTTGTCCAAAGCAGTAAAACTGTGTAAATGCATCTCTAAGTCACTGTAATATTCATGATTTGGATCTCATCCTTTAGAAGCAGGGGGACAGAGGAGGGAATTGCCTCTTACCTTGGTGGAATTCTTTTATTTAAGCCTGCAAATAATATTTAAGGAAAAAAAAAATAAAATCTCTCATAGGTTTAAATAATTTCAGATATTTTCTGTCAAAGCTGGTGAGGGCCAGCTCTCTCTGGCCTTCTGCTCCTCAGAATTTCTATTCTTCATTCAAACCTTGGGATTATCTTGGCCACACTGGGCTTTGGGTCATCATTTGGGGTCTCTTGCAAACTTTGGTCACTTGTGCCACAGTTGGCTGTCCTGGCCATGACTGTCAACCCTCTTTTCTGTCTTTATTATCCTTTAATTCCTGTTGCTCCATCCAGCTGGCCCCATTTGCTCCTATTAGTGCTACAATTCCTCCCTATTTCGAGCAGCTTTGAAGGATAATCCTAAGAAACAAGCTAAGTACAAAAATAAAAATATAATAATAAAAGAAACCCACCTCCACAATATTTTAAAGCATTTTTACTTTTTCTTTAATTGCATTTCAGTTAACAAATCACTAAGCAGCTCCTTCAGTTATGTCTGTCTTGCTCCATGAGGAACATCGTGGAATAAATGAGTAAGATTTCCTTTAAGTGTTTCAAAACCTTCTATCATCAATAATAATTATTTCCTGCTTTTTTTTCAGGAGTCCGAAATTCAATAAGGCTTTAGTGGGAGCCAGTCTGACCAGCACGTGATGCTTTATCAGAGACATCTCAGTTCTCTGTGCATCCCTTTTCCAAATGATTTCCTCAAGCAGTTTTAGGTTGAAGTTTACAGCATGAAGTTTTTTGTATTTTCTGGGAATTCCTACTGATGTTTTTGTGACATTTGTTGTAAACATTTCACCTCTGGATTCCCAGGTTTCTCAGGCCCACGTTCACTGAGTGCTGTGATGTAGCAGCAACAGAGACTTTTGAATGTTTGATGCAAATTCTGGGCTTCTAATGGGCAAAAAGTGACATTACCAATAATTGTTAAACACCAAATATTTTCAGCTCTTGCATTGTGAACTTCCACTGGCAGCTAAGTGGATTGCAGCTGTGAAAATGCAGATGTGCTCAGCCCAGGTTTATTTCTGTCAGCTCACTCACCAAACAACCTCAGGGCATGGATTAATGTTCAAATATGATGTAGGGGATGTCATTCCAAATCTGGAATTTGTGGTGGGAATCCTGCTGCCACCTGCTGTCAGACAAGAAATTGGGTGTTTCCCTGCAGAATCTTGTGATTCTGATCAATTTTTTAAAAGTTACAACTCTTAATTTCCACATTTTTTACTTATTGAGGTTCAAGCTCTTTGCATTTCCTCCCTTAAGAAGACATTCGTTTCATACCTTCTAATTCGTTTTCTTATCATAGCAGGTCTGTTGAGCATCTGTTTGGCATTTCATTTTTTAATATTTCCATAAACTGCAAGTGCGGGTAAATTGCAGGGTTTGATGTTGATGGCTTGCATTTATTGCAGGTGGGATGTGGGGAAGTGGAGGGCTCATCAGCACGGGAGTTTGTGTCTATGATTTTGTGTCCCAAAGCATTGAAACACAAACGTTAAGACAGGCAGATGTTGGTTTAGATGGAGCATTGCCAGCATGACTCAGGGATGTTTCTGGGTGCTGTTTGTGTTTTGGGCTGCAGCATTGGCACAGAGGGGAGGAGAAAGAAGAGCTGCTGTTGTGGCAAGGGGTGGATAATGCCATGTTTTCAGTCTGGAGTGGATATCTGAGCCAAGGATGACTCTGACACCCCTGATTTCAGGTCTGCAGTCAGTGTGGATGGGTGCAGAGAACAGCTGAGTTCCCAGTACAGAGGGTGTTAATTATCCTTTAAGTTCCACTTTCAGACACAATCTCAATGATTTTATCTTGGCTTATTTTTGTCTCTTAGCACTAACACTATCAAGGAGCACTTATTCTGTCTTTTAAACAAAGAAGTGGGACATAAATTCAGGAGATGAAAAGAAAGGGCAGTGATAACAAGGTACAGTCAGCACTGGCTTTGTCCATGAGGAGGATGGATGAATGGATGGACGGATGGATGGATGATGGATGGATGGATGGACGGATGGATGATGGATGGATGGATGATGGAGGATGGGTGGATGGATGGGTGGATGGATGGATGGATGGATGGATGATGGATGGATGGATGATGGATGATGGATGGATGGATGATGGATGGATGATGGGTGGATGGATGGATGGATGATGGGTGGATGGATGGATGGATGATGGATGGATGGATGATGGATGGATGGGTGGATGGATGGATGGATGGATGGATGGATGATGGGTGGATGGATGGATGGATGGATGGATGATGGACGGATGGATGATGGGTGGATGATGGATGATGGATGGATGATGGGTGGATGGATGATGGATGGATGGATGATGGGTGGATGGATGATGGATGGATGATGGGTGGATGGATGATGGATGGATGGATGATGGATGGATGGATGATGGATGGATGATGGATGATGGATGATGGGTGGATGGATGGATGGGTGGATGGATGGATGGATGGATGGGTGGATGGATGGATGGGTGGATGGATGATGGATGGATGGATGGATGGATGGATGGGTGGATGGATGGATGATGGATGGATGATGGATGGGTGGATGGATGGATGGATGGGTGGATGGATGGATGGATGATGGGTGGATGGATGGATGGATGGATGGATGATGGACGGATGGATGATGGGTGGATGATGGATGATGGATGGATGGATGGATGGATGATGGATGGATGGATGATGGATGGATGATGGATGATGGATGATGGGTGGATGGATGGATGGGTGGATGGATGGATGGATGGATGGATGGGTGGATGGATGGATGGATGGGTGGATGGATGGATGGATGGATGGATGGATGGGTGGATGGATGGATGATGGATGGATGATGGATGGGTGGATGGATGGATGGATGGGTGGATGGATGGATGGATGGATGTCCCATTCTGCATCAGTCACTGTTGTAGCAGGACATCAGCGTATTCCCACACTGAGGGGTTTAAGCTAAGATAAACTGCAAAGTGCTGCAAATCTGTAGTGAATTCATCTTTAAGGCAATACAGACATGATCTAGAGCTCCTTGAAGCCATTGAAAACACTGCCTTTGGCTTCAGCAGATTTGGATGAGACCCTGAAACCTGGAGGAGCTCAGCTCTTTTGTGTGGTTATCTTAACAAATAAAGCTGAAATGGGACAATCTGCCGGTGTTAGAGATGGAAGGTGCTATTTAAACAGAGAAAGAATCTTCCTTCTCTTTGCCTTTTAGGCTCTGATTTCTGATGGTCACTATAGCAACAGGAACCAAAGAGATGAAGAACTGGAAAACATGCACTTCACTATGACAAGTTCAATTTACAGCCAGCTCAGCAATGTAACAAATCTGTGTCATATTTAATGAGAAGCTGTGCACAGGTAGCCGAGCAGAGGAAGGCTGGGATGTGCTGAGAGGTGGGGAAACCTGAGTTTGACTACATGCTAATGAGTCTTCCTCATTAAAGACCTCAGGATCAATGAAGCCTTGTGGTGGAGCCCGGACTTCTGTCAAGACGGCTCGAATAGGTCAGGGAGAAGGTGAATTTTACCTTTCGGGGTTTTTAACTCAGGTTTTGATGCTCTGGGTGTGGCAGCAGCGGGGCTGGGGGCTCTGGGCTGCAGCAGGACTGCAGTGCCCTGGCACAGAGCTGGGCTCATATCCGTGTCAGTGGATCCCGGAGGGATCAGGGCATCTCAAAAAGCAATTCTCTTGTACAAACAACTAATCTGTGGAAACGCGGCCCAAAGGCATCTCTGGCTTTGGAGACAAAGGCACTTAAAGCTTCAGCTCCGAGTGCTGGGACAGCTGTGAGCTCCCAGGGCTGGGGGCAGGACAGGATAAAGAGCTGGGAAAATCTGCCTTAAATATATTTTGTATCTATCACGCCTTGGTTTTTTGGGCTGTCCTGTCCCATGGGCTTTGGTGGAGAATGGTTCTGCTCCCAGAAAATCAGGTGTGTGGGTTGCAAGGGGGGCACAGGATCCGTGTCCATGAGTGTGGGGTTCTGGTTATTGTGTCTCGCCCAATAAAATTTTCTTCTTTTGTCTTTTTGCTTCATTTTTCTTTCCCCCTCCTGCCAACAGCCTGATTTTCTCTTTGCTGATTAGGCCATTCTGTGCATTTTTGACTGTTCTCTCCAGCACATCTCTCCTGCCTGTCCAACCCCCTTTTCTGTGTGCTCCCTGCTGTGATATGAGCACTACAGATCAAGAGGACAATCAGCTGGAGAACAATATGACAGCAGGTGGGGATTATTCTCTCCCTTCTGATGTGACTCAAATATGTGTCAGTCACCAAACAAAACCCTCTTTCAGTTTAGAGGCAAAAATAGATTGGTACATGGGTAAATCAGCAACAATAGATTTTTTTTTTTCTCTCCACAAATCTGCATTTTTTCCCCCTAATGCTGCTTTTATGAATCTGACTTTTAGCAGCTGTGATTTCTGTTCCTGGTGAATGTACATGGACTTTATTCAACTAGATCAAGCACTTTTGTGTCAGTAATTACTGTGATGGAGCAGTTCAGTACTGGGCAAGGTTGTGCATGCTGTTAATATTATGCCTTACTAGTAGGACTGTACTTGTGCAGAGTCTTTGTAGGCTAAGGAGTATAATCAGAAGATAAAGTGGATTCTGTGTGAACAAGATTAGACAAAAAAAAAAAAAAAAAAAAAGAAAAAGGTTTAAAAGGTTTGCAGGAAAGCAAGCTTGCCTTCAAACCATCAATCCAGCAGATGTGAGGACCTGGGTGAACTGGATCAGCCTAAGCTCGTGTCCAGCCTCTCTCTTGCTGTCTTAGCACTGCCAAAACTTGGCAGCATTGAGCTCTCTCTGGAGCTGAGGGAACTTTCTTTGGGGGTCAGAAGATGCACAGTGTGCATTTGGGCTTGGATGTTGGAGGAGAGAGGGAGGCAGCAGCGTCCCAACATCCCAAAATTCCAACATCTCAAAATCCCAGCATCCCAACATCCCAGCACAGTGTCTGGTGCTGCTGTGTCCATGAACATCTGCCCTTTGTAACTCGGCTTCTTTCCATTTCCATGCCTTGTTTGTCCATGGAATTGTTCCTGTTTCACCCAAACCCTGCTCTTTTCTTTCTGCCCTGTCTCTGCAGCCTGCTCCTGCCCTGAGTTTGGTGAGTGGCCCTTTCTCAGGAACACTCCTGGTGTCACCTCTGTCCCACTCACTGGGGCTGCCAAGGTGCTTCTCACTCTGCCTGACTCTGCCACCTTGACTCTGCTTGCTCACATTTTCCACTCCATCACCCTCAGATTCCTTATTCTCCCTCTTCTCTCCTTCTCTTTCTTATTTTATTCTTAGAATTTTTCACGTCTCCTGATTCCTTTTTGTCCTTTTCCTTGCTCCTTGTTCCTCTTCATCAGTGCTGCTGCTTTTCTCTCCCAGAAGCTTCAGACCTTGCTCAGAAAAATGCTCCCCTTGCCCTTTGAATTAATAGTTTGATTTCCTTCATCCTCTCTAGCCCATGCCCTGGTGAATATTTGTTGATTTTACCTTACCTAATGAGCATTTGATGTACTTAAATAATCACTGGAGCACTGGTTGGGACCCCATGTGTCCCCTTTCCTGGATGAATGCTCTGAAGAGGGGCCAGATGATGATGATTATAAAAAAAAAAAAAAAGTACCAAAAAAATTCATTCCACACGGCACAACAAACCTTTAGCTGTCCTCTCCAACGTGGAACAGCTTCAGCACAGCCTGCAGGCTGGCAGCCAGGGCTGTCTTTTGGGAAACAGGAGTTATTTTGAGTCCAGCAGCAGAGAGAACAGAACCCAAATTGCTGAGCTATTATCTGAAGGCAGCTCTGCTGTAACACACCACTGATCTCCCTCCCTCTTTTTGTCTCTCAAGAAAAGGTCTTGGCTCTGTGATGTGAGGAGCTGGCTCAGTCCTGTGTGTCCAAAACGGAGCAGTGAGCTCTGTGCACCCTGCAGCCACCCTTTAATCCCCTTTCCCTGCTCAGGGCACACTTTGGGTCCCTACCCTGCCCTGGTGTCCCCAGGGACCATCCAGGGGGGCAGGGTCCATGCTGGATCCAGCCTGGGCAGGATGCTGAGCTCAGGCTCTGCTTTCAGGGCAGGCTTGGTGCTGTCTGCAGCCTCATGGGTTTGGGTTTGGATGTTTCTGGCATGGCAGGGATGTTCCTTGGGTTAACTGGCTGGGGGCTCTCAGCCCTAAAGAGCACCAGGCTGGACATCCCAAGGTTTGTCCATGGTCTCCAGCCCCATCACCTGCTCAGGAATGGCAGTGCTGTCTCTCCCTGCATCCCCATCCCCTGTGCTCTTGTCCCTTTCCCCTGCCAGGACCAAACCCTGTGACTCCTTCCCATCTGCCAAGGACTGAGGCAGATCCCAGCCCTGGGTTGGGAGTTAGGGCAGAGGCTCCTGGCTGGGGGAAATCCACGTCCCTCCATCGATGTCTGCTCTGCTTTCATCTCTGCTTGACATTTTCTCTTTCCCACATTGTGATCCTCAGCCTGAAATAATTGAAAAGCAATATAAAGTGTCTTATTTATCTTTGTTCAAGATAGCAGCTTGTTCTACCCTTAAATTCTCCAAGGACTCGGGGGCAGGTTTTTTCAAAGCTTTATTTTTGGGAGAGCAGTACAAAGTTTTCTGATGTCTATAAAACTTGGGATTGCTTTCTGCAGACTCCAACCAGGTGATCACACAGCCCTCCAATCTTTCACTTCTTTATGGGGTATCATCTTGTGCCTCTCCAATTTTAAGGATTTTTTTAAGTGTTGCTTCTCTGGTGTACTTTCATTTTGCCAAGATCTCACATTTTCTTGTTTGCTGCAGGCTCGGGACTTGGCAGACCTTGTCTTCCTGCCATAATTTATTGGGATCAAAGTAACTTTGTCTTTAAAAATGCAATAGGTATTGAATTATTTTATTTTTCTGAAGAGACTTGAAAAAATAATCATCCCAGCAATAATCTAAAGGGAACATTGCAGCTGAGTTATGTAAATATTTTAAATTTTTGTCTCCTTTTAGGTAGAGAGAATCCAAAATGTCAAATTCTTATGGAATGAGGACAGCTTTTGCGTACTTGCTCCTGAAAAACCACATTACTAATTAGTTGTGTGCTTTACTTTCCTTGAGCTTTTTCTTTTATATCAACAATAAGTTAACAATAACTCCTGACATTTTTTGGTTGCTCTTGAACCTTGTCATCTAGTTTTAGCAAACTGCTTTAAATCATATATAGACACAAATATATAAAACTATATCTTGGGATTTGGTGTCTGTAATTAGAGCTTCATAATATTTACTAAACTAAGCTGCCTTCTTAATAAAAACGAGACAAAGAATTTGGAGTGTCATGCCTCAAGGTTTGTGGGGTTTATTTGCCAGGCCCTAAAAATGTGTGTGTATGCCTCTGATCTCTTACAGGCTGCTGCTTTTTGTTATTTTTCTTTAGAACTGTAATTTGGCGATGGCTAAGCAGGATCCTTGCCCCATAAGGTGCACGTAAGGAAGGGAAGTTGAAAAGGAGCTGAGGAGCTGTGAAGTGGAATAGTGAAATGGCAAGGTTTGTTAATCCCAAATAAAAGCCCTTAGGAGTGCAGGAAGAAGACAACTGTGTAAAATCAATCATTCAATCAACCACAGCCCCACGTGCTTGGATGGCACCCGGCCAGAGCCACTTAATGGAACCATAAAATTAACAGCTCCAGTAATGAGCACGTCAGCTCCAGGGGAGGCTGAGCAGGAACGGGGCTGCTGCAGGAGCTCAGCACAACACGAGCATCCAGCCCTGGGAATTGGGTCTTGGACTGCTCTGCACAGAGCCTTGCAGGGCTGGGTGGGAATTCTGTGCCTTGTGGAGCTCTGGAAATGGAGTGGGCTCTAAGGGAAGGTCCCAGGGAAGGGCTGGAGGTCGCTGAGCAAAGTCAGGAGGTGCAGAGCCAAGTCCTGGCAGAGATTCCACGGTGCAGGTGAGCTCCCAGTCCTGCGTGGGAGCGAGGATGGCACAGTGCTGGGTTTGGTGAGGGAAAAGCAATGGGCACACAGGATCTGCCCCTTCATCTGGCTTCTCCGTGTTGTGTGTCATGGAAACGGTGAAAAAAACAGATCAAAAAGGTCTCAGATTCAAGAGGAGAACAAAAAGTACTTTGGCTACTCTTGTTGGCATGAGCTCCTGCACGGGGAGATGAAAAGCCACAAGGTTTGGCAGAAAGAAGATGGAGTGATCTAAAGCAAGGGCTTAAAAAAGAGGAGAGGGGAAAAGGGAGGGATTTTGGCAGAAAATCAGTGGATTTGGTCAAAGTGAAGAAAGCAGTGGACGTGAACAGAGGAGAAGGGGGGATCACCCTTGGTGACATCTCTTTGGAGAAGGGGAGCCTGTCAAATTGTCCATAGGGGTGTGCTGCCAATTTCCACCATGAAATCTGAGCCGTGTGCTACCTTGAACATTCTCAGTGCCTGTGCTTCTGTCTCCTGTGATCTGCAGAGGAACTCAGTATCATTGTAAAGCACATTTCTAAGTCTCCTAATAAGCAAAAACCTGAATGAGGCAGCCTAAAGCCAGGAGGCAAAGACATTGAAAAGCTTTTAGCTAAAATCCTCATAATTCGGGGGTTTCATTAATTTTTTTAAAATCCTTCTCTCAAGTATTTAATTTCACCCTTCGGTCTTCCTGTAGCCATCATGTTTTAGCCATGCAGCATCCATTTGCCTGTAATTACAGTCGTGCCATTCAGCTCTCAAACACCCCCTCAGACACTCTTTCGGCAAGTGGAATTTTAAATATAAAGCGAGAGTTAATCAGCAGCCAGATTGAAGCATTGCGGAAAGATAGCGAAACTGCTTGATATTCCTAAGAACTCTGGTGGCTGTTTTATGTGTGTTTTAAACCACGCTGTGCTTGATGACCTTGTAATGATGGAGTTTGAAGGGAAACAGAGACTGAATCATCACTTCTGAGACTGATGGTTTCGGCAGAGGCTGATGCTCTGAGCACGGTCGCAGAAAAAAAAAAAAATAGCTGTTTTCAAAGGTCAGGACGTGGGTTTGGCACCGGGCCCAGCTACCTAAAAACATCTGCAGAGCTGCTGTGGTGGCTGCTGAGAGCAGGGTGCAGGAGGAGGTGGAGATCCGGAGCCAGATGTGCTCATTAGCAGCTGCTTTGCCCCCAGTGCCTGCTCTGAGAGCTTTGTCATTCCCCCACCACCCTGGGATGTCCCAGGAAGGACACAGGCACAAAACCAGAGTCACTGGCTGATCAGGGCTGAGATTGCTGCAGAAATGGAATTGGATAGCACTTTTACCCAGTTACTCACGAGTCTCTGTACCAGTCCCAGTGGATTTTTGGGCTGTGGTGCCTTCTGGACTGCAGCTGGGCTCCCACAGAGTGGGGGGCAGGAGCTGGGTGTTCCTCCAGTCCAGGGGTTTTCCAGATGCCTTGATGTCCCACCAGAGCCACCAGAACTCCTGCCTGGGAAGGCTGACCTGGAACAGTGACTAGACAGAGCAAAAGGAATAAAATAGGTATTTATTGAAAGGATAAAATTGGTATCTATTCAAATGATCCACCTTGGGCAGTGCAAGACCCTAGCCAGGGCTACACCCAAATCAAATCCAAGATGGATCCCAGCCACGAGTTTTTACACTTTTATAAGTTTTGGTTCATCTTGGGGTCAATTATCCAACCACAGCCCCAGGCTATGAAGTCTCAGCCCCCTTTCCCTTGATGTTGTTTCTGCTTTTTGGGTGCCAGCTGTCCTTGATTCTCCAGCTGGGAAGGGATTGTTTTGTCCAACTCCCCTGTGAAGAGAACTCACTAACACCTAATATGAAGTTTCAGAGTTGCACACTAAGCAGCAGAGATTCTGAAAAATATAAAAGCTAAAACCCAAGGCATCATTTAGGGTGTTGTGTTAGTTGGGGAGCAGAGTCCTGCATCCTCAGGGATTCAGGCACCCCAGCCCAGCTGGTTCAGGCAGGTCCCAGCTCCTGGGTGTTTCACCTGCCCTTGCTCAGGAGCTCATGGCACCCAGCACTGCTCAGGTGGCAGAGCAATGAGGCACTGGGGGAGCTCCATCCCAAATTCCAGCCCTTGGTCCTGGCACCTTTGGTTGCCCTGCAGCAGGAGAAAGGGCTGCAGGTGGCAGCCTCGACCTTTCCTGGCACCTCCCGTGTTCCTGGCAGGGTCCAGCTCTCCCCCTGGAGCTGCCAGAATTGCCTGATGGCACCAGGCTGGCTCCAGGCTCTGTGCCATGGCAGACGAGTTGCCAGCTCCCAGGTGTCTGCCTCAAGGCTGTGCTGTCCCTCCTGCTGATGATGCCTTAGGATTTCAGCTTTTATATTTTTTATATATTTGTAATCCTGTAATTCTTCAGTGTGTAACTCCAAACTCCATATCCAGTGCTGGCTGCTGCTCTCCCATTTTGGGCAGACACAACAATTCCTCTCCAGGCTGGGAATCAAGGACACCTCACTGCCTCAGGCCTGAGAGATGGAAACAAAAATGAGTTGGGGGAAGCAAACTTGGGGTAAATGACTTCATTACCTGCAGCTGTAATTGGAAAATTAACCCCCAATATGCAAATGGACCAAACTTATCAAAGTGTGAAAACCTGTGACCCATCATCCATTTTTGGGTGCAGCCCTGGGGGGCTTTGTCTGCCCTAAATGTACCTGAAGGCCCTTCAATGAATAGAACAGCTTTTTATTCCCTTAATTCTGTCTGGTCTCTGTTTTTAGGTAGCCCCAAAAACGCATCACTACCAACTCCTCCATCCCAACCCCTCCACTCCAAGCACTGTAGGTTCCAAAACCGTGTGCAGGGAAAGCTCTGATCCCTCTGTGCCTGCACCTGGACCCTACAGGAGCAGGTGTTTGGGCAGGGGGGTGAATTGCTGCCGTGGGGAGGCAGAGCTGGCAGCATCCCAGGGAAAAGTCAGGGCAGGGAATTGGGAGCAGAGTCCCCCCAGCTGCCAGCAACGTGCCTGGAGGGAGAGCAGCTGCTCCAGGGGGCAGCCAGGGCCTCCAGGGAAGGAATCCAAGTCCCAGCCAGCCACTGGGAAAAGCAAAGATGCATCACCTTGAAGGCTGTCCTTGGAGATGCTGGCTAGTCTTGAAATGAAACAACCTGGTTTTCCTGTTTTTTTTTTTTTCAAAAGAGAGCTGAAATATTTTGGATACTTGATTATATAATTAGCTTTTAGCTGCTCTGAATACCGTGCCTTAATTATTTTGGATTCCACTGTTAAATAATTAGAGCTGTCTTGTTTACTAGCAAATTTTCAGTTTGTTGCTCCAGGGTGATTTGTTTTATGTAAATTAAGTACCCAGGGCAAGTAGCATTCAAGTGTCCCAAATGCCAGCAAAGAATTGGGTTGGTTTGTTTTGCCTCTGGGCAGGTTTGAGATGTTGCCAGAATGGACAGAACTAACAAACTGTCTCTTGGTTTAAGATCCCTCTCTTTCCCAATATCAAATCTTTCTTCTGTTTTTTTTTGTTTTGTTTTGTTTTGTTTTTAATTTTCCTTTCTTTTCTTTTCTTTTTTTTTTTTTTTTTAATTTAATGTTTTCTCTTGACTTCTGTGTTGCCTGAATCGTACTTGGAGTTACTGAGGATTGACATCAAAACTTTGGCTTTGTCCCTGCACCACTTGGAAAACTTGAAATGAGTCTTTTCCCCCTTGGGATGGGTGCTGTCAGCTCTTCTAGCAGTTCATTGACTTGACAGTTTCTTTGTATTTTAGGATCATTTTTGCAGCCCCGGCTTTTCTGAAACACTTGGATAAAACTTGTAGGGAAAAGAGGAGGATAAAGGGAGGGTCAGGAATCAAACTGTAAGGATTACAATAACTTCTCAAGAAGGTTGTGGGTGAGAGGAAAGTCTGCTGAGCTGATTGTTGACCAGCACCCCCAGGTCCTTTCCCAGAGGAGAATCACAGCCATTAAAATATGAGTGTGTTTTGGAGAGCCCAGGTTTTGTCACCCAGCCAGCTCTAACTATGGCTCTCTGTTGACAAAACATCTACAAATACACTTTATCAAGAACGTCTTTTATCTTAGAAGAGGAAGAAAATAAAGCAAGAGAGGGAATTGTCTGCAGAAAAGCCTCTGTCCCTCGTTTATAAATGTCTGTGCAGAAAACAGGATGAGAATAGAGCAGCCATCCCGTGTTGCTCAGGTCAGGGGCTAGGTTTTATCCCAGATGCAATAAATGAATCAAAGGCAGAATATTGACAAATTTTCAGGAACAAGCCCATTGCAATGCCAGGTGAGACCTCCCTTCCTTCCCTCACCGTGGTCAGCAGCAGGGGCTTCTGAGAAAATCGGGGAAATTACATAGGGGATTTATATTTTTCTTCTCCTACATGGAAATTTATGTGTCACCTATTCACTTGTTTTTGTTTTTTTTTTCCCAAGGCTCTGCAATATCTATTTAGATGCCTGGGAAGGGGGAGGAGTGCGTGTCCTGCGAGGCTTGGCAGGCAGTTTGGAGTTTTATAGGCAATGTGCTTACTCAGTTATTTTTAGCCCGTTATTACCGGGCTGCTTTGGATTATTTAATGTGTGATATCGACTCCCTCCTCCCCCCTGCAGGCTGGACTTGCTGGGAGGAGCTGCCAGATGGGAAGAGCATCACCCATTCTCTCTGCCTTTTGCAGAGACTGACATTAGGCACCCGTGATGACTTTTCTGTGCTCACTTGGGAGAATTTTGCCACTCTCTGGTTTCTGGATGCCACTGAGGAAGTTTTTGGAGCTCCCAAGCCAAGCCAGGGAGTGCTGTGGCTCTGCTGAGCTGCTCTGAGTGATGTCCTGTGTCCCCTGCCTGTGACAAATACAGGCTCACACCCCGCTGAAATGCACATTTTTCTTCATTTGCATGGGAATAAGAGTTGGTACAGCCAGCTTAGTGAAATGGAGTTGCTTGTTAATCCCTGGAACTCAATCACAGGGCTGGGCACAGGCTGGGCTGGGAGGGTAATTTGCCATGGCAGGTTGCTGTTGCATTGATGGTTTTCAGACAGCTGACACTGTTTAGCTGGAAGATAAACTTTGCACAGCCACACAATGATTTAGGAGCTGTGGGCAAAATGTGAGAGAGTTGAGTATCTCAGTTCATTTAAAGACCTTGCTGCATATTCTTATTCTCAAAATGTGCCAGTGAGCCAGTTTTCATAGGTATTTAAACAGTGACAGAAGCACTCAGAATAAAAACCTTACCAGGTGACTATCTGCATCCTTAAACTTTAAAATTCTTCTATATAGCTAGCATTTAAAAGCTTAATTTTCAAGTCCCATTTGTTCGAAATAATTTAATGAGTCCACATTGCTAAGATCTTATTTCAGACAGGTATTTTTGCAAAAAGGTTAAGTAACCTTATCAGTCCCTACAACTCCCTGGAAGGTGGCTGTGCTCAGCTGGGGTTGGTCTCTTTCTCCAGGCAGCACTGACAGAACCAGAGATCACAGCCTTAAGCTGCACCAAGGGAAATTTAGGTTGGATATGAGGAAAAAGTTTTTTGTGGAAAGAGTGATAAAGGACTGGAATGGTCTGCCCAGGGAGGTGGTGGAGTCACCATCCCTGGATGTGTTTAAAAAATGCCTGGATGTGGCACTTGGTGCCTTGGTTTAGTTGAGGTGTTGGGGCTGGGTTTGGCTCGATGATCTTGAAGATCTCTTCCAACCTGTGATTCTAATCACCGTGAAAAGACCCTAAATTTGAATTTATTTGAATGGAATTCAAGTTTGAATCGTCTTAGGACTCTCCAGTGCCAATGGATCCATCCCTGGAGGGCTGCCATGGGAAGAGGGGGAGCACCCCAGGGCCCTGACACTGCCCAGGGGGGACCTGCTCCTGCAAAAAGGTGTCCTTGAGTTTGGTGCCAAGAGAAGGATTCCCCCCTGAGAGGGGAAAAAGCTCAAATAGAAAAAACCCAGGTGCTTGAGTAGTTTTACATCTTTTCTGACCCGTGGGGTCGGTGAAGGGCTCTCTCTGACTGCAGGCTGTAAACTTCTGCTCACTTGTGCCTGTGAATCGCAATAAATTGTTACCAACACTAAG